>NC_050086.2:18520305-18866825 GCF_009764565.3 Dermochelys coriacea | reverse complement strand
ACTTCAGTAGCAAAAATGAGTGCTTGTCAGGGCCCATGTATCTCACGTTGGGCACTGAGAACGTGAGGAACACAGTGACCCTCTGGGAGAAGTTTGGTTTAAGTGACTTGCCTGGCATCAGGAAGAACTATCTGTTGGAGGCAGGAATGGAATCATTTTCCAGGGTAGCATTCAACTGCTTTAACTATGAGTCCCCTGCCTCATTTGCTACTACCCGCCTTCCAACTTCTGCAACAAACAAGGCAGGGGTCCTACAGATAATAGCTTCCTTCACTACACAACCCTGATTGAGTCTCTGAGCAACATCTGTCCTGTGCACTGAATGAGGCAGGGATCCTGTGACATCCCCGCCCCCCCCCCCAAAAAGGGTGGGGGCATGTGTTCATGTATTACAGACTATCATGATTGAAGCTGGGTTGTAATTGGCAACCTTAAATGTGGCAGTTCTACATTTCAATTGCTTCAGTTTGCAATGTTAATGTTTTTGATGTAGTCCTTTTGTATGTAAACGAGCAAGATTTACTGTTCTTTTGGCACTGCAGAAGCTGTCCAGCTTTGGGAGCTGGATTCTTCCTTGTTCACACACCAGCAGAACTGGCTTTGCCCTCTAGTGTCTTCAGATTCTGCTCTCAGTTACACCTGTGCAAGACCACTGAATGCAATATTCTATTCAGGTTATTGTAGCAGCAGAGGTGTAACCAAGGGTATAATTGTGAGGACAAATGATGTACAGGTATAACTGGCAACTTTTGGGGTATGGAATCTAGTGATGCACAAACCAGAAGCACTAACTTGCCTTTCATATGGTCTATACTGCCATAAAAACCCACAGTGCTGTGTCTCAGCCTGCCACAGCCAACTCAGGCTCACGGCTTGGACTGTTGAGCTAAAAATTTGGGCTTGAGCTGGAGCCTGGTTCCAAAATCCTCTGCCCTATCACCTCGCCCCAGATCCCAGTATGCGGTCATAGACTTGCTGGAGAGTAGACAAGAATAAATGTGGAGCTCTACGATGATGATGACGACATTATTAAAATCACACCACAGAGTATAATCCTCCCTTTGGCTGGATGAATAGCAAAAGGGCCTTGCTTTCGGTCAGATGGAGGGGTTAGTTTTCAGATCTCTTTAGATTTCTATTTCTACCTGTTCCTCAAAGCAGTCAGCAGGTGTCTTCCAGCCTTTCTTCCACCAAGCCTGTCATGTCTGCATTGTGCCCAGATTTCAGGGGGATGTGGAAGGTGGGGAAGTGCTTTCTTGCACTGCATGATGCTACCATTGAGTAACCTAAATTTTTACACCATTAAAATCAAACAAGCCATCCAATTATTTCTCTTCCCTCTCCCTTGATGCACTTTGAGACGGATGCACTTTGTTGCATAGAGAATATTGATCCTGAGGCTTCAAGATATTTTTCCAAACTTTAAATAAAACTGCTGGGGTGTATTGTCACACTTTTTATTGTGTTTTTTGCCACCTTATAAATGAGAGCCAAAGCCCAAGGGCACAGCAGGGTCATTCACAAGCATCACACTGAGTATGCCAAAGGAAGACAGGGCAACAGGCTTGCTCACAAGCACGAGGTACCCTGTGAGCTAAAGGACAGGTGGAACATGAGCACCAGTTGTCTCCAGCTGTGAGCAAACATGTAGCCTCTGGCTGTCTAAAAATGGCTGAGACACACCAAATCACTGAAAATAATGGGGGAGGGAGTTCACAACTGCAGCTTTTTACAGTGTTTGCAAAAGGAGAAATGAATTCAGCTGGAGCTGTAGAGTGTCTGTTAATTCCAGCCCCTGGAAGTGTTTCTCCATAGTGCCTTGGTATTTGAGTTGTATCCTCAGAGAGCCAGGGCAACTTCTCCAATTACATAAATGTGTGAAAAGAAAAGGAGTACTTGTGGCACCTTAGAGACTAACAAATTTATTTGAGCATAAGCTTTCGTGAGCTACAGCTCACTTCATTGGCTGCATTCAGTAAATGTGTAAATGATGTAAATGTGTGAGTAATTTGTGCAGGTCCCAGCTGTAGCCAGCACTGCACTGTACAAAATATGCTAAACAAACCCTAACTAACCCAGTTCACTGCATGCTGGCAGCTGCACTGATTCTCATCCGGGAGATATTCTGAGGCTTACATTGCCAGACCTGGATGCCTAAAGTTAGGTTTCTAAATCCATAGTGAGGCACCTAAAAAAGTAGCCCAATTTTCAGCAGGGCCATGTCCCCACAAATCCCACTGACAGCAGTGAGAGCTGCTTAGCACCTTCCATAATGAAGCTTCTTCTACTGAGTCTAACTTTAGGCACACAGGGTTGAAAGCTTTGGCCTGCCTTGATGACCTACAATATTAAACCACACCCAGAACAGCATGCAGCAGCTGCAGAAGTGTTCTTTTTTGTTATCCATGCAGTGAGGGTGAAAGATCACTCAAGCGCTACCCCACCTACTGGTAGATGGCTGCCTACGGACCTCCTCAGGGTGTGAGTGCACTCAGGTGAGGCACCAGGGGTAATGCGTTTCCAGCCCCTTACAGTTCTGAATCAAGGTGATTCAGATCAAGTATAAATGCAGAAAGAGAGCTGTAGCACCAGTACCCTATCTCAGAAGTTTACAGTGGGGTATACAGGTTTATACAGGGGTAAGAACATGGTGACTCCTTTGGGCAGCTACTAAAACTGTTCCCAGAGTATATTAACTTGGGGTCACTTCTGAAATGTCCTAGAGCAGGTGCAGGAGAGCAGCGTGGCCTGAGAATCCCCCAGCTGGCATGCTGATGCAGGACCAGCTTTGCTCTACTCAGCTCAAAAGTGTAGCTCTCAGAGTTCAGAGGAGCTGAATCCACATGACTCAATTACTGAAGGGAGACTCCCCTGAATACTGGGACTCTGGGCCTGCTAGGGGAATAAAGGGAGAGACTGTGTTTGTTAAGCCACCTATCTGTCCTGGTGGACCAGTGTAAACCAGGGGTTCCAAACATAGGTGCTGGAACTAGGGGTGCTGCTGCACCCCTAGACCTGAAGTGTTTTCCATCATAAACAGGATTTACAGTTTGATTCAATGGCTCTCAGCACCCCCACTATACAAATTGTTCCAGCAACCCGGTTCCAAACTACACAGCTAAGGACAGCACTCAGCTTACTATAGGACCGATAACACAAGCCCTCTGCTTTAGTACATAGAGGACAGGTCTCTGAATGTGCAGGCTTGCTTGCAGCACAATGGAGCAGTGACTGCTGGAATCCAGCTGTCTCTTCAGGCTGCACCAGAGAGGGCAGTTGGAAGCCACTTCATAGGACTCAGTGCTGCATTTAGCTTTTGTGGGTGCTCATCTCTAGAGTTTAAGAACTGGAAGTGGTTTTGGCGTAGGCCGGCATCTTTTCATGTCCTGTAGGCTGGAGTCCTAGTAGTGAAGAACAGCCTTCTGCATTTTATCAGTTGTTTTTATGTCATCAATTAGTTCATAGTCATGGTCAGAGCCATCACTGACATTTGCATCTAAAAGGAAAAGGAAAGAGAATGCCATGCAGGTGCCAATACCGTTTGGGATGCCCTGGATGACTCCATGTGCTAAAATACTAGGGAGGTACAGACTATAGAAACCCTTTAACGAGGCAGATTCTTGGTCTCTCCTTCTCCTTCCCTGCCAGTGTTGAGAGGCCTTGCGTGCAAGAGTAATACTTTTATCTGAGTACAACACTAGCAAAGGTGACTAACAGCAAACATCCCAGGAGCAAGAGCATAAAAAGCCATGAGCAATATAGTGTGTTTGCATGTTGCTAAGAACGCAGCATGTGTTGTGCTCAATTAGACCAATGACCTATCCAGACTGGTGTCCAGCTTCTGTCAGTGGCCAATATCTAATGCTTTGCGGGGGATGACAATCGAAACCGTTCCATGAACCTAGAGCCAGTTTTGGGGTGCTGTTAGTGGGAGGGCACATACTTTCCAGCCCCTGTAGAGATTGGTTCACACCCTCAAGCGTGAGATTTGTTTTTATGATCGTAGCCTACTTCTTTGTATCTGCATTGGCATGAGGGTTACCCCTTGCTGCGTGCACTCCCTGAGTGAACACGACAGCCTGATTTCTTCTTACATTATATTAACAAAACTTTAAAGAATATGAAAGTTGCAAAATCGAGCACTCAAAAGTTAGGAATCATAAAAATTAAGGTGGCGTGCCTGGGTATCGTTCCTGTTTTACACATAGGGACCAGAGACACAGAGAGGTTAAGGCCAAAATTGTTATCTGGTCCACTAATTTTGGGTGCCAAATTTGAGATGCCTAGGCCCTGCTTTCCTAGAGTACTGATATGCATTTTATAGTACTATATATGTTCAAGCACACATCCCACTGACCCTAGAGCAGATCAAAAATTTCCTGCTGAAAATGGTGTTTTCTGAAAAACGACTATATATTCCCATGAGAAATTTAATTTTTGTCAGCAAAAATTTTCTAAACAAAAATTGTAATCTAATTTCTTTTCAAATTAAATTTTAATTTTAATTTTTGAAATAATTTTTTTTGAGCCTTCAGGTTTTTCCCCCCTTCTCACTCTTTTTTTTGTTTGTTACTAAATGCAGTAGAATGAATAAGTCTAGAATTTTTTTCCCTCCCTTTTCTCCTCTGTAAGTTGTCAAATCTTTGTCAACTTTAGAAAAGTTACCAAGGGACGAAAGGAGAAATGAAATTGTCATTTTGTTACTTGGCAGCTTTTCCAAAGTTGAAGATTTGAAACACAGTAGACTGGAAAAAGAAAGAAAAAAGGACTGTGTGAGGAAAACCCTGGACCACATTCATTTTATTGCAGTCAGTGGCAAAAAAGGGGAGAACTAAATTCTGAATATTCAAATTTTTTGGTAAAACAATTTAAATAAAGTTTTTACAAAAAGTGCAAAATGGGTCCATTTGAACCCTTTGAAACAGGAAGAAATTCCAAACGGCCCAATGTTTTGCAAAGTGGTTTTTCCATTTCTTGGTCAAATCTAATCTCTATGCAGGCTGATAGGAGCTGGAATGTTGATGCTGCAGGGGCAGGGGAAACCTCCTAATAACGAAATGCCAGGCCCCTGCAATGGTCAAACACTCCCAGACCCCCTCTCCGGCTCCTGATTCCCACTGCAGGAAGCAAGTAATTGTTTCCCACTCGCCTTTTTAGAATTGTAGCCAACATTGCGTCCCAAGCAATGAGGGCACCATGTCACAGCCCAGTAGCTTGCACCATCAGAAAATTTTCCAGCCTAAATTTTCCCTTAGCTTCATCAGATTAATCCTAATAATTTTGCCACAGTGCATCACTCTGTGCACTTCCTTTTCATCCTTCGTGCTACAGCAGCAAGTCTATTGGACAGTCTCACCTCTGGCCTCTTTGAAGGGTTTAGTAGGCTTGGGGACCATCTGCGAGCCAATCCGATGTGGCGAGTATTCATTCGGGGAGCTCCGGACAATCGGCCGACTCCTTGCATTCCTAGGCTTGGGGGATGGCGGCACAGACTCCTCGGGTGTACGCTTCGACTTGGACAAAGGGGGCAGTGGCTAATGGAAAAAGGAATAAGATGGATTTTAAAAATGAAAGGTTATAGCTCAGTCTGTGGAAGATGCTGGTAGCGGGGTGTGTGGACTACAAGCCATGGGATAGTTGCCAAGAAAATCCAGTCCCAAATGAACACCAGAGAGCTGGGATGCAAGATTTCTGCTAGAATTTCTGCAGGGAAGTGGGGTGATCAGCAAGGACCCCAACTTCTGCAGGGGTCCCCTTCTTTCCAAGCTCTTCCTGTGCTCTGTTGCCTGGCTGAGTGCTGCTGTGATGCAGTAAAAGAGCTGCTCTGCCCAAAAGGGGTATAGGCAACAAAAGCATATATCACACACACACCGCCCACCACCCAACCCCCCTCCCTTGTATAGGAAGAATCAGATCGGTACCTTTGGTTTCTCAGTGACCTCTTTGGCTCCAGATAGCTGGGTCCCTGCTTTGTCCCTGAAGTCCTTTCTTTTGGGGGGCCGCGGTGGGGGAGCCTCATTGCTAGGCATCAGCTTTAGCAAATGATAATAAAAGGATTCTGTCAGCTCTTCGACTTTGGACCTGTCTGTCAGGGCTGTCTGCGGTGGGGCAGGCTCCTCTGTGAAGAACAGGGCCATGTCCAGCCACTGAGGGGGGATCTGGAAGCTCACTGACGGCGCCTCGCACAAGCTGGTCACTAAGAAGGGCTCAGTGATTCGCGCTTCCAGCCGCAGGGCGGAGAAAGAGCCCAGGATGTCATTGGCAAGGGAAGAATCCTTGGTTGTCACCTTGACCTCGCAGGGCAGCTGAAGCTGCTCCACTATCTCGGGGAGGCTGTATCTCCTGCTGTCGCTGACCTCTTCCACAAAGCCACCTTCCAGGTCCAGTGGCAGCATGAGCTGCTCGCTCTCCTCGTCCTCGCCGCTGCTCCTGCTGCACAGCAGGACTTCGATGGACTTGTGCTCTGCCTGCCTGCGGACCTGGGTCTTAGCCAGGTGCAGCACCTCCAGCCGGTCCCCCATGCTGAGAGACGGCAGATCCTCCTCAGTGCTCTCACAGTCTTTAGTCACCACCACCCGCAGGCACTTGCCCATCCCCAGACTCGTTGTCAGGTCGAAGACTGTGGGGAACTCCCGGGGGCGTCTCCGAAATTTGCCCTGGTAGGTGTTGGAGAGCAGGAAGTGCCGGGAGCCCCTCCTGCCCTTGCTGGACGAGGCAAGAATCCTCCAGGCACAGGACTTGCCATGGATTTGGATCTTCTGCCCCTTCTGCAGGTGGGGAATCCAGTCATTCTCGAAGATAGGCGGGTACTCAGGACCCTCCAGGATCTCGGCCTGCATGGGGAAGGCCCCCTCCAGCCTCAGGACCTCACTCAGCATCAGCGGCTTGATGAAGTGGGTGTGTTGAGACTCCTCGGTGACATCCTCCACATCCACTTCCAGGGTGGAGGGGATTTTCACCACCTCCTTTCGCACTGCAGCGGGGAGACGTGCATCAGTGAGAGCCAGCAGTCCCAACCCCAGCCAGTGTCACCCCATTGACCCTAGTGATGGACCTGGGAATCAGGCCCCCGACGCTTTTGCAGCCTACAATAACCAGAGGTTATCTCCCTGCCAGGGAGACCCTGGGTCTCCACTGCTGCTCTCGTCCAGGCTGAGATGCTGGCAGGATGCACTGACCCTGGCTCCAATACTGGTTAAAACTCAGCATGACAGCTGCCATCCTGATACCCTGGGGAATGAATAGGGGACATCCAGAGCTGAAAGCATGAGCAGCTGTAGCATGAGCTAAACTTTCTACCTGGGCTAGATCAGAATCTTGTCCTCTGTGGATTGGCACAGAGAGGTCCTGTAACACACTGATCAGTGGGTACAGAAACACAGTGTACAGTTGCTTGCCCCCACTGGGGGAAGAGTGCATGTGTGTCTAACTACCTAGCCAATATGGACAGAGATAAATGGGTTAGGTCAGCGGTTCTCAAACTGTGGGTTGTGACCCGATTTTAATGGGCTCGCCAAGGCCAGTTTTAGATATGCTGTGGCCTGAGCCCCACCATCAAGGGCTGAAGCAGAAGCTCGAGGGCATCAGCCCTGGGAAGCAGGCTTGGGTTCCGTCCCCTCCCCACCCGGGTCACATACTAAATTTTGTTGTCCAAAGGGGGTCAAGGTGCAATGAAGTTTGAGGACTCCTGTATTAGGTCACTACTATTCTAGGCAGAGGCGTGATTTATAACAGTTCCAGGGTTGTTTGTGCCCAGCTCCAAGTGCTATTAGATCCCTCAATTGATTACAATCAAGTTTAAACCACAGTTTGAGAGCTGATGTGAATGGGGTCTATGGGGGCATGGCCAATACATCAATATGCTACAGCAATCTCGAGTTGCAGGGTCAGTTCCTTGGGATTGCCAGCAGCCCGTGCACCATATGGGGGACTGGCCCAACACACAGCCAGCCTAGGACTGGGGAAATACAAAGGCAGGGCTCTAGGGGGGAAAGGTAGTGGTACTCTTTCAAGCTCCAACCACAAAATAGGCCCCACCCATGTGAGTCACCAAAAGGAGTTGCCGCTTGCACAAGATTGTGCAGATGCTCAAGTGCGTGGCCACTAAGCTTCGCTGGGCTCCTGGGGGCTGGGACCTTGGCTGAGGGAAAACCGCTCAGTGAAGCGTGCAGGTCTGCAGCCTGACCCCGTTCTCCCGTGCAGCTGGATACTGACAGGCACAACACTGGGCCCTCACCCGCCTCGGGGGGACTGCAGCGTCCTCAGCCCTGGTGGATTTCAGCTGGGCTGGAGCCAGCTGCTAATGTCAGAAACTCCACCCCTCTATGAATTTGAGCGCTCTGATTGGCTGCCTGCCCCACTTGCCTGCTTCCTGGGGCTGAGCAACCCATCGCTCTGCTGTAGGAAGAGTTCTCGCCCCACCTCCAACAACCTGCAGCCATTCTCCGGGGTTGGGGAGCCAGAGAAAGAGCCCAGCAGCTCAGGCTGGCTCCTATGAACCCCGGGGACAGGGTGGCACACCTCTGCTCCCCTCTGGGAGGGAAAAAGGGGACCCCTGCAGCCCCCCAGGCCTGGGAGAGGGGGTGGAGAACCCCAGGAAGAGCAGAGGTGAAGCTGTGGGACAGAACTGAGAGATTGGGGGCTGGGTGAGTGAAGCGACATGGGGCTGAACTGGTGGGGGGTCGATCCTTGGGGACAAGCTTGATTTGGACACTGGGGGGAAAACTTAATTGCTGGACAGGTGATGGGCAAAATTGCGGTTGAGAGCTACTGCAGCAAGGGCCAAGATCCCCCAACCCAATGAATCTGGGAATGTGGGCATCCCGCTTGTCATCCTACACATGCTGGGCAGCCCCGCTTGTCACCCCCACACACGCTGGGCAGCCCCGCTTGTCACTCCCTCCATTGGCCAGCCCTGCTTTTTACCCCACACACTGGGCCCCACTTGTCTCCCACTCCCTGGGCTGGGCAGGGAGAATTTGGCACCCAGAAGACATACCAAAACACACAATATAATCTTTTTATTAAAATCTCATAAATTTTGGGTGTGACTCATGATTTGTGATCACTTGAGGTTGGCACTATTGAAACAATCCCATACCTCTGAGAGAGATTGGAGGAACAGACAGCCTGGAACAGAGCAGTGTCAGTATGGCAGATGTGTGCATGTCAGATGTCTCCAATCCCTGTCCATAGCTGAACATTACACCTCCTACAACTTGTGCTGTGTGCACCTGGGTCATGAATTAGGTGGGGCCTCATAGGTCTAATAGGAATCCCTAATTCCTATTGAGCTAGACAGTTTTGTAAGGAGTGAGAAGTAGTCATTGGTGACTGTTATGGCCACTCAGCTCAGGGCCCAGAAGCAGCTGGTGCACTGCCAAGCCCGGTACTGGCACCTCTCAAAAGTGTCCTGTTCTCCAGAATCTCAGCTTTCAGCTTTAAGAAAAGTCAGTCTGTAGCTGTTATGATTGTGAAGACAAGCTCAGAAATGTGAACCAAGTGTAACTAATGCAGAGCTGAGTCTGCAGAGAGCCTAGGAAAACAGCTTGGAGAGATGTGAAAAACCCCACTCATCTCACTGGGAGATTACCACAGCTGCCCATCAGTGGTCATTTAAGATGTGTTCTCTCAAGTGCACAATACAATTATCATAAGCTTCAACTTAAAGTTTAAAACATACTAATGATCTGTTTTAGTACATTTCAATACATCTTACAATAAAGGCTGGGTGATTGCCTTAAGGGACAAATCAATGAAATAAGGGGCTGCCCCTTAAAATAAAGGATGGGTGGTCACCCTAGCATACATTGAGACTCCAGGACACACTTCCCCCACAAACTGACCCAGAGGCACGGAGCCATACACACACCACTCCATCCAGCTCTCTCTCTCTCTCTCTCTCTCTCACATACACCCCCTCACCCCAACCCCACCCCCCCCCCACAGCCCTGGCTGCATCTGTACTCACTGTGCATTATCGCCTGCACCTCGTACACGGGGCAGAGGAGCAGTGAGTGCCTGCTGAGTGCAGAGCATTTCAGGCGCTGGCCCCTCATGGCTTCCGACTCCAGTACCTGGCTCAGCGTGTAGCTAGGCTGCCCGCTGCACTCACAGAACTGGCCCTGGAAGGAGAAGGGGAGGCAGAGCAAATGCTGCCCGTCCTTCCCCATGGTTGTGCAGTTGGCAAACTCCTGGCCCTCATGCCTGGCCACCGAAAGCAGGGAAATGGGCTGGCCCTTGGGAATGAACTGCCCATCCACGGTCAAGTCAACTGCTGAGGCAAAGGCGAAGGGCATGTCCTGGAGCCCTGCTGGCCTGCTCCTGACCAGCTTCTTCAGGCTCATGTATGACAGCTTGTCTCGGCTGGGCTGGAAATGCCCTGCAGGAGGGCCAGAGGAAGCTCACTGTTAGTGGGGAGGTAGCGTTGCCGTGTCTGGGATGATCCTGAGCCCATAACACTGGACAGTTGGCCATGAGCACTGGAGCCCAGGCAGGCTTCCCAGGCCAGCTACCTCAACAAAGGGATGCTCCTGGGAAACCCTGGCCAGGCAACCTGAACCAGGGACCACGGATGCCAATTTTTGATGGCGCCAGTGGATGTTTGCGCCCCCCGCCCCTATTGGATCCCTCCCCAAATCCCCACCCCAGCCCCACCTCCGCCCCCAAGCACGCTGCATTTCCCCTCCTCCCCCGTCCCTCCCAGGCTTGCCGCGTGACACAGCTGGGAGGGAGGGGGGAGAAGCAGGACCTAGTGGCGCCCTCAGGGGTGGAGGCGGAGTGGAGGCAGAGATGAGCTGGGGGGGGGGGAAGCTGCCGATGGGGGCTCTGCACCCACCAATTTTTCCCCGTGGGTGCTCCAGCCCCGGAGCACCCACGGAGTCGGCGCCTATGCCAGGGACCCCGGGAATGAGGAGCCTTCATGGAGCCTCGTCTGTACGCAAGCCTGAGCCATGCTCAGATCCCAGCAGTGCCTGCGTGAAGGCCTGACCCACCCCACCACCCACCCACCAGGGCAGCGGGGCTGGGGATTAGCCACACCCACCTCAGCAAGTGCAGCCAGAGTGGGGTGTGGCCTGGAGGCGATGGGCATGTATGTGGGGCTCTGCATGTGTGGGGCCGGTGCAGGGGCGTGGGAGGGCGCCACTGGGTGAGGTGGGGAGTGTGACCTGCATGTGGTGGCCAGGGTGTGTGTGTGGCTGGGGCATGTGTGTGGCGCCTAGGGTTGCCAAGCCTCTGTTTTTTGACTGGAACATCCGGTCAAAAAGGGAACCGGGTGGCTGCTGACTGGGCCATTGAAAGTCCACTCGGCGGCGCAGCAGGGCTAAGGCAGGCTCCCTACCTGGCTCTGCGTGGCTCCCGGAAGCAGCTGGCATGTCCCTGTGACCCTTAGATGCAAGAAGGCTCCGCGCACTGCCCCCATCCCGAGCACCGGCTCCACAGCTCCCATTGGCCGGGACCGTGGCCAGTTGGAGCTGCGGGGGCTGTGCCTGCGGGCGAGGACAGTGCGCAGAGCCTCCCTGGCTACCCCTGTGTCTAGGAGCCAGAGGACATGTTGCCACTTCCAGGAGCCGCCTCAGGGAAACAGTGCCTGGAGCCCACACTGTACCCTGAACCCCCTCCCCCAGCCCTGAGCCCCAGCCCACACCCCAGCTCCCTCCGGATCCCGCAGTCCACACTCCATCCCCCAGCCCTGAGCCCTCTCCTGAACCCAAACTTTCTTCCAGAGCCTGCACCCCCTCCCGCACTCCAAACCCCTTAGCCCTGGGCTGGGGCAGGGGGTTGGGGCGTGGGAGGGGTTGAGGACTTCAGATGGGGGTGTGGGCTCTGCAGTGGGGCAGGGGGCAGGAGGAGTCTCTGGGCTGGGGCAGGAGGTTGTGTTGTAGGTGTGGGGAGGGCTCCAGCTGGGGGTGCGGGCTTTGGTGTGGGGCCAGTAGTGAGGGATTTGGGGTGCAGGAAGGGGCTGGAGCAGGGGGTTGGGGTGCAGGAGGGGAGGGCTCTGGATGAGGTGTGGGCTCTGGGGTGGGGCTGGGAATAAGGGGTTTGGGGTGCAGGAGGGTGCCAAAGGGGCTGGAACCAAAGGGTTCGGAGGGTGGGAGGGGGAGCAGGACTGGGGCTGGAGGTTGGGACATGGGAGGGGGTCAGGGTGTAAGCTCGGGGCAACGCTTACCTCAAGCAGCTCCTGGAAGCAGCAGTATGTCCCCACTCTGGCTTCTACACGGAGGCGTGGCCAGGCTGCTCTGCACACTATCCCATCCACAGGCACCACCCCCGCAGCTCCCATTGGTCGTGGTTCCTGGCCAATGGGAGCTGTGGAACCAGCGCTTGGGACGGGGGCAGCGTGTGGAGCCCTCTTGCTGCCCCTACATGTAGGAGCCAAAGGGGGACATTCTGCTGCTTCCGGGAGCTGCACGCAGGTAGGGCAGGCAGGGAGCTTGCCTTAGCTCTGCTGAGCCGCCGACTGGACTTTTAAAGGGCCAGTCAGCAATACTGACTGGACTGCCAGGGTCCCTTTAGACTGGACACCTGGCAATCCTAGACAAGCGTGTTCGGTTTTCTGCAATCGGAAAGTTGACAACCCTAGCAGGGCCTGTTTGTGGTGGGCAGGCACTGTTTGGTTATATGTGGCTAGTGTGTGTGTGGGGGTGACGCCTATATGTCATTGCAGGATGCGTGTGTGGTCTCTATATCCTGGGGGTGTGGGGATGGTGAGAGTGTGCGTGTGTGTTTATGGCTGGGGTGAGGATGGCCAGTAGATAATGGCAGGGGTGGGGGTATTTACACAAATGTGTGTATACATTTGTGTGTGTGTGTGTGTGCGGATGGCCTGGAGGCAGCAGTGGAGTGTGTGTGTGTGTGTGTGTGTGTGTGTGTGTGTGTGTGTGTGTGTGTGTGTGTAAGGGGACTGTTGGCACCTCACTAACACTCAGTGGGGGGTTTTGGTTGCTCGCACCCAGCACTAAAAGAGAGGGGAAGGGTGGATGGGAAATCAGGACCCTGAGACTGACAGTCCCCAGGAACAATGGGGAGAGGCCAGTGCTCCAGGTCAGCCTGATTAGCAGGGTGGGCAGGCGAATAAGGGAGTCAGGAGGCCAGGGGGGTCCCAGCCTCCTGTGAGCTGGAGTTGCCTGGAACAGAGTGGGACTGAGCTAAGGGGAGAGCAGGAGCCAGAGCTGAGCCGGGGAGCAGAGCCGGGCCAGCTAGAGAGCCAGAGAAGCAGCCCAGGGAGCACATCCTGTGCTGGGAGCAGAGCTGCAGCCACAGAGCCGGGTGTGGCGAGCAACTGGGGCCAGGCAAGGGGGGCCTTGGGCAAAGGGCCCAGCGCAGAGAGACACCCCCAGCCAAGGGTCCTTGCAGGCCAGACTGGGAGGGGGATCTGAACCCGACGGGGGGCTGACGCTGGGAAGAAGGATCCCACCACCCAAACCCTGGAGGTGTGTGGCCACCACCATTGCAAGCGTCCAACCCGCAGCATCCCTGCGGCACAGCCAGGGCCTGAGAAGAAGGCCTGGGACCTACAAGGAACAGACTGTGAATTGTCCTGATGTTCCAGAGATGCTGTTTGTGATGTTCCCTGCCACAGAGCGGGGTGATGTGTTTCCTTTAACCTTTCCCATTTTTCCTTATTCTTTTTAAAATTAATTGTTGATTAAATAACTTGCATTTGCTTTAACTTGTATGTAATGGTCAGTGAGTCAGAGAAGTGCCCAGTGCAGAGAGAGTAACCTGGAGTGGGAACACCCTAGCCCCTGTCCTAGGTGACCACAGCAGGGTTGGGGGTCGAGCCCCCCAGGAATCCTGGGCCCAGCCTTGTTGGGGTTACGAGGACTCTGCCAGACAGGAGAGTGGAAGGGGAGCCCTCAAGGGCAGGGAGGCCTCTGGGTAAAGGAAGTGGGAGCGAGGACTCAGATCCTTTTGCTAGCCCACTTCACTGGGGTAGTGCAAAAGCCATGAAAGTTCCCCACAATAGCGGGACTATTCCCCCGCTTACATAATTGGCATCACAAACAGGATCCTATCCAGAGGGTCCACCCCACTGGTTTACTGGTTGAGTTTTAGTAGCACGATACCAGGCCTGATCAAGCACCCTACCATGGCTGGAATTGAAGAACTACGGGCCCAGTTTGCTGAATTTCAGTGCAGATTATCAGACCAAGGTGAGGCATTACAACAAGCTAGAACAGAACAGAGAGAAGCCTTATCACTGGCCAAGGCAGTAATAGACCAATAGGCAGCAGAAGCTAAGAAACCCGCTACTATTTATGTCCCACAGGAGCTTTTGGTGGCTTCCTGACAAGACTAGGAGACATTATGGTAGAGGAGTAGTCAAGCCTGTGAAGGCAGCTCTGAGTGTGCTAAAAGTACCTGAAGAAGATCATGTAGACTTCATAGAAGAACACCTCAAGGGCCAGGCCAAGGCCACAGTAAAGTTCACGGCAGTGGCAGATAAGAAAGATGTGGAAAAGGTATATGAACTCCACCTAGAAGTGTATGGAGACAAGGTACCTATTGGAACCTGACTAAAGAAGTTCTTTGAGAGAAAGCAGGAGCCTGGTGAAACTATCTGGGCATACGCGTATGACCTCCAGGAGAGAATGAGCAAAGTGGAGCAGCGAGACCGTCAACGAGTTCCAGACCCAGATACGGTTCTGAATGAGCAGTTAGTGCTGGAGGTCCAGGATGATTTCCTCTGCTGTGAAATGAAAAGGAGGTTTAAGGATGAGCCCAGTAAGAAGTTCCATGAACTCATGCAGGCTGCTATTATATGGTCAGAAGAAGAGGAAATTTCTGTGAGAGAGACAGCCAAGACTAACCCCCGTACACGAAGTGGGGGCCTAGTGAATGCAGCTGCTGGGGAAAAAGCCCTGCCCCAAACACAGCTAACATTGGCAAGCTTAAGTGAAGCTGTCCAAAAACTGGCGGTCCAACAGGGGGAGATGCTGAAAGTGATGACTGAGGCGATGAAAGGAAACCCCCCCCACTAATATGCCAAAATATCCAAGGGCCCCAGGGTCCCAAAGATCTCCACTGAAGGACGAGCTGGGAAGGTGCATTTGTTACACTTGTGAAAGGCCAGGACACACTAGCCGAGATTGTACACTGAGAAGGAGACTGGAGTCCCAGTTGCCTGAAATTCAAGAGGCACCAGGAGCAAGTAGCCCACTGTCAGAAGGCCGAGTGGGGACTGAAACATTTCTACAGCTGTCCCTAGGAAAAGGGCAGTGTGTCAGCGGTGAGGAAAAGGACCCTGATGATGTTAGTGTATTTGACGACTTCTGTGGCCGAGCTTTCGGGGACTGTGTGACAATGGAAATAGCCACAGCAGGGGTGAGAACCTGCTGTTTGATAGACACTGGCTCAGAAGTCACCACTATTTCTGAATCATATTTCTGAAACTACTTAAAAGAGATTTCAGAGTAGCAGCCATGTTAGTCTGTATTCGCAAAAAAGAAAAGGAGGACTTGTGGCAACTTAGAGACTAACAAATTATTTGAGCATAAGCTTTCGTGAGCTACAGCTCACTTCATCGGTGAGCTGCAGCTCATGAAAGCTTTTACTTAAAAGAGAGAGATCTGACCATGCATAATACCTGATTTATACAGCTAATGGACTTGCCATCCCTGTTGTGGGGTGCCTTGAAGCTGATTTAGGGTACATGGGTCGAACGATCCCTGGGAAATGCATCTTTATCCTAGAAGACACAGCTTCAGGAAAGACTTTAATGGGGAACAGAGAACTGGGAATTCTCAGGATGAATATTATAAGAGAGCTGAAAGAATTACTGTTGGTAGGCGAAGGAACCCAGGAGATGAACCGTCATGGGCGGCCTAAGAAGTACGCTATGCTGAAGTGGGTACTGGCCCAGGTGGAGAGACATGAACGTTCCCGGCTCCCACAGGACAAATTGGCTATGTTAAGGTGGCATGGAGACAGAAGGTGATTATACCTCCCTGGAATGAGAAGATTATTGATGGACTCTGCCAAGTGCCAAGCAACTGTGATGGATACAGAGCACTTGTTGAGCCAACACCTGGGGCCAGTCTCCCTAATGGGCTCCTGGCTGCAAATGTACTTGCTCGTGCCAGCAAAGGAAAAGTGCCAGTCAGGCTGTTAAACTCAAGTAAGAAGGCAATAAAGTTGTGCCCCCGAACCAGGGTGGCAGAGGTACACCGACCTGAAGGAGTGGTACCCCGAGCGAGGGTGGCCCTGGAAGAAAATGGGGATAAGCTGCGGGTGACAAAAGTGAAGAAGGGCACAAGTTATACACCGCAAGCAGCACCTGACGGAGAGCTACCCATTCCAGTCCAAGTGGACCTCCAACAGTTAACCCCTACACAGGCTGGCCGTTTGCAGGCGCTACTGGAGAAACATCAAGAGGTCTTTTCCAGGGACGAGCGGGACTTTGGTTACACCACCACAGTGACACACCAAATAGCCACTGGCGATGCTGTCCCGATAAAACAGAGACACTGGCGGATTTCACCACGAGTGTTCCAGGAGGTAAAAAAACAAATCCTGGACTTAGTGACTCAAGGTGTCCTTAAAGAAAGCCACAGTTCATGGACATCACCCTCAGTGATTGTAATAAAAAAAGATGGCGGGGTGCGATTTTGCTGTGATTATAGAAACTGAATGAGGTAACACACAAGGATGCCCACCCACTAATCCGGGCGGAAGAGTCACTGGATACATTAGGAAGTGCAAGAGTGTTTTCAACCCTCAATTTAACTTCTGGTTATTTCCAGTGGAAGAATGAGACCAGGAAAAGACAGCAGTGACGACTCTGTTTGGGCTGTTTGAATAGACACGTGTGCCATTTGGCTAGTGTAAAGCACCTGCTACATTCCAGAGGCTAATGGAAGGGCTGTTGGGAGACTATATCGTAGATACTTTGCTGATATACCTGGATGATGTTATTGTGTTTTCCAAGGATTTTGAGAGTCATATGGAAAAATTGGACATGGTTTTCACACGATTGAAGGAACATGGATTGAAGCTGAAGCCAAGCAAGTGCTGCCTCCTATGTGAAAAAGTCAAATTCTTGGGCCATGAGATTTCAAAGGATGGAATCCAGGTAGATGAGGAGAAGCCCAGGGTGCTGGAAAATTGGCCGGTCCCCAAGAATGCCAAGCAAATGTAGCAGGCTCTAGGTTTTATGAGCTATTTGAGATGATTTGTTCCAAAGTTTGTGCACATAGCTGCACCCCATATAAACTAGTGGGCCAACTCGCCCAAAGGAAGAGAAAGGACCAATGTTTTGTGTGGGATGATGCCTGTCAGACAGCTTTTGACAAATTAAGACGTCGGCTGATGTCACCATCTGTGCTTGCAAATCCTGACTTTAGCCTGCCATTTATAGTGACAACTGATGGAAGCCTGCATGGCCTAGGTGCAGTGCTCAACCAGAAGCAAGAGGGAGCCGAGCGTGTGATCGTATATATAAGCCGAGGGCTGAGGAGGTCAGAAAGAAATGACAAAAACTACAGTGCTTTTAAACTAGAACTGTTGGTCTTGAAGTGAGCTATCACTGAAAAATTTAAGGATTATTTAGTGTACTCTAAATTCACGGTAATCTCAGACCCAATCCACTCCAATATCTGGCAACGGCTAACCTAGGTGCAACTGAACACAGCTGGGTGGCCCAACTCACTGAATTCACTTTTGAAGTACAGTATAAACCTGGAAGGCAGAACATCAATGCTGACACCCTGTCTAGATTGTCTCTAGAGGAGGAATCCGAAGAGGGCGAGGATCTGGAGAAAGACTTCCTAGTCATTCTTGCAGATGTGCAGACGTGTTTGTGACTAGAGAATCCAAAGCCCGAGGACGAAGTGCCGGTAAAAGATGCAGTACAAAACCTGGTAAAAGGGGAGAGCGCGATAATCTCGGGGTACTCATGAGAGGAGATTCAAACTCAGCAATGAGAAGGTGACATTGGACCTGTCTTAGTGGCAGTCATGAGCCAAACGAGGCCAGACCAGAAATTTGGGGCCAGATACCCCCAGTCTAAGAAGCTAGCCAGACAATGGGAAGGACTTAGATTACACCGTGGAGTGCTGTTCCGGGTAACATATCATCCCTGAGATGGCGAAGAAGTGTGGCAGTTAGTGGTATCTGTGTCGCTACGCCGTCAAGTTAATGAAGCCAGGCATGATCATGAGGGGCATTTTGGAGACAGGAGCACTCTTGAGGTGATGAGGAGAAACTATTACTGGCCCATGATGGGTAGTGACATGCAAGCCTGGATCCGTCACTGCAAATGGTGTGCCCTAGCCAAGGATGTTTTTCCTTCCAACCGAGACCCTTTGACCTGTACCAATGTGACTGCCCCAATGGAGGGCCTAGCGGTGGATTACACATGGCTAGAGAGATCTTCAGAGGGGTATGAGAAAATACTGGTTCTCACGGACATGTTCACACAATTCATTGTTGCAGTTCCAACTAGAACCAGACAGAGCGGACAATGGCTGAAGCCCTGATAAAACACTGGTTTGTGTGCTATGGTTGAGTCTGGCATGGTTACACTCGGATCAGGGGAAGAATTTTGAATCAGAGGTGATATCTGAATTGTGTAAACTGTATGGCATAGCCAAAAGCCGAACAACACCCTATCACCCGCAAGGAAACGCTCAGTGCGAGAGATTTAACCGGACAATGCATGACATGCTAAGAACACTCCCTCCTTAAAAGAAGTGAGCCTGGCAGGAACATCTCCCTGAGCTGGTGTTGGCCTATAATAGCCATGTTCATTTGTCGACAGGTTACGCTCCTTTTTATCTCATGTTTGTGAGGGATCCCAGATTGCCATTGGATATTCTGGACAGAGAGGGCCCTGAGGAGGATGAGGTGACCAATTTGGGTGACTGGGTCAAAGGTCACCGTGACAGGCTGAAGATAGCCTGTGAAGTTGCTCTCAATACAACTAAAGACACAGCCCAAAGTAGGAAAAGGACTTATGATCGCAAGTCCAGTGGGGCTCTCATCAGGCCTGGTGACCGTGTACTAGTTCGTAACCATAGACACCGGGGGCGTAATAAAATACAGGACAAGTGGGAGTCAAATCCCCACATTGTAGTCACTCACAACAATCCTGAGCTACCAGTTTACACCATCTGGCCTGAACAAGGAGGTCCTGAGAGAGTAGTACATAGGGACCAGCTAAAACATTGCACTCTTTGTCCACTCAGGGACTATAGGAGGCATAGATCAGCATGCCCTGAGGAGACCGAAACCAGTTGAGGGATGGTTCTAGTCCCACAAACCAAATACAGAGGGGAACAGAGTGGGGCAAACCCAAACACTAACGAGAATGGCCAGATCTCTCAAACTGACCCGGTATTACCCAAGGACTGGGAAATAGAAAATTTGGGTAACGAACCACCAGTCTTAAGACGGTGTGAGAGGGCTAATGAGGGTGTACTTCCTGTTAGACTTAGAGATGATTATGTTATTGGTTCTACGTAGTGTTTTAATGAATATTGTCATGTATAGTTTGAAGAAGGAGATGAGGAATGTTAAATATGTTAAATGTTCTTTTGATAATTGCTAATGCGTTTTTGATATGACATGTTGTGGGTATATGTTATTACTATGTGGACCGGATGTACTGGTGTGAATTTTGTGGCTGTGGCAGAATTTTAGCAAGGGGGAATGTAAGGGGACTGTTGCCCCCTTTCTAACATTCAGTGGGGGTGTTTTATTTGCTAACTCCCAATAGTAAAAGGGGAAGGGTGGATGGGAAATCAGGACCCTGAGACTGACAGCCCTCAGGGGCAATGGGGAGAGGCCAACACTCCAGGTCAGCCTGATTGACAGGGCGGACAGGCTAATAAGGGAGTCAGGAGGCCAGTGGGGTCCCCTTGTCCCTGTGAGCTGGAATGGCCTGGAACAGAGTGGGGCAGAGCTAAGGGGAGAGCAGGGGCCCAAGCTGAGCTGGGGAGCAGAGCTGGGCCAGCTAGAGGGGCAAGAAAAGCAGCCCAGGAAGCAGGTCAGAGTTGGGAGCAGAGCTGCCGCCACAGAGCCAGAGAAGCAGCCCAAGGAGAGCAGATCCTGTGCTGGGAGCAGAGCTGCAGCCAGAGAGCCGGGTGTGGTGAGTAACTGGGGCAAGCCCGGGGGGACTTGAGCAAAGGGCCCAGCGCAGAGAGACACCCCCAGCCAAGGGTCCTTGCAAGCCAGACTGGGAGGGGGATCTGAACCCAATGTGGGGCTGACGCTGGGAAGAAGGGTCCCACCACCCAAACCCTGGAGGTGTGTGGCCACCACCATTGCAAGCGTCCAACCCGCAGCATCCCTGCGGCACAGCCAGGGCCTGAGAAGAAGGCCTGGGACCTACAAGGAACAGACTGTGAATTGTCCTGATGTTCCAGAGATGCTGTTTGTGATGTTCCCTGCCACAGAGCGGGGTGATGTGTTTCCTTTAACCTTTCCCATTTTTCCTTATTCTTTTTAAAATTAATTGTTGATTAAATAACTTGCATTTGCTTTAACTTGTATGTAATGGTCAGTAGGTCAGAGAAGTGCCCAGTGCAGAGAGAGTACCCTGGAGTGGGGACACCCTAGCCCCTGTCCTAGGTGACCACAGCAGGGTTGGGGGTCAAGCCCCCCCAGGAATCCTGGGCCCAGCCTTGTCGGGGTTATGAGGACTCTGCCAGACAGAAGAGTGAAAGGGGAGTCCTCAAGGGCAGGGAGGCCTCTGGGTAAAGGAAGTGGGAGCGAGGACTCAGATCCTTTCGCTAGCCCACTTCACTGGGCTATGAAAGCTCCCCACAATAGCAGGACTATTCCCCCGCTTACATATGGCTGGGGTGCAGATGGCCTGGAGGTAGTGGGGTGTATATCTGTGTGTGTGAGGGAGAGGATGGGGAGTGTCTGTGTGTGGTGGGTGGGTGCCTACCTGCAGTAGGCTAGGTGGGCATGGGGTGTCCCAGTTTACCTTTGAAGTTCAGAGGCAGCTCTGTTGCTTGTCCAGTCTCTGGATCCTCACAGGTGATCTTCTGCAGGTGAAGGCCAGTAATTTTTATCAGGTCCCCTGTTGATAAGCAGCACTCTCTGCCGCCCACCTCGTACACAGACCCTGCAGGGGAACACGGAGGAGGTTTACAGTCGTGTCTGCAGTTGCAGTCAGTTAGCCATTGCTGACAGCACTGTAGTGGCTTGGCCCCTCTCCAGGGTGGAACCTCACTGTCACACCACATCCTGGAGAAGGGCCCTAGCCGGAGAGGAAGGATAGCCCAGCCCTGCTCTGCTACAGACATCCTGCAAGACCCAGAGCCTCCAAAGTGCTTAGGTGCCTAACTCCCATTGATTTCAGTGGGAATCGGGTGCCTAGTTACCTCTGGGGTTCTGGACCTTAGTCTCTCTGGGCCTCAGCTCCCCATCAGTACAGTGGGGTAAGAGCTCTGTTGCACCTCACGGGGACAAACACAATAAAGACTGTGAGGTTCCCAGGTATCCCAATGCTGGGCCCGCATCAGTTCCTACCCTAGACAGCCAGAGCCTGTTGGCTAACCAGCTATTACCAGTGGAGGCCAGCCACCAGGCTGGGCAGGAGGGGAGTGCTGCACAGGCCTGCAGTCCAGGCCAGGGTGCATGCTCCTTGGTGGGGCAGGGGGCCCCTCCAGCCAGCAGCAGGACTGAGGAGTGCTGAGAAGGGTGGGTGCGGAGCAAGGGCAAGAGGGTCTCCCTGTGGGCAGTGACTGTGATCTCGTGAGCCCTTCCCCACCGGAAAGAGGGACGTTCACATTAACGGGCAACACTGGGGCCGTGGCTGCAAGCACGGTAGCTGGGGGAAGAGGCAGCTCGTCCTGAGCCAGAGAAATGGCGAGCTGGGAGAGCGTCCTGCAGAGACTGCCCCACCCAAGGGTGCGGTCACTGCAGACAGCAAGGCCATGGGAGCACTAGACCCAGGTCTTCTGCGGCTCAGGGGTTGAGGGGCCCCACTGCAAATGATGCTGGCTCCCAGGACCTGGGTACCTGCCTGACCTGGCCTGGACACCAGCAACTGTAACAAAAGTCCTGTCCTGAGCGGGGAGATAGCTGACATAGAACTCCCAGACTTCCAGGATGGAGCCACCTGTGGGGGGCAGCAGTCGCATCTGCTGGAGGCAGGGAGGCACCCATTGTACCTGCTGAAGGTGGTGGTGGGGGCAGCAGTTGCACCTGCTGGAGGCGGGGGGGCCAGTCGAGCCGGCTGGAGTTGGGGGTGGGGGGCCAGTCGCACCTGCTGGAGGCAAGGAGGCAGCCATTGTACCTGCTGGAGTTGGGGGGCCAGTCGCACCTGCTGAAGGTGGCAGTGGGGGGAAGCAGTTGCACCTGCTGGAGAGAGGAGGGCCAGTCGAGCCAGCTGGAGGTGGGGGGGGGGGCCAGTCGCACCTGCTGGAAGTGAGAGTGGGGGGCGAGTTGTGCCTGCTTGAGGTGGGGGTGGGATGGCAGCCATTGTACCTGCTGGAGGTGAGGGAGAGGAAGGGGCAAAAGTAGCTGAATTGTGGAGGCTCCTGGGGGGCACCTCTTGTTACCCTGCAAGGCGAAGATAGGGCTGGCACAGCCTGGAGGAGAGTGCTGGAGTGGCCAACAGGCTGGTGGTGTGAAGGGGCTAGCACCCAGCCACCATGACAAGGCTCCCTGTTGCTAGAGGCCGGGGGTAAAAAGGTGACTCACAGTCCTGGGTACCTCACAAATTGTCACACCCTATCCTCCCCCAGAGCTGCAGGCTGCCGGCCAGGTGTTCCCTCATATGTGCAGTGAAGCTCATGGCCTAATGGTTATTTTAAAGCTTATGGAAAGCTGCTGACTAATTTTTCTCACACTGAGTCATTTCCAGTCCTCATTCAGTGCCACTGAGACTAGCCACCCGCACGCAGAGCTAAGAGTTCTGCTTTTGCCGCGCCCTGCGTGGGAGTGATCCAGCAGAAAGGCTCTCAGCATCACAGCTGGTAACAGGCTGTCAGGGCGCCACATCCATCCCCTAGGACGATGCTCTCTGGATCACTCTCCCTGCTTTGGCTTGAGCCAGGCCCTGAGTTTGTCCCAATGGCATGGGGACAGGAAATCAGTGCCTCCTGCTCCCGAGCAGCTTGTGGGGCTGCTTCCATCTGAGGCTGGAACTGTTCCTCATTCCTAGTGCCTTATTCAGAGGCCAAAATGTTGTAAAAGTTAATCAGTGTAAGATTAAATCAATGTCACCAAACATGTGATTGGATTGTATAACTGGCTACGTTAGTAATTAATGCGTTATTAATTACTTACTGTCCAAATAAAGAATTGGCCCTTGATTGACTGAGTGACCAAATAACTCTGGGTCACCCCAGGTGCCATGGCCCTGTGAACATCAGAAGGAGCTGGACATGCCACTCATTGTCCCAAAGCATTTTTCTTTGGCCAGTGTCATGAGCACCTCACCTCTGAAAACATACCTACCTGCATGGGGGTGGGTATCGTAGGCAGGGGAAGGCTGTACCTCCCCAAACAGCCTGGCCTGGCCAGGCCTACACTTCAACCCCAGCTCCCTTCCTGCCTGTCCTTCTCTTCTGTGTCTGAGAGGCTGGAGCAGGCAGGCTGGGGCCTCCGTGTGCACAAGATCCCCGGGCTGAAGCCATACCATGCATCCTGTCCTCCCGGCATTGGGGCTGGGACACATGGGGTGGGGTGGTCGGGCACTCCGGGCTCTAGTGCAGGAGAAGGGGCAGAGGAGACTGGGCCTTGGGTAGATGGGGGAGGGGCCGGGAGCTAGCCTCCCCCAAGGGCGCGATGACCCGCTGCCCATGCCGACATGCGCACACAGTTATAGTTTGCAAATTATCCTTTAACAAGGACCTGGGGGCTCAACCCCCATAAGTGACAAAGTACTTCTTGGGCCACCTCAAAATGACATGTCCTTTGACCCATCAGCGTGTTCTGAGCGCACCCTGACTGTGAAGTCTGCTGCTGAGTGTTTGCAGTGTGGGGCAAGAGTGGGTTTGGGACGGGAGTAGATCCTCACATGTGTTACAGTGAACAACTAGAGCTGGGCAAAAATTCCCTGTCAAAACTCCTTTTTATCATAAAATTGGGTTTGCTGCTAACCAGATTTTTTTCGCAAGAAGTGTCTGTTTTCTGGAGAAAAATTCAACTTCTTGTCCAGATAGCTAACCCCTGAAAACTGAGACATTCATCTCCCAGTGTGATGCTGTGACAAAAAGGATTAATGTGATCCTTGGATGCATAAACAGTGGAGACATGAGTAGGAGCAGAATGATTTTACCTCTGTACACTGCATTTGTGAGCCCAATACTGGAATGGTGCACACAGTTCTGGGGTCCACATTTCTACATGGATGCGGAAAAAATTGAGAGGGTGCAGACAAGAATCACAAAAGTAATTCAAGGTAGGGTAATCAGACATCCCGGTTTTAAAGGGACAGTCCCGTATTTAAGCCCTCCTGCAGCTGTCCCGACTTTTTTTTAAAAACGGACAAATTGTCCCATATTTTCTGTCTCCCCCAATCAGTATTGGCAGGTCCTGCTTCTGGCTGGATCCCTGCTCACCAGTTGCCTGCCCACCAGTGGTGAGTGGGGGGGGGGTCCAGTGGCTGACAATGGGGTGGATGTGCAAGGCTGTTGGCGGGGTGCAGGTGCAGTGCGCGGGGCCGGCCACTCTTTGTGAGGCCAGGCTCACAGACACAACACTCAGCAGGATGCGTATTTAAAAAGTTGTTACAGAATCAAACACGGGGTGATAAATGTAGCCATTTCCTCCCATTCTGAATTTGTCTAAGAAAACAGGGTTCCTATTGATGTCTTAATTTGTAACTGTATAATTTTTGTGCAACAGTTTGGGACAAATTGTTGGAATACTGGGTTTGAGTTATTTGTTTAGTGTATGATTACTTAGAATGAAAATGCAAAATAGAAATGGGGGTATGATATTTGGTGGTTTTGCTCCATATTAAACTCGAGCTCTGGGAGTAACAGATCCTTATCTCTCCATGACAGGATAATGGTCACATGTGACTTGAGGTGAACTGAGAACTATTTTGTAATTTACAGTCAATCAAAACATAGTTCCTTATTTAAGGGCTATTTGTTTCCTTCCTCCATGGACTCTGTGACTCCCCTCAACTCCCTTCCTCCACGGACCCTGTAACCCCCTCAACTTGCTTCCTCCAAGGTCTTTGTGACACCCCCCCCGGAACTCTTTTCCTTCACAGACCTTGTGAAATGCCCCCAACCTACTTCCCTTGGGACCCTTCCATGGACCCTGGGTACCTGATTCTGTCCCCTCACTCCATGGACCCTGTCATAAAAATAAAGGGAAGGGTAACTACCTTTCTGTATATAGTACTATAAAATCCCTCCTGGCCAGAGGCAAAACCCTTTCATCTGTAAAGGGTTAAGAAGCTAAGGTAACCTCGCTGGTACCTGACCAAAATGACGAATGAGGGGACAAGATACTTTCAAATCTTAAGGGGGGCGGGGACAAAGGGTGTCTATCTGTCTGTGTGATGCTTTTGCTGGGAACAGATCAGAAATGCAAGCCTTCCATCTCCTATTAAGTTAGTAAGTAATCTAGCTAGAAAATGCGTTAGATTTCCTTTTGTTTAATGGCTGGTAAAATAAGCTATGCTGGAGGGAATGTATATTCCTGTTTTTGTGTCTTTTTGTGACTTAAGGTTTTGCCTAGAGGGATTCTCTGTGTTTTGAATCTGATTACCCTGTAAGGTATTTAGCAGCGTGATTTTACAGAGGTGATTCTTTTACCTTTTCTTTCATTAAAATTCTTCTTTTAAGAACCTGATTGATTTTTCATTGTTCTTAAAATCCAAGGGTTTGGGTCTGTGTTCACCTGTACCAATTGGTGAGGATTATTATCAAGCCTTCCGCAGGAAAGGGAGTGTAGGGCTTTGGGGGATATTTTGTGGGAAGACGTCTCCAAGTGGGCTCTTCCCTGTTCTTTGTTAAACACACTTGGTGGAGGCAGCATACTGTTCAAGGCCAAGGCAAAGTTTGTACCTTGGGGAAGTTTTTAACCTAAGCTAGTAAGAATAAGCTTAGGTGGTCTTTCATGCAGGTCCCCACATCTGTACCCTAGAGTTAAGAGTGGGGAAGAAACCTTGACAGACCCTGTGACCCACCACACACACAACCCCCTTCGTCCACAGACCCTGTGACACCTCCCCTATAGTACTATTAATATTAACTTTTATGATTTTTGTATATTAAACCCTCATGATTCTTGTACCTGCTAACCAAAATCCTTTTTATGTTCACAAAAAAGAAAAGGAGTACTTGTGGCACCTTAGAGATTAACAAATTTATTTGAGCATAAGCTTTCGTGAGCTACAGCTCACTTCATCAGATGCATTTGGTGGAAAATACAGTGGGGAGATTGATATACACACACAGAGAACATGAATCAATGGGTTTATCATACACACTGTAAGGAGAGTGATTACTTAAGATGATCTATTACCAGCAGGAAGGACGGGGGGAAAGGAGGAAAACCTTTTGTGGTGATAATCAAGGTGGGCCATTTCCAGCAGTTAACAAGAATGTCTGAGGAACAGTGGGGGGTGAGGTGGGGGGAGAAATAACATGGGGAAATAATTTTACTTTATGTAGTGACCCATCCACCCCTAATTGCAGTTATATCATAGAGCTTGGCTGTAGACAATGGATCGAGTGGTATGATCTGGGTGAAAGCTGGAGGCATGTAGGTAGGAATAGCGGTCAGTAGGTTTCCGATATAGGGTGGTGTTTATGTGACCATCGCTTATTAGCACCGTAGTGTCCAGGAAGTGGATCTCTTGTGTGGACTGGTCCAGGCTGAGGTTGATGTGAAGAAACAGATTGACAGAGCCAAAAGAGTACCCAGAAGTCACCACACAACAGAACCACTAACCCAGGAACCTATCCTTGCAACAAAGCCCGTTGCCAACTCTGTCCACATATCTATTCAGGGGACACCATCATAGGGCCTAATCACATCAGCTACACTATCAGAGGCTCGTTCACCTGCGCATCTACCAATGTGATATATGCCATCATGTGCCAGCAATGCCCCTCTGCCATGTGCATTGGTCAAACTGGACAGTCTCTATGTAAAAGAATAAATGGACACAAATCAGACGTAAAGAATTATAACATTCAAAAACCAGTTGGAGAACACTTCAAGCTCTCTGGTCACACAATTACAGACCTAAGAGTGGCTATACTTCAACAAAAAAGCTTCAAAAACAGACTCCAACGATAGACTGCTGAATTGGAATTAATTTGCAAACTACAATTAACTTAGGCTTGAATAGAGACTGGGAGTGGATGGGTCATTACATAAAGTAAAACTATTTCCCCATGTTATTTCTCCCCCCACCCCACCCCCCACTGTTCCTCAGATGTTCTTGTTAACTGCTGGAAATGGCCCACCTTGATTATCACCATGAAAGGTTTTCCTCCTCCTCCCCCCCCCGCTGCTGGTGATGGCTTATCTTAAGTGATCACTCTCCTTACAGTGTGTATGATAAAACCCATTGTTTCATGTTCTCTGTGTGTGTATATCCATCTCCCCTCTGTATTTTCCACCAAATGCATCCGATGAAGTGAGCTGTAGCTCACGAAAGCTTATGTTCAAATAAATTTGTTAGTCTCTAAGGTGCCACAAGTACTCCTTTTCTTTTTGCGACTACAGACTAACATGGCTGCTACTCTGAAACCTTTTTATGTTGTGTATCTATTGTGACAAAGCTCTGTCCTTGCCTCCGTGGGTCCCGCGTTTCCTGGCGGATTTCACTAGCCTCAGAGGCTCACTGTGACCCTCCACATTACCCTTCTCTCTCTAGAGACAAGGGCCACAGTCTACTGAGCCATTTTCATCATAAGCTAGTGAGGGAGGTGAGGAGAAGTTATCCTTCCTTGCACAGTCTCTATTGTCTCCCAGTCTCAGTGATTAATCAGGGGGAAAGGGGGGGTGGAGCCCAGACCCACCCTCTACTCCGGGCACCAGCCCAGGGACCCTAATAGTTTCAGCTATGGTAGCTGATCTTTTAGAAAATGACATGTACAATTCCCTGGGCTACTTCCCCACAGCAGCCCCCACTTCTCCCTTACCTCAGGGCCTCCTTCCTTGTGCCTGATATGGTGTGTACTACTCAGCCTCTCCAACCACGCATCTTCCTCCCACAGCTCCTGACATGCACCCCCACCTGACTGACTGGGAGGCTTTTAACTGGTTTCAGCCAGCCCCTGATTGACTTCAGGTGTCCCAATCAACCTAGTATTCTCCCTGCCTTCTGGAAAGTTCTTAATTGGCCCCAGGTGTCTTAATTGACCTGGAGCAGCTGCCATTTCACTTATCCTGGTAGCAGGGATTTGTTTAGCCTGGAGCTAATCTCTCTCTCCCTCCCACGACTCTCCCATAGCCTTCTAGCTTGGAGGGAGGTGGGAAGCTGCTGCTCCTGCTGTTGCTAGGCCCTAAGCTCTCCCTGCTGCTCCAGCTGCTCCCCTGGCTGGGCCAGACACCCCCCATTCTCTGCTACTTGGCTGCTGGACCCCCCACTCTCGGGTGCTGCTACTGCTGCAACCGCAGCCCCGGGGGGGGGGCTGCTAGCCCACTCCCCAGAGAGGAGGAGTGAGGGACCCCAGCCACTGCTGTTGTGGACACCACCACCACCACCACCTGAGAGGGGTCCTCTCTGCCTGCCTGGACCACCACCTGGAGTTCCTGGAGCTGCTGCTGCTCCTGTGGAGTCTGCTACCTGGAGCTGCTGAAGCCCGAGGAGGAGAAGAAGAGGACCATCTGCCAGTGGGGGAGCACCTAGAGACTTGCAGACCACCGTGGAGGGGGCTAAGACTGAGTAATTTTCAAACTGTGCTCTTTTGGTGGGGGTCTTGACTGTGTTTCCAGGGACACAGGGGGTGTGGCGTGGAGCTGCCCCCCGATCCATCTGTGTGTCCCCCCAACCCCCACCACTATTACCACCACCGCTGCCCCCTCCACCACCCCCACTGGCTGTATACCATCTGCCTCAGCTCCTGCCTCTGGACTCAGCTGCTTGCTTGGCTTGCCACGCCCTATTTCCACCCTTTGGGCCAGAAGCAGCAGCCAGCTTAAAAAAAGACTTGTGCAAGTGCACGTGGGCACATGTGCCCCCCCCGGATTGCCTACACCCCAGCTTTGCCCTTTACTACCTGCCCCATTTGCCACTTGTAGCTTTGCCCTCCCTTTTGTCCCAGCCCCCCTTACTAGCTTCAGTTTGTTTGCCTGCCCCCCCATTTCCTTCTGCAGCCTTTGTTTGTTTGCCCCGCCCCAGCCTCTGAAGCTAGCACCTTGGTTTCCCTGTCCTAACTCCAGACCGCTTAGTCCCTCGCTCCGTGTGCCCATGCCCCCTCCCATGCGCTTGTGCAACTCCCCATTTCAGTTACAACCCCTTTCACTGCACCCCAAATGTTGTTGTATCCCCCCCTACCCTAGTGCACCAAGAGGAGCCGGAATTCCACCTTGTGTCGGTGACTGACCCCTAACCCCTGATTGCCCCCCGTCCAGCCCACCCCTTTTGGCGCCCTCCTTCCCTGCCTGCAGCCTAGCGGGGAGGAGTGGTCGACCTGTTTCCCCTCTCCCCTCCTCCTTTTGGTGTCCCCCCTTTCCTCCTTGCTCATGATGGCGGGGGATGAGACGGGTGAGACCCCTCCAGTAGCCCGAGCTCCCCCTCCCCTGCCTGCCCCTCTGTCACCCCCCCAAGCTTCTACCTCCGCTGCCAAACCATCTGCCATCGCCCCCGTTGGGGCACCAGCAGCGACGGGCACCGGGGTGACCTCCACTGCTGCCACGTCTATCACCCCCTCAGATTTGGGGGGAGTCCTCCCAGCCGGCAGGAAGGGCCAGGGGAAGAAGAAGGGGAAGGGCCCCGCTAAGAAGACCAGGCCCTCCATGGCATGGGCTGCCCCCAATGCCCCAGCCCCACCGCCGGCTGGGGTGCCCCTCCCCGCTGTTCCCTCCACCAGCTCTGCGGGTGTCCCTCCTCCAGCCCCCAGGGCAAACACCCAGGTAGTGGCAACCCCCCCGCCAGCCGCTACGTCATCTCTCCCGCCCACCGCCTCCGATACCATCTATAGTGGCCGCGGCCCCTTTCCCACCATGACCAGGAAGCACAGCGTCCGTTGCCTCCTGGTGCCCGCCTCGCCCCACGTGGAGACCTATGTGCGGGCGTTGGCGAGGGTGGTGGGACCCACGGCCATTATGGTGGCCTCCAAAATGTATGGCAAGGTCGTCTTCTTCCTAGCATCGGAGGCCGCCGCCCAGGAGGCGGTGGAGAAGGGCCTGGCGGTGGGGGGCGTGTTCGTCCCCTTAGAGCCGCTAGAGGACCTGGGCGTCCGCCTGGTCCTGACCCCCGTACCTCCCTTTCTCCCCAATGCCGCCCTGTTACCCGCCCTTTCTACCCTGGGGAAACCCATCTCTGTCATCAGCCCTCTCCCGTTGGGCTGCAAAGACCCCGCCCTCCGTCACGTCCTCTCCTTCCGCCGGCAAGTGCAGCTTCAACTGCCGCCGGCGGCGCGCGACGGAGAGGTGCTGGAGGGGTCCTTCCTAGTCCCCTACCAGGGGGCCCGTTACCGGGTGCATTATTCCATGGGGGAGGCCCGGTGCTACCTCTGCCAGGCGATGGGGCACGTCTGGAGGGACTGCCCCTTGGCCCGGCAAGGAGGGGCATCTGGGACTCCCGAGCCCTGGCAGGGCACTGGCCCCATCATCGCCGGTGCCCCTGGCTGCCCGGCACCCGAAACCACCCCTCCTCCTTCCCAGTCCACCATTGCTCCCGCTCGGGCCCAAGGGGCATCTCCCCAACTATGCCCAGACGAGCGGGAGAACCCCGCCCCCACTGCTTGCAATCTGGCGAGGCCTGTGGAGGAGGGTGCGGCAGGGACACCGCCGGGCATGGGAGAGGACCCGCCCCAAGGGGAATCTTCCCTCCCTTGTGCTGTCCCACCGTTACCCCCTCGAGTCCCTGAGCCATCGCCTCTGCCCCCTGACACAACCCCTGCTAGCCAGCCCCCGGATGATGCCATGGAGGGCTGGGCCCTAGTCCAGGGGAAGCGGGGCAAGCGGAAGGCTCGAGCTCCGCTCCTCCCATGTGACGCGGAGGCCCCCCGGAAGACCAGGAAGGGGGGCACCGATGCCGAGCCTTCCGCTCTACCCACGGGTGTGTTCCACCCACCAGAGCCGGCTGGGGAAGACGTGGCAGCACTGGAAGGCGGTATCTCCCCTCCACGGGAGTCCCTCCCCTCCAAGACCCCCGAGGCACCATCTGAAACCCCAGTGTGCCCCGAAGTAACCGTCGCGTCAGGTGCCGGCGGGGAGAATCCCAAGGTGGCGGAAACTGATCTTCCATCAATATACGAGGAGATCGAGGCCCTGGGTCTGACCCCGGTTACCCAGGGGGAGGACGATCCTATGCCAGCGGGCCTCAATATAGGCAACTTCACTCCAGCCTCCCTTTCCCCATCCTCCCTCCCCCTAACCGTTGCTTCCGCTCCCACCTCCGAGGGGCCCCTGGACTCCTCCATCAACCCGGCTGCAGAGGGCACCCCGCTGAGAGCCGCCGAGCCAGTTGAGGCGACGGCCAGTGCCATGCGGCCGGGACCTGAGCCACCAGGGGCAACCGTCGTGGGTGAGGAGCATTCGACCTCCTTCCCGGGAGAGGGCCCTACAGGAGAGAGTCCCCCACCGATGCCGTGGCTGCCAAATCCAACATAGAGCCTGCGCCCGGCATCACGGAGAGCCCTCTCCCCACCCAAAATCTCACCTCTAACCTTGCCCCTGCCCCTGTCCATATCCCATCCACATCCCAAGATGTTATTGCCGCCCCTGGGGCTGTCTCCTTCCCCTTGCCAACAGATGACTCCCAGGGAATGGCCTTTGTGTTTGCCCGTCCCGACCCACCAGGGGCTGCTATCCTCCCTCCGCCGCCCCCTATCGCCCCAGCATTCAGGTCAACCCATCAGGAGCCCCGTCGGGGGTCCGCACCCTGTCTGCCCGTCTTGCTGGGCCAGGGGACTGTACCAAGGGCCCCATCGGGAAGCAACCAGACCATAACCCCAGCCCCCCATGCGCTGCGAGAGGAGTTGCGGGAGTTCCTAGAAGACGTCCGTGGCTCCCGCAACAAAGTCCAGCTTGCCCTCCAGCGATGGGGGGACTTTAATCAAATCCTCCGGGCCGCAAGGGCCCTCATGGGGGAGGGTAACAGGACCGGGAGGCAGGGTGCCGCGGCCTACCAGCGGGTCTGCCACTTCCGTGACTCCTTACTCACCTACGGGGTGAGTCACGGACTGCTACGCGGCCCGCCGGGAGCCACGAGCATCCCTGCCGGCGAGGATCCCCCCCAGCCCTCCTCATGGCACCCTTTACCATCGCAACATTGAACACCCGTGGCTGTAGGACGGGTCTCCGCAGGTCCCAGCTGCTCTCCTTCCTTCGAGAGGGGAGGTACTCTGTGGTTTTTCTGCAGGAGACCCATATGGATCCTACTGCCGAAGACAGCTGGCGGCTGGATTGGGGGGGACAGGGTCTACTTTACCCACCTCACAGTTCGTACGGCTGGAGTGGCGACCCTGTTCTCCCCCGACCTACGGCCCGAGGTGCTGGGGGTCGCCGAGGCTGTGCCGGGTCGCCTGCTGCACCTCCGGGTCCACATGGAGGGGCTCGTAGTCAACCTCGTCAACATCTATGCCCCAGCAGCGATCCCGGCGCGGCTGCAATTCTATCAGCAGGCATCCGCCTTCCTCGGCACCTTGGATCCTCAGGAGTGCCTGGTCCTGGGAGGGGACTTTAACATCACCCTTGAGGAACGGGACCGCTCGGGAACCGAGCAGAGCCCGGCCGCCGTGGCCGTCCTCCAGGAGATAGTCGAACACCACTCCCTGGTGGACGTCTGGCGCGACCACCACCCGGATGACACTTCCACGTTCACCTTTGTCCGGGTGGAGGCCCATCGGTCGCGCCACTCCCGGTTGGACCGCATTTATTTATCACGCTTTCATCTTTCACGAGCCCACTCCTCCAGCATCCGGCCGGCCCCATTTTCTGACCATCATATAGCCACTGTGACAGCCTCCCTCTGCGCGGAGAGGCCGGGGCCGGCCTATTGGCATTTTAACAACAGCTTGCTGGAGGATGCGGGCTTCGTGGCGTCCTTCCGGGAGTTCTGGCTGGCCTGGCGAGGGCAGTGGCGTGCCTTTCCCTCGGCGCGGCGGTGGTGGGACCTAGGGAAGGTGCGCGCCCGGCTCTTCTGCCGTGACTACAGCCGGGGCGCCAGCCGACGGAGGGAAGCGGCGATAGAGCAGTTGGAACGGGAGGTCTTAGAGCTGGAGAGGCGTCTGGCCGCCAGCCCCGAGGATCCACCCTCTGCAGAGCGTGCCGGGAGAAGCGGGAGGAGCTCCGGACCCTCGAGAACCATCGGGCCCGGGGTGCCTTTGTTCGATCCCGCATCCGTCTCCTTCGGGAGATGGATCGCGGCTCCCGCTTCTTCTACGCCCTGGAGAAAAAGAGGGGGGCTAAGAAACATATCATCTGCCTACTGGCAGAAGATGGCACCCCCCTCACGGATCCGGTGGAGATGTGCGGGAGGGCGAGAGCCTTCTACGCAAGCCTTTTCTCCCCGGAGCCGACTGATCCTAACGATTGCAGAGTGCTGTGGGAGGAGCTCCCGACGGTCAGCGTGGGCGACCGAGACCGGCGAGAGCTGCCTCTCACTCTGGCCGAGTTCTCGGAAGCCCTCCGTCGCATGCCCACCAATAAATCTCCGGGCATGGACGGGCTGACCGTGGAGTTCTACCGCGTGTTCTGGGACGTCCTGGGCCCAGACCTAGTCACCGTCTGGGCCGAGTCTTTGCAGAGCGGGGTCTTCCCTCTTTCGTGCAGGCGAGCCGTGCTGGCCTTATTGCCGAAGAAGGGGGACCTCCGCGATTTACGAAATTGGCGTCCCGTCTCGCTCCTCAGCACGGACTACAAAGTCGTGGCAAAAGCCATCTCGCTGTGGCTAGGGTCCGTGCTGGTGGACGCGGTCCACCCAGACCAGACCTACACCGTCCCGGGCCGCAGCATCTTTGACAACCTATATCTGGTCCGGGACCTATTGGAACTTGGGTGTAGGGATGGTCTGTCGTTCGCCCCCCTGTCCTTAGATCAGGAGAAGGCATTCAACAGGGTGGATCACAGGTATCTCCTGAGCACTCTGCAGGCGTTTGGCTTCGGACCCAGGTTTGTGAATTTTCTCCGGGTGCTGTACGCTTCCGCAGAGTGTCTGGTCAGGCTCAACTGGACCCTGACCGAACCGGTCAACTTTGGGCGAGGAGTACGGCAGGGGTGCCCCCTCTCAGGCCAGCTGTACGCTCTGGCGATCGAGCCCTTCCTCTGTCTCCTCCGAAGAAGGTTGACAGGGTTGGTGCTGTGGGAGCCGGAGCTGCGGCTGGTCCTGTCGGCGTATGCTGATGATGTGCTCCTTGTGGTCCAGGACCCGGGCGACTTGGCACGGGTGGAGACCTGCCAGGCCATCTATTTGGCAGCCTCCTCCACGCGGGTCAACTGGGTCAAGAGCTCTGGCTTGGTGGTAGGGGACTGGCAGCAGGCGAACTCCCTCCCACCCGCGCTTCAAGCCATCCGGTGGAGCACGGGTCCACTGCTCTATCTGGGCGTTTACCTTTCTGCCACGCATCCCTCTCCGCCGGAGAACTGGCAGAATTTAGAGGGCGGGGTGATAGAGAGGCTTCGGAAATGGACAGGACTACTCCGGTGCCTCTCCCTTCGAGGGAGAGCACAGGTGCTTAATCAACTAGTCCTGTCCATGCTTTGGTACCGGCTCAACACCCTGGTCCCGGCCCCGGCTTTCCTGACCAACCTGCGGACATCGATTCTGGAGTTCTTTTGGTCAGGACTGCACTGGGTCCCTGCAGGGGTTCTTCATCTACCTCTGGAGGAGGGAGGGCAGGGCCTAAAATGTCTGCTTACTCAGGTCCATGTCTTCCGCCTCCAGACCCTGCAGAGGCTCCTTTATGGTGCAGGTAGTCCGGCGTGGAGCATACTGGCGCACGCCTTCCTGCGCCGCTTCCGAGGGCTCCGATACGACCGACAGCTCCTTTATCTCCATCCGAGAGGTCTTCCGCGAGACCTCTCCGGGCTGCCGGTCTTCTACCAGGACCTCCTCCGGACCTGGAAACTCTTTACAATGACCAGGTCCGTGGCGGCCACCGAGGGGGCAGATCTCCTCGCAGAGCCCCTGCTACACAACCCCCAGCTCCGTGTGCAGGTGGCGGAGTCCCGCTCGGTGCGCCAGAGGTTGGTCCTGGCAGAGGTCACAAGAGTCGGAGACCTCCTGGACTATGACCGGGGAGACTGGCTGGATCCCCTGACCTTCGCTCAGCGCATGGGGCTCTCCAGACCTTGTACTCCCTGGCGCATACTTCAGGAGGTGAAGGCCGCTTTGCTGCCCGCTGCTCGGGTTTATCTCGACCGGGTCCTGCATGAGGGCACGCGCCACCCACCCGCTACCCCAAGCCCGCCGGACCTTTTAATTGGACCCCTGCCCCGTGGACCTAACCGACCCCTTCACCCCTTCACTAGAAGCCGGCTGCACGAGATGCAGCCGGTCTGCTTTCAAACCGCACCAAGAAAACATCTCTACACGCTTGTGCTCCACACCCTTCACGCTCTCACCCTCGCGTCCCACCCCGATACAAAATGGCGGGACCTCCTGCCACCTTTGGAGGGTGAAGAGCCCCGGTGGGCCAGCCTATATTCCATCTTAGTCTCAAAGCCCGCCGGGGATGTCAGTTGGCGGCTCCTTCACGGAGCCGTGAGCACGGGCGTGTACTTGGCGCGGTTCACTTCAATCCCAGACACCTGCCCCTTTTGCGGCGAGGGATACCCTGGCACATGTATACTTGGAGTGTGCCAGGCTGCAGCTCCTTTTCCGGCTCCTCACCAATATTTTATTACGCTTTTGGTTGCACTTTTCCCCTCACCTTCTCATTTATGCACTCCCTATCCGTGGCCCCACAAAGTCACGGGATCTCCTGGTCAACCTCCTCCTGGCCCTAGCTAAAATGGCCATCTACAAAACCAGAGTGAGGAGGTTGGCTGATGGAGTCTCCTGTGACTGTGGGGCCTATTTCCGATCCTCGGTCCATTCACGTATCCGGGCAGAGTCCCTCTGGGCGGCGTCCTCTGACTCCCTTGACGCCTTTGAGGAGCAGTGGGCGCTGTCCGGGGTTCTCTGCTCGGTGTCCCCGTCCGGTTCCCTTCGTTTGACCCTTTGACCGCACTCCTGTCCCTGTTATTTTATTAGTTGTCCCCCGGAATCTTTTGGGTATCTAGGTCCTGTGGATCCCCCTTTTAGGCTGGGGGGGATCCTTTAGCGGTGGACGGGCTTCACCCGCCCACTTTCCGGATCCCAATAAGACTACTTTTCTATAGCCATCTGGCCTTGCCCCGTCACACTATATATATTTTAGCTTCCTGTGTCTATGAAGCTGAAAGTTCTATCCTGAATCTGAAGTTAGTACGTAAGCAACTCTCAGGAATTTATGTAATTGGGCTACACCTAATTATTCCCTGTACCTCTAAGATTATAAGACTCCAGATGTCCAGGAAAAGGATCTCTCAGAACTAATGGAGGTCCCTGCAAAAGTGTCTTATAATGAACAAGACTGGGTAATTGATAAGGGGGCAAATATAATCAAGTTACGCTCTGTGATTGATAAGAGGTATTTGTTGTTGCATATGTTTTCTGTGATACGCGAAATATTGACAAATCGAAAGATGTTTTTACTCGTTAGGAAGTGCTTGTTGCAACAATGTCAATAAGAACGGAGTTAGGAATCCCTTCAGCTATCTGGCATGTAACCTAAGATGCCATACAAGAAATTCCATATGTAATTAGGTAAAATGAGAATTTGAAAACAACACACAGTGAAATTAACTGTAGGGAAATAATTTTTCCCTCCAAAAAGGAATGGCTTTATCTCACATCCTGCAAAAGGACAGAGGTATGGGGAGACAGATGAGGATGAACATTGCCAGCACCCCACCAGTTACAGAGGGAGGAAAGGGGCAAGCTCTTCACCTTATACACAGAGAGGTAAGAGAGCTTTTCTTTCTCTATATGCTGTGTTAATCATTGATTAAATAATTCCATTTGAGCCTGTTGTTTTGACAATCTTGCATTGTTATTAAATTCAGACACACAACAGCACCTTCCCCAATGGACCCAGCAACCCACCCACCACTATGGACCCGTGACACTTCCCCCACCCCCTGTGACTCCCTCCCTCCACAATCCCCTTCCCCCACAGACCCTGTGATACTCCCCCACAACCCCTTTCTGGGGGACTCCTCCAACACCCTTCTCCCCCAGACTCTGCCTCCCCCATGGACCCTGGGCACCCCCCAATACTCCCTTCCCCCATGCATGCTGCAACCCGCCACCCCATTCCCTCTTGGACCCTGCAGCAGCCTCCCCCAACACCTATGCTATGCCTGGAAGGCCCACACTGTGTCTGGTCTCAGGTCTTTACCCCTCCTCCCTTTCTGAAATCTCTAGATGGTGACTCCTGGCTTCTGCCCACCCCATCACACTCTTTGTTCTCATCCAGGTTTCAGGAGCTGTGTAAAGTCTGCAGGCCCCTGACTGGATCTCGGTGAGGAGCAGCATTAACCACACTAGCCAGCAGGGCCGGCCTTAGGGAAAATGGCGCCCTGGACAAATTTGTATTTTGGCAGCCCCCATCACTCCGGCCCCCACAGGCTCCCTGGGCTTCCCCCCCCCCCCCCCCGCCCCATCACCTCCATGCCCCATAGCCTTTCCACAGTGCTTAATTTGTATTGAAAGAGGTGCCAGAGCTCAGCCCTGGCACAAATTAAGCACTGGCCTGATATCGGTGGGTGTTGGCCGGGCACCTAGTTCTGAAGGCAGCACCACCAGCAGCAGCACAGACGTAAGGGTGGCCTGGTATCTGGTGCATTGCCACCCTCACGTCTGCACTGCTGCTGTGGCTTGTGGTGCCTGATGCTCGGCATGTGGCTCAAGGTCTGTTTTGCGCTGTCAGACCGGGGCTGCATTGCCAGAGCCCACTGCCCTCCTGCAGCCTCTGGCCAGTCCTGGTTTACCGGGACGCCAGTTCAGATTTTGGGGGGTGGGAGGAAACACAGTGGTGCTGGAACACTTTTAATAGTGGGGGTGCTGAAAGACAGCTCCCTTTCCCCATTCGTCCTCCTTTCCCCCAGAGCAGGGGCTGGGAACAGGGCCATGTCTCCAGGAGTGGGGGACCCGAACATGAGGAAGGGGGCCGAAGTTGGGGCCACAGCTGGGGGCGGGCGCGGGGCTGGTATCAGGGACCAGGACGCGTGGCCAGCAGCGGAGCCTTGGGCACAGGGTGGCAGCCTGGACCCCAGGCACAGGGCAGGCAGGCTGGCAGTGAAGCCCACGTGTGGGGCCAGGAGCAGAGAGCAGCACCCCCCACTCCGTTAGTTCCCATGCCTTTGTTTAACTGTGATTCCAGGGACTAAGGCACCTGAAAACTCTCGGGGGGGGGGGGTTGCAGATAACTTAGGAATTAGCTGACAGGAGCATAAGCTTTCATGGGCTACAGCCCACTTCATCGGATGCATATAGTAAGAAGAGCTATATATATATACATACAGAGAAGGTGGAAGGTAAGAGGCTAATTAATTAAGATGAGCTATTATCAGCAGGAGAAAAAACTTTTGCAGTGAGAATCAAGATGGTCCATTTAGACAGTTGACAAGAAGGTGTGAGGATACTTAACATGGGGAAATAGATTCAATATGTGTAATGACCCAGCCACTCCCAGTCTCTATTCAAACCCAAGTTAATGGTATCTAGTTTGCATATTAATTCAAGCTCAGCAGTTTCTTGTTGGAGTCTGTTTTTGAAGCTTTTCTGTTGCAAAATTGCCACCCTTAAGTCTTTTACTGAGTGGCCAGAGAGGTTGTACCACTTTAAATAATGACTGACAAAACACAATACGATAATAACAATAATAATGATAATTACTGCAGCCAGGACAGATTAGGCATTTTAGAACTCTCTACTCAAAGAATTAAATTTAAGCATAAGAGAGAAATAAAATTATGAAATGCATATGTAACCCATTTCAGAGTAGCAGCCATGTTAGTCTGTATTCGCAAAAAAGAAAAGGAGTACTTGTGGCACCTTAGAGACTAACAAATTTATTTGAGCATAAGCTTTCGTGAGCATGAAGTGAGCTGTAGCTCACGACAGCTTATGCTCAGATAAATTTGTTAGTCTCTAAGGTGCCACAAGTACTCCTTTTCTTTTTTATATGTAACCCACACACCTTTTGGGTGTGGTGTTCTGTCCCATCTAGTGGCACCAAGACCACGTGGAGAGCAACTAATCAGCCTCCTCTACAACGTTAGCTAAGAGCCACTTGGCTTTTAGCTCATGCTGTAGAGGCTCACGCACTAAGCTGCAGAGGTCTCTGGTTCAATCCCGCCCACCAATGACCGGGGTCTGTCGGCATTACACATATACCGGTCAAAAAACTAAAGTAACAGCACTGTAATCCGTAACAAACTTTGAAAGAATAAAATGACAGAGAATATATGTGCCCTGCGCATTTCGACAGGAAGTACCAAGAAATAATAACAACAACAGGTTTCAGAGTGGTAGCTGTGTTAGTCTGTATCAGCAAAAGCAATAAGGTCTCCTCGTTGTTTTTGCCAATAACAACAACAATACAAGTGTGCGTGAGAGAGACAGACTGTGTGTTGGGGGAGTGTGAAAGGCAATGCCCTGTCACTTTAAACTCGGCACTCACTAGTCTGAAGTTGCTCAGTCCAGCAGAAATGGCCGGCAGCTCCCACGCCTGACCCAGAGCCATGCAGCAGCATACACACAGTCTCCTGTCTCCTACCCCAGCTCAGCGGAGACCGGGTACCTGGGTGGGGGGAATGGGGACACCACCCTCTGCAGAGCATGCAGGAGGCTCCTGGGAGCAGCTTGGCCAGGGGAGGCTCCAAGTGGGGGAAGGGAGTAGGGGCAGTGGCGGCAGCAGACAGCGGAAGAACAGTGCAGGGAGGAGGAGGGACAGGACAGGACACCCCTGCTACGGAGGCGCCTCCTCAAGAAGGCGTGCCCTGGGCTGTCACCCAGCCCACCCACCCCCAAAGCTGGCCCTGCTCACCAGAGGAAATGGCTTGGGCTAGAAGCCCCCTAGAAGCCCCTGTGGATCCCATGGGCTTTGGAGCCCCACAGGTGCCAGAGGGCGGGGCTCTTTGTGGGCCTGAGAGGTTCCTAATCACCACAGGAGCAGAGAGCTGCCAGGGCGGGGAGAGTGATGCTCTGGGAGTTCACTAAACACAAACCAGTGAATGGGAAAGGAATAAAAAAGTAGAGCACATCCATCTGTGTTGAGGTGCTGTACACAGCTACCCTGTGGTCTCCCCCCATGCAGCACCCCCTGCTTCCTGGCCAGCGCTCAGCATTCCTGCTCATATTGCTGCCCCGAGTGGGAGCCTCTCTAAACTATCATCTTTCACGAACGTATGTCTACATACATAACAACTATCTGCTAACATATACATTCAATTCTCAACCCAATGAGTACATTTCCATAGACTACAATCCCTATATAATGACAGGTTTCAGAGTAGCAGCCGTGTTAGTCTGTATTTGCAAAAAGAAAAGGAGTACTTGTGGCACCTTAGAGACTAACAAATTTATTAGAGCATAAGCTTTCGTGAGCTGCATCCGATGAAGTGAGCTGTAGCTCACGAAAGCTTATGCTCTAATAAATTTGTTAGTCTCTAAGGTGCCACAAGTACTCCTTTTCTTTTTGCAAATCCCTATATACAATGTGTCAGCTACCTAGAGAGGAGAGGTTACCAGCACATCACTCTGGAGTGAGTCTTTACCACTCACTTTCCTCAAACACTGCTTCTCCAGGCAGGTTAGCAAGTCTAACCATTTTCAGGAATTCCTGGACATTGTTCTTTGACTGGGAATGTGGCATCATTTCAATGGCTGTGTGACGGGGGTTCACACACCACTAATGGCATTTCCTCCTGGCTGTCCTGGAGATTAACTCTGCCAGGCGTTGCACCCTCCTCTGGGGGTGTCTTCACCCATCCTGTCTTGCCCTGTGACACCTCTCATTTCAGGAACTGTAGCCTCCTCTCCATGACTCGGTCTTCCAGCCAGGTCACTATGTGGTTTCCTCTTCCTGGGATATCTTCAAAGTCTGCTTCCAGCCATCCTCAATGGGCTATCCCTTGTGTGTCACTCCAGCCATGTCATGTAGGGGGACATGGGCCCATCCTCTACACCAGGGTCCAGTCCAGGGACTCTCAACACAGCAGCTCTGGGTTTTTATTCTCCCAGCCCTTACTGCTCCTTCCCTGGACTGCTTCCCATTCTATCATTACAGCTTCCTACTCTTCCCCCATGTATAGACAATATGACTGCAGGTTTCGTCCTGGAAACCTATCAACTTTCTCACTTTATAGATCCTGCCCAGCTCCTCCCCCAGCTGTACTTCCTCCGCAATTAGGGTCTGGCACTCCCTGGGTTTCCTCCAAGTGTAGCCTAAGGTTAATTGGCCTAATTTACCCCTTCAGACACTGTGTGGGGTGAACACCCCATCACAGGCTGAAATCTACCTCTTATCAGGCTTTACACCTTCATTGGAAATAATGCCTCCAAAAGTCAGTTCTGTACCTCTAAAACACATTTCTCCCAATTTAGTTTTAAGTTTGCAGCTTTAGTTGCATCCAAGACTTCCTGAAGTCTACAGTCATGTTCCTTTTCAGTTGAACCCCAGATGATGTTGTCTTTCTCTAAGGTGTAGACACCATTAATATGTTCATAGCTCATATGGGTGGTTTTGTGATACATTTCTGGTGTTGAAGCTATACCAAAGAGTAAGTGTAAGAATCTGTTTCTTCCAAAGGGGTATTTGAAATATACATAGTTTTGAGCTTTCTTCAATTAATTTTAGCTGCCAAAATCCTGAGGAGGCATCCAATTTAGTGAAATATCGAGCATTTGCAAACTGAGCCATAATCTCTTCTCTGGTTGGTAGTTTGAAATGTTCTCTTTGTATAGCCTGGTTGAGTCTCTCAGATCTAAGCATATGCGTACCTCACCCTTACTTTTCTCCACAATGAGTAGGAAACTCATCTATTCTGTTGGACCCTCAGTTTTTTGTATTACTTGCATTGCTTCCATCCTTTGAGAGCTCAGCCTTGAGTCTATCACGGTGTGCAAATGGCACCTTTCTACAGGGATTGATAACTGGAGGGACCTGCTTGTTTATCCAGATTTTATGTTCACCCTGCAAGCAGCCCAATCCTTGAAATAGGTCATGATATTCTTGAATGAGTGCCTCATAGCCCGGTTCAATATGAGCTTGTAGTGAGCGCACCCATTTTTACCAGACTGAGTTTCTCACATGCAGCCAGGCCTAAAATTGGTGTCACCTCCTTTGGCTCTACAATGAACGGGAGCCTGTACCTGGTGTTTTTATGGGTGATGCTAGCAATGCACCTCCCCCATCACTGGTACACTTCTTCCAGAATAACCAGTTACTTTTATATTTGTTGGTCCAAATTTTGGTCTTATTTCCAGTCTCTCATAATCTTGTTCAACAGAATATTGGCCTGAGCTCCTGTGTCCAGTTTGTGTGGAATAATTGTTCCATTCACTGGCATAGGCAGTATCCAGTCCCGCTCCCCAGTTTTGCTTGCTCCCAGCATGTCTATGCAAAACTCCTCAACCAAGTTGTCTTCAACTGCCTACATCTGACTTTTCTGCATTTCGGATCTGCAGCATTTTGCAAAATGACTATTTTTTCCAAATTTATGACAGAACTTCCCATAGACAAAACACTGGTTGAGCCATGCTGTTATCCACACCTTCCGCATGACTGTTTGTACCCAGTCTTCCCCCTAACATTTGTGTTCATGGCAGTTGGTTCCACTTTCTGATTTGACCCATTCTGGCTATATTCTTTTGTACTTAGTTTGTAAATAACCCCTTTCGGTGAATTCAACTCTTTGGCTTGTGATTTCACAGTTTCTGGGTGCCTTGCTATCAGGAGAGCTTTTTCTAAAGTTGTTTCCTTCACAGAACAGTCTCTCTTTTAACACATTGTCTTTAATGTCACAAATGATTCTTATCTCTGATGAGAAACTCTGTCAGCTCACCAAAGTCACAGGTTTTAACGAGTCTTCTTAATTCTGAGATATATTGTCATCATAAAGTGTCATCACTTTTTTCATGCATGTAAAAAATTTGTGTTTCTCATAGGTCTCATTCCTTTTTGGCATGCAATGTTCCTCACATTTGGTCTGTAGTTTACTAAACTTCATGATTTCATCTTCTTCAAACTTAAAGTTGCTATAAATATCCAATGCTTCCTCCCCAACAATATGCAAAAAGATTGACGGTTTCTCTTTTTCATTTTTCTCCTCTGCCCCTATAGCCGCTAAATACTAATCTCAAAACTCTGTCCACATTTTTTCTCTAAAAAGAAAAGGAGTACTTGTGGCACCTTAGAGACTAACAAATTTATTAGAGCATAAGCTTTCGTGAGCTACAGCTCACTTCATCGGATGCAGTTTTTTTCTGTAACATTTCCTGGCAGTTGCAGACTGGATGGAGGTTGTGACACATCCATGTTTGGCTTTCTTCTCTTCTTAAGCCTATCAGACCACTATTGGGCTAATAAACTATGTACACAAGCCTTGTTCTTTGTTTGCTCCTCCACATTCTCCCCTTTCCTCTGTCTTCAGTTTCAAGCACAGGAGTTAACATCAAAATGTACTGCAATCACCCTCTCATCCAGCTCTCCTGTCACTCTGTCCTAATATTGGGGTTCCTCAACTCAGTGAATGAGAAAAGAATAAACTTCAATGAAAAAACTAGAGTGCATCAGTGGTAAACTACTTTGCGTAGCTCCCCTTAGTTCTCCACCCTCTGCTTCCAGGGCTTGGCTCAGAATTCCTATATTCAGAATACTGTCCCTTGTGAGGAAGGTTCTGGAAATTATAAACTTTCACAAACATTGTGAACATACAGTAAGTGTAAAGAGCACAGCAAGCATGCGGAGTTTATAAACTACAAGGCCAATGGAGAGCTGAAGATGCCAGAACTCTATTATTTTACTATCGCGTAGCATTTTCTATTGTGGTCAGACTAAAGGGGAAGCTGGTTGGGCCCAGGGTGCTGGCCCCTGCACAGACTCAGACGAGCTCACTGTGTCTGCCCCCAGGAGTTTACAAATTATAAGAGTACAGAATGGATCTGCTGAGACTTTACAAGTGAACCTGTTCATTAGTTTAGGAGTCAAAATGAATTAGAAATGGGCCCTTTAAGAAATTAGCATCTGGTGTCAGATCTTTTCCTTTTCCCTAATGATCTTAAAAACAGAATAACATGGAATCTTCAAACTTCACTGACAGTTAAAAACTTCTCAAATCTCATGCATCAACTACATGAATCGATATTTCCATCTTGTGATTTTTCATAATTGAAACTTTGTCTTTAGCAGGGCTGATGAATAATGTTCTACACCAGGGGTTTTCAACCTTTTCCTTTCTGAGTCCCTCCCCCATGCTATAAAAATTCCACGGCCCACCTGTGCCACAACAATTGGTTTTCTGCATCTCCAGTAGATTGAAAGTCAGGGCTGGCGTTAGGGGTAAGCAGGGCAATTGCTCAGGGCCCCATTGCTAAATTGCTCAGGCTTTGGTTTCAGTCCTGGGTGGTATGGTTCAGGCTTCAGCTTCAGACCCAGGCACCAGCAAGTCTAACGCCAGCCCTGCTCTCCAGTTTATTTTGGTGGACCCCATGTAACCTGCTCAACGCCCCCCCTGGACCTCCTGACCCCTGGTGGAGAACCGCTGTTCTACAGCAGCTTCCACAAAGAACTGCCCTCTTTCAGAACAGCTTCCATCTCCTGTTGTCTCAGTGGGACTGAGGCCACAGGCTGCCTTTAGCAAAGATGGTCATTGACTTTCTCACTGGCTCCTCACAGTGTTCCTTCCTCGCCACTCCAGAGTACATGCCTCTGAGGGCAGCTTGGCTTCTCTGCCGTTGGGAGAAATGGGGTCTGGCAGACAATTGCAAAGATGGCAATTCCTTGGGAGTCACTGTGAAGGAGATTTTATTCATAAGCTTCTGCTGAAAGAGACAGCTTCAGTTATGAAAATTAACAGTGAAAATGGCCTTTCAGCCTAAAAACTGCTTTCCAGAAAGTACCCATTGTGCCAGATCTACTCAACACTGGCCAGGGGGAAGTGAGTAGGATGGAGCAGGGAAATGTGGGGGACAGGAAGGGGGTTCTGTGTGTGTGAGAGAGAGAGAGAGAGAGAGAGAGAGCAGGGGAATGGAGTGGGGAGGGGTGCAGGAAGGAGAGGGAAGCTGGTGTGTACATTCCGGTTTTTTGTTCTGGCAATGCCAGGGCTGGAAGCACTGGGCCTGGCCAGTCCATCCTGGAGACTTTGTGCTGCTCCAGAGTCAGGTAAAGCAGCCAAAATGCCCTGGGAATCTGGCCTGAAAAGCTAATCAGAAAAACAAGAGTGGAGATTCCTTTAATTGTAAGAGTTAATGCTAACAACCCTCTTCAGAAGGGAACATCACAAAGCTCACAACTGTCTGCCCCAAGTGCAAGGGGAATTTCTCTGACCTTGCCATCTCTAATATAAACATCTCGTAACAGGTATATATTTATTTAAACAAAAACACACCCTACCAAACCAAGATACTTTCCTGCACAGGTCACCCTGTGGGGAAAGGCTGAGAGAACAAGAACACATGACCCATGTTCAGTCATGTAGCTTAATCTACTCCTGGAAAGTGCTCAGATACTATGGTGGTATCAATACCTATATAGCATATAAGGGAAATCTCTATCCATCAATCTCTGACTAGCAGGGATTAGGATGAGGCCTTAATGGGGCAGATTATCCCACATCTGCCTGGTGTAGTGTTTCTCACACCTTCAAGTTTGCGGGTGACACTAAGCTGGAGGGAGAGGTAGATATGCTGGGGTGGGATAGGGTCTAGAGTGACCTACACAAATTGGAGGATTGGGCCAAAAGAAATCTGAAGAGGTTCAACAAGGATAAATGCAGAGTCCTGCACTTAAAACAGAAGAATCCCATGCACCGCTACAGGCTGGGGACTGATTGGTTAAGTAGCAGTTCTGCAGCAAAGGACCTGGGGATTGTAAAAAAATGAGGCCCTGAAACATAAACCCTTGTATCAGAGGCCCAGTATGAGACCTGAGGCCTCAGCTAAAGGAATGGTCAAGACTTTTCTAACATAAAGCAAAGTTAAGCTATGAGCCAGAGACAGGCCCTGCTCACAGAAGTTGGCAAGAAGAAGGCTGCTAATTGGACGTATACACATATCTAAAGGGTATCAAGCACTAACAGGATAAACAGGTGCCAGGATGGCACCAGAACAGTCCAGTATGAACACATTCCACAGAGATAATGAGGAACAGGCTGATCCATCCTAAAAGACAGGGTCAAAAGGATAATATGATGGATAGACTTGTTTGTTTGAACCAACATGTACCAGGAGAGAGGCAGCACCCCAACACGCAGAGGGGTTGTATCTCGATATGTCAAGAGTGATGTGTAACTTGTTTGTACCTGTGTATAAGAAAGCACCGCTGAATGGATGTCTTTGTCTGGCCTAGGAGGAAGCGGAGAGTGTCACCATTGACTGAGCTGATCCATTGTCGGGGGCACATATTTGTAGTATGTCCCGTAGAGTCCGCGGGAAACTATTACTGTGCTTCGTTTGACAATAAACCTGGCCGGGTGCCACTCGTCTGTGGTCACTGGCGGTTCTCTCGGGGTCTGCAGAGTCAGCTATCTGCGCAGAGCCGGGGCACGCATGCAGCTGACTGTTAGCAACATTGACCAGAGCAAAGCATCACAGCAGTGATATCTGACAACAGGGATTACAGTGGATGAGAAGCCAGATATGAGTCAGCAGTGCACCTGTGTTGCCAAGAAGGCTAACGGCATATCGGCCTGCATTAGTAGTAGCGTTGCCAGCAGATTGAGGGAAGTGATTATTCCCCTCTATTTGGCACTGGTGAGGCCACATCTGGAGTACTGCGTCCAGTTTTGGGCCCCCCACTACAGAAGGGATGTGGACAAATTGGAGAGAGTCCAGTGGAGGACAACGAAAATGATTAGATGGCTGGGGCACATGACTTATGAGGAGAGGCTGAGGGAACTGGTCTTGTTTAGTCTGCGGAAGAGAAGAATGAGGGGGGATTTGATAGCTGCTTTCAACTACCTGAAAGGGGGTTCCAAAGAGGATGGAGTTCAGCTGTTCTCAGTGGTGGCAGATGACAGAACAAGGAGCAATGGTCTCAAGTTGCAATGGGGGAGGTCTAGGTTGGATATTAGGAAACACTATTTCACTAGGAGGGTGGTGAAGCACTGGAATGGGTTCCCTAGGGAGGTGGTAGAATCTCCATCCTTAGAGGTTTTTAAGGCCCGGCTTGACAAAGCCCTGGCTGGGATGATTTAGTTGGGGTTGGTCCTGCTTTGAGCAGGGGGTTGGACTAGATGACCTCCTGAGGTCTCTTCCAACCCTAATCTTCTATGATTCTTCTGAAGGTGCTGGCCACTGCTGGGGACGGGAGACTGAACTAGACCAGCCATTTCTGTGTTGACTCTACAGCTCTTCAAATCATCACCCATGAACATCCTCGTTGGGTTTGTTGTTAGTGGTCATGGATAGACAAGGAGGGTGAGATAATATCTTCTATTGAACCAACCTCTAATTCCAAATGAAGCTGGTTCAGTAAAAGATATTACCTCCCCCACCTTGTCTCTCTGATAGCCTGGGACCAACACAGCTACAACAATGCTGCAGTGACCACGGATGACATTTTTAATTTAAAAAACAAGGAAATTCTTCCAATGAAGTTAAGGCTGAGAGGACATGTCAGTAATTTAGGGTAAAACACATTCCAGTGAGGGTGTAATTATTCCAACCAACCATTATAAACCCAGACAATTCAAAGTTAGTGTTAAACTGAAACAAAATCTAAACATGCTAAAATATGGAAATACATAGCTAGGGTATGCAAACAACCTTAATTCTGCCCTGTAGGGATATGTGTGGGCTGGCACGCACGTGCCCACATACACATGTGCACACACAAACACTCACGCATGCACACACAGAAAAAGAAAAAAATTAGATATGCCTTTAAAAATCAGTTTGATGTAATATAGGGCCACAACCCTACAATGACTTAAATATAATATATCGTAAGCTTAACCAACATCATAAAACCCATATGCTGTCACTACAGGGCAGAGATCACTGCATATTTTCATGCTGTTACGTATTCTTAACTCCTTCTTAACATTGCTTGCCTTAGCGCTAGCTGGTCTCTCTCTCCAACTTGACATCTGCCTCTGGGAAGTGTTCCACCTGGGAATCGACAGCTCCAGCTCAGCAGGCAGGTCTGTGCCCTTCTGGCACAGTGCAGCTGGTTTATAGGGACTTTGGAGACAGAGGCCAATGAATTGTCTCATGCTGCTGCCCATTGTGCAGTAGCTGAGAACCTTCCCCATAAAATCAATAGCAACAGCACTGTTCCTTCATGCAGTCTCTGTCCTTCTTCCATTATGGGGTAAAACCTGTGATTGGGGAGGGGTTGTGTTTGTCATTGTTCAGATTGTATTCATTTCCCTTTGGTTGACTGGGTGGGGGGTTACATGGGCAGAGGAGGGCCAGTGTAACTTCAACAGGGACAGGCTTTTGTGGGGGGGGGCGCATAGGGTTTCAGTGCATTGCAATGGTCAGATCACAGCTCATTCCACAAGCTGCTTGGATACAAGTGAGGGCTCCCTGCCCATGGATTGGCAGAAGGACCCTTCCCCATTGCTGGGTGTTGTCACCACAGTTCTTCCTGCTGGTGTGGGAGGTGGCGCAGAGCGGTTGCTATCAAAGCACTCCATGCTGAGAGCACAGAATGAGGTGAGGTTGGGATGGGATGGGACAGCCCTGTTCTGCAGTGACTGCAGACAGCACCCTGCTTCCAGGGCTCCTGAAGGAGTTCAAGGCTTTGCAGATCCAGGTCTCTAAGCCCCACTCCATTGGCACCAGCATCAGAAACATCCTGGCTGTGGTCAGGGAGAAGGCAGGTACTCACCTTGGAAGTACACCCCGGAACAAACCTTCAGCACCCTGGGCAGGGATGCAATGTCCAGGGACAAGATGTACTCCTGGAAAGAGAGGGGCTCCATGGCTCTGCACCCTCCCTGTGTCTCTGCTGGGATCCGAGTGTAAGGGGAGATGGGGCACTCTGGGCTGCGCTGTGTCTTTCACTTCTGCTTTTGACTGAAATAACTTCCTTCCCCAAGCAGAGGCGGATACTGCTGGCAGTGCTCCAAGCCTCTTACAAAGCCCTGGCTGCCTCAGTACCAGGACTTCTACCCCTTCCCTTTAGGCTCCCATGCATTATCCCCACCAAACAGTATTTTCGCCCCCCTGCCACAGCCTCACATGCCAAAATTCATAGCCCCCAGCAGGGCCGCTGGACCGAGCCCCCGAATGCACAGCGTCCATCCTAGCCAGCATTTACAGGTTTGTTCAATGGCTTTCGCCTCTCCTGCTATAAAAACTGTTCCAGCACTCTGGGTGCTTGGGCCTTTCTGTGCTGACGCTGCTGCTCTGCTTGGAGGGGTTTTGGTCTGTGAGCCCTGAGATGAGGAACTGGGTGCATTGGCTTAGCAGAGGTCCTGGCATCTCGGCCTGTCCAGACCAGACTGTCTCCGCAGTGTGTCTCCTTGGCTCGCGCTGCGCCTGGCTGTCTAGCCAAGGCCGAGCTCAGAGTGCCCTGGAATAGAAGCCAACCTGTCCCCTACCAGGGTCAGATGCGACCACTCTGGGGAAAAGCCTTGGGCCCTTGCAAAGGGAGGGATTGGAAGCAGGGGAGGGATGTGTGTTTGGTGTTGCCTAATACAACCTGCAACCCACTGCACACACACCAGCCCTCCATCTGCCTCTGGGCCCCCTAGCTCCACTTGCCAGCCCCCCCATCTTCCCCTGGAAGGATACCCAAGGCTCTCCTCCCAGCTGGGGGGCCCCACTGGGTCTGCGCTGTGCATGGCATGGTAGGGGGAGTGTGGGGTAGGGCTTAGAGCAGTGGGCTGCAAGTCAGCACGTCCAGCCTGTGCCCCTCACTCTGCCCCAGCCTTCCTATGGGAGCTTGGGTGAGTCACATCCCCGGGCTTCCCTGAGCCCAGTAAGCACTGCTCAGAGAGTCAGGCGCTGTGGTGTGGGGCCCACTTTTCCTGCCCAGAGGGATAGCTGGGCCTCTCTGTGACATTGCACTCTATATGATTTTATGACAATATGCTAATGAGTGTGAGTACAATGTAACTGGAATATGGTTCATGCAAAAGGTCTCTTGTAAGGTATCATTATAAAGCTTATAATCTACTAAGTGTGGTCATCCTATTTGTATGTATGTATCACTCTTGTATCTGAAACTAGAAATATGAAATATAACTCTGAGGGCCTATTGTAATTATGCAAAGTGTGGGACATTAACGGTGATTTGGAATCTTGATGGCACCCATCAACTAGGACAACTGACTGTAGATGGCTGTTTACTTGCAAGTCTTCCTGTATAGTGTGTCTGGCAAGTGGGTCTTACAGTGACATGTGATCATGTCAGCTGACCTGGAATCCATCTTCAAGCTGGTGCTTTTCCATTTAGAAGGAGGGGTGGGAACCCAGAGAGGGACAAAGGATTCCTGCCTTCTGCAAAAGCCATATAAGGGGGTGGAACAGAACAAAGGGGGCTGCAGTCATGAAAAATCCCCTAGCTACCACCTAAGCTGGAACAAGGGCTGCACCGGGGGGAAAGGATTGTGCCCAGATTAGGAAGGTGACCAGTCTGTGATAGAAGCTTATTGCAACATCTCTGAAGGTGAGATTTTTATCTGTATTCAGTTTTATTACTGTATTAGGCTTAGATTTGCATGTTTTATTTTATTTTGCTTGGTATTCACTTTGTTCTGTCTATTATTACTTGGAACCACTTAAATCCTACTTTTTGTATTTAAGAAAATCACGTTTTATTTATTAATTAACCCAGAGTATGTATTAATACCTGGGGGGGAGGAGAAGCAAACAGCTGTGCATATCTCTCTATCAGTGTTATAGAGGGCAAACAATTTATGAGTATATAAAGCTTTATACAGGGTAAAATGGATTTATTTGGGGTTTAGACCCCATTGGGAACTGGGCATCTGGGTTTTGGAGACAGGAACACTTCTTAAGCTATCTTCAGTTAAGCCTGCAGCTTGTGGGAGACGTGGTTCAGTCCTGGGTCTGTGTTTGCAGCAGGCTGGCGTGTCTGGCTCAAACCAGGCAAGGCCCTAAAGTCCCAGGCTGGCAGGGAAAATGGGCTCAGAGGTAGTCTCAGCAAATCAGTTGGCAGTTCCCAAAGGGGGTTTCTGTGATCCAACTCATCACACCCTCTGCTTGGGAGCAGCAGAGGCAGTTGTGTGGGGTCCCATCACCCCAGAAGGGCTGATGAGGTTGTAGAGGCCCAGAATCTACCCTGGGAACTGGGGTGCCTCTGCTGAGGGAGGGGGACAGGCCTCCCGTACCATTCCCCTCCAGCCGCAGTCAGAGCATAACATCCCACACCTCCTTGCTGGATGTGCTGGCAACAGGGCTGCGTGGGAGCCTGGCACAGCGGGTGGCAGCATTCCTCCCATGGGGAGGTCCTTAGAGCTGAGCCTGAGCGAGTGCTCAGACACATATTGTGCTGTAAATGCTGCTCGTCACCTCCAGCCAGGTTCGTGGTGTGATGCTGTGTCATGTCACAGTGCTTCCTCACTGAGTTCCCCATGCTCACCTGCCCCTGGGCCGCAGACAGGAGCAGCCCAGAGCAGGGAAGGGAAAGCTGTCTGGACTGCCTGGAATCCCCTCTGCAGCATTCATTGCTCTGGGGATCCCTATAAGCCCAGCTCAGACACTTTTGTCCTAATTTTGCAGAACATTCAAGCAGATCACACAGCAGCCTCGCCATGCTCGGTGCTCAGCATGACTAGGCACTGCATGACCAGAACTGTCTGTAGCGGGAGGTTTCCCCACAGCTCTCAGCCTGCTCACGTCAATTTCCTTCTCTGCTTTAGTTGTAGCCTCCAGGTGATAGTGGAAGGCTTCAAAGACAGCCATAGCCAGCCCAGAGCCTAGGAAATGCATCTCTGCCACTGCCTGCTCAGCCCCGCTCTGGGGAGCCTGCCCTGTCCTCTGGCCACGTCTGTGGGAGCTGAGGTGTGGCAGGGACAGCAGAATGGTTGGGGAAAAATCCCTGGCTGGGCGTCTCACCTGCAGTGAGGAGGAAGCCAGAGCAGAGGATGCAGGAAATTCGCCTCCATTCCTGTCACTATTTATATGCTGGGAGTGGCCAGGGCCCCTCTGCACTGAGCACTGCAGAAACATATCCAAAGACATGGTTCCTGCCCCAGCGAGCTTAGCCCCAGCTCCCCTCCTCTCCAAAGCTGGGGCGGGAGTGATCCCCCACAGCTCCCTCCATCCTGGATGGCATGGAGAGTGCAGTTGCTTTTAACCTCCACCCACAACTCCAGCGCTGGGCTCCTGTGGCCATGCTCCAACCGTCCCTCGCTGCACTCCGGCCAGCACCACTGCCCTCAGGGTCTTGCAGGCACAGCACATGCAGGGCAGCTCCTGTGCACTTCTCGGGGCAGAGCTGAGAGCTGTGGATGTAGCACCAGCACTGAGGCCTTGTCTACACTATCCAGTTTTATTGCCAAAACTGCTGTTTGTCAACCCAGACAGTGAGTGCGTACACACTGCGAGGCAACTTTTGTTGGGAAAAATGCCCAGTTTTGGTGGCAAAATACATCCACCCTCATAAGAGATTTGTCTTTTTCCTCTACATTTTTGTCAACAAAGTGCAAGTGTAGACACAACACTTGATTTCATCACTTTAATTAGCCTCCAGGAGGTGTCCCACAGTGCCCATCCTGACTGCTCTGGTCAGCAGTTTGAACTCCCCTGCCCTGCAGCCAGGGAAACAACTATCTACCTCTCCCTCTTAGAAGCCACGAGAATTTTTGAAATTCCATTTCCCCCTGGCTCGGCGTGGAGAGGTCTCATCGCATCTTCCCAGGTGACCATGGTGGGTTATTGCAGCAAACGTGCTCCCGCTTGGACCACTGCAGAGCTGTTGGATCTACTCAGTGTATGGGGAGAGGAGGCTGTGCAGTCCCAGCTGTAATTGAGCCATAGGAATCGGGACACCTACGGACACATTTCTCGAGGCTTGTGCGAAAAGGGCTGTGATCATGACACACTGCAGTGCAGAGCAAAGATAAAGGAGCTGAGGCAGATGTACCATAAGGCGAGGGAGGCAAACAGTCGCTCAAGTATTTCACCTAAGTCCTGCCAATGCTGTAAGGAGCTGGATGCTATCCTCAGTGGCGACCCCATCTCCATCGCCAAGAGCCCCGTGGATACTGCGGAGGGCACGGAGGCGGCAGAATGAGGACATAACCCGGAGGATGAAGTTATTGATGAAGAGGTGGAGTTAGATGACGATGTGCAGCTCCCGGTGGGGCAGGCAGCCAGGAACTGTTCTCCACTCTAGAGGTGTCTAGCCAGTCTCAGCAGTTGCTCTTCAGTGAACAAGAAGAAGGAGATGAGACACCCTGGTAAGTGGCTGTGGCTTGTGTAGTGCAGAGGTGGGTTCAGGGCATAGAAATGTGGGAGGCTGGTTGTGTTCCAATGAGGTGGACGTTTCCCTGTGTAGCTAAGCAGTACAGCAGAACAGGGTGTTAATCCACACCGAGACCTCATGGGAATCCTCCAGAGAGATCTTCAGGAAAAGTTCCCGGAGGTACTCGGCCATCATCTGCTAAAGGTTCCATGGCAAAGCAGCTTTGTTCCTTCCCCCATTGTAGGAAACTTTCCCACACCATTCAGCAGTCACTTGTGCAGTGACCAAAGCAGCACATAGGCAAGCAGCATAGGGAGCAGGGTGGAAGCCGCAAGCAAGGAGTAGATGTACCCTCGTTTCCCTGCTTACTCTTTGCAGTGAAATGTCTGTTAGAATTACCCCTGCCCGTGGAAAAATGTGGGATAATTTTAGAATATGTTCCCTAGAATGCTGCACCACAACCTTTGCAAAGAGTGTGTGCTCTTTTCCCCATGTGGAGCTCCCCCCCTCCCCACGCCAACACTCCCCATGCTTTGGCTGTTCGCAGAGATGTGTGCCTGGCTAGGGTCAGGGAGAAAGTGATGGCAATGTTGCAGAAGGTGTATTTAACTGAAATGTTTCAGTGCTGTGCGTGAACTTAATCCTGCTTCTGTGCATTGTCCCCTGTGCTTCACCCGATGTGGCTTGAGGAACACCCCAACACCCTAGCCAAGCGTCTCCGCCAGATAAGAAAGCGCCCAAGATGCAGCAAAGAAGACGTGTTCCGGGAGGCCCTGCAAAGCTCCAATGCAGAAAAAAGGGAACGCAAGGAGTGCTGGGAAGCCGAATGGCAGGACAGAAAAGAGAATCACGCGTTTGTTAAGGACGCAACTGAGCGGATGATTAAAGTCATGGAGGAGCAAACGCAGATGCCGAAGTCCTTAACAGTGCTGCAGACTGAGTAGATCTTTGCACGACCTCCCCTGCAGCACATGCAGCACTCTTTTCCATGCCCCGCCCAACTCCACTCACCCCGTCCTTTCCACCTTCCTGCATGTCTCGGTTTCCCCTTCACTCCACCCCCTCGGACAACTTTCACAATGAGAGCCGGACCTACACCCAGTTCTGAGAGTCTGCCCTTGCCTGGTTCCTCCTTTCCCAGAAAGCATCTGTGTGCGCTGTTTCTTCTGCAATAAAAACAAAGTTTTATAATGGTAAATAATCTTTATTTTTTTCCTACAAGGTGAGCTTGCAGGCACTGCCAATACATGCATGGGCATTTCAATCACTTTATCACTGGAATATAAGGCCCCAAATGTCACCATTGCCCCCTAGGAAAACTACATGTCATGTAACATTGAATCAACTCAGACAGAGAGATCTGTTACTGGTGGTCATTGTCAAAGTGCTGCCTCAAAGCATCCCTGATTCGAATAGTTCCCCCCGGGCTCCTCTGACAGCCCTGGTATCTGGCTGCTCAAAATCAGCGGGCAAGCGGTCTGCCTCAGCACTCCACCCAAGCAAACCGTTCACCCGTAGCTTCACAGAGATTATGCAACATACAGCATGTGGCTATGACCATAGGAATATTATCCTCAGTGGGGTCCAACCTGCATCGCCAGCTTGTCTTTAATCTGACAAAGTCACATTCAACCGTCATCCGGCACCTACTCAGCCTGTTGTTGAACCGCTCCTTACTGCTGTCCAGGGGTCCCAAGCAAGGTTTCATGAGCACGGCTGTAAGGGGTACGCAGGGTTCCTCAGGATCACTATGGGCATTTCAACATCCCCCACTGTAATCGTCTGGTTAGGAAATGAAGTCCCCACTTGCAGCTTTCTGTAGAGGCCTGAAGATGCGTGTGTCATGCACCTTCCCAGACCACCCTGCCCTGATGTCAGTGAAATGCCACAGTGAGCCACAAGCACCTGCAACACCATGGAGACGTACCCCTTTCTACTGATGCCCTCTCAGCAACAGTGCTGCCTGGAGGCTCCTGGGCACTGTCTCGACCCTGCAACTTCAGGGTGGGGAGTGGTTGTCTGTGGTCCTTGGGAGCAGGGGGGCGGTGACAGCGGGGTTTGTCAGTGTTGGCTGCTGTGCCCCCGCCAGTGAAACTGCCCCCCTGCAATCCGGGGAGGGGAGGGGGCATGGCGCAGTTTGGGGGGAAAGGGGCAGTTGTAGGGCAAGTCCAGGTGCACGGTGGGAGCCGGCCGTGATGCCGTGTGTGGGGTGTAGGAGAAGCAGGGTGTTAAAGTGGGGGTCGGTGTGGCAGGGGGGAGAGTCTGGATTGAAGGTGGAGATTGGCTCAGTGTGTGGGGGGGTAGTAGAAGAGAGGGAGGTGACAGCCCTGGGGTGAAAGTTGGGGGCTGGGGTGGGCAGTAGCAGGGAGATTGAGGAGAGCCTTTCTTTGGGGGATAATTGTGTGGGGTGGGGACAGTAGGAGGGATGGGGCGGGGGGGGGGGGAGAGGAGAGAGAGAGCCCAGGTGTAAAGATTGGGGGTAGGAGCTTGAGGCTGGAGTGTGGTAGCCTTTGTGGTAAAGTCTGTGTGTGTGTCTCAGCAGCCCTTTCTCTCTGCAAAAGACAGGCACCAGCCATTTTCCTCTCCAAAGTTTTGGAAACATTATTGTACCAAAGTAGAAAATGCAGCTTTCAAAAAATGTATTTACGAAACATAACTTTGGGTGGCGGTGAGATGCAGGTGTGACACCACTGATTGCCACATCCAGCCGTAATATGGCTCATCGGTGTGTGAATTAAGCACTTGTGTTCAGGGCCCCAAGCAGGCCCTGAGTGTTTAAACAAAAAAGATAAAACTAACAACCAACCCCCTTCCACACAAACCAAATTCAGTGTATTCTGGGTACACTGATGTTAGCCCAGTTTGTTTGCTGGGGGCTGAGTGGAGTCTCCATCAAGTGTGGCTTCAAATATCTTATTTTGTTTTTGAATAAATGTTTTCATCCCACTCTGGCAATATCACCTTTCCTATGGCCTCAGTGGTGCTGTTACTCGGAAGAGGCCCAGCACAACCACGAGGGGGCCCACAAATATGTTTGGGGCCGAGCCCACAAAAGGTTAATCCGGCCCTGCTGAAAGCTGCTTGCCCAAGGGGCTGGGTGGCGCTAACTTGCATTCGGCCCCTGGGGCTGGGAAGGTTTATGCAGCAATTTTGGTTGTTAAATTCTGGCCGAGTGAGCTGCCTGGGGCAGGCTGGTCTTGCGAGAGCCCTGGGGGCAGCTGCTTGCTGGGGCTGTTGGGAACACACAGGAGACATCAGCAGTTGACTCCAAACCCGGTGGGGCCCAGCAGCAAACCCTCCCACTCCCAGCCTCTCCGCCCATGGCAGGAGCCAGAACTTTTGTCCAATCATCTTGTCTCTCCTTGCCAATGAGTGTCACTGCAAGAGGGATATGCCGATAGGGTGCCGATAGGGTGCTGCATGACCTTGCCCCACCCATCGGCTTTGCCTTCCCACCTGCGGCAAAGACTGTCCCTTTGTTCTCTGTACAGCGCCTAGCACAGTGGGGCCCTGGCCAACGACTGGGGCTCTTAGGCGCCATTGTAACACTACCAATAAATAATACGTATCCAGCCCAAAGTGCAAGACACACTGCTCTGGGGAGCTGGCTGCAGGGCGCCAGGGGAAGCCATTCCCAAAGAATCTTGGCTCAGTTGCCAGTTGCATAACGTCCAATGCTGGTGCATGCCGTGTGTGTGCAGGAACCCTTCTGCCACAGCTGTACAGATCACCGTGTGCCGCCAGTGGGGCAGGGGCTGTTTTCAAGTGTTGCCAGGGGAGTGTGGCAGTGCACGAGTTAATGAAATACTGTAGAGTCCAAGGTCAAGTGTGAAACCCTCTGTCCTGGGGTTTCACAGCCAGGCCTTTCTCTGGGCTGCTCAGCTGGGCTGCAGTGACTCATAGCAAATGAGGAAGGAAGTGAGGATGTGTATGTTCTTTTGGGATGTTGCTTAGTGCCAGAGGGTGGGGAAGGTGCTGCAGGTACATGGGCGAGCAGGCCAAGCACACAGGACAGCTCCCAACATTGCCTGTGGGGGCCGGGGCCAGGGCCAGACCAGCACAAGCACAAGCGCCCAGGCTGAACTACTCTTTCCCAGCTGCCCCTGCTCACTCAGTTGCTGCTGATCCACCGGCAGGAGTAATCAAAACCCAGCACATGGGGCTGTTTCACTTCTCGTCAACAGATTGAGGCCTGGCAGGGGTTAAATGATTTTTTGGGCATGTTTTACCTTGGCAGTATCAGCACCATGGGCCCAGCTCCCAAGGAAACCAGTGAAAGTTTGACACCTAAATCCCCGCGGCTCAGCACCTGTCCTGCCACTGGTTGCTGGAGGACTCTGGGTTTGCGATGAGCCCTAAGCCACACTGCTGAGCCACAGCGGACAGGCGTTGTTCAGCCTCCAGCTACTGGGTCGTTAGCTCAGGTTGTAGCAGCATCTGCTTCCAGGCCTGGAGGTTCCCCATGGAGGTCCTGGGGGCTGGCCCTGATAGTGGCTGTCACAACACCCCTTATTGGAGAAGCAGGGTATGGGTCCTTGAGCCAGGATGTGAATTAGCTGCTGAAGTGACAGGTGTTAATAAAACCAACCCAATGGGTTCAACCAGTCTGAGGCAAAGCCCCTTCTTCCTTTGATCTGCCCTCTTGGCTTGGGATGGCCCCATAGAGCCTTTCAGCCTCGACAGCACTAAGACATCTAGGGTAAAGCACAGCAGAACCCAGCCCCTCTCCGGCCTTTTCCCTGTCCTGCAGGAAGAAGCAGAACTGGCGCAATCCCCCCTTGCCCATACAGCTCCTTGGCAAAGGCAGCAGGGACCCGTGTCTCCTGCCCCCTCACCTTTAGGAGCATACTGAGGCCTAGGGCAGCCTGTGGTCACACGGCCATGGCTGGCTCCCTCCCCTTCAACCAGGCCAGCTCCCTCACCTGCACCCAGAGAACTGAGCACGGCCAGCCCCCCTCCCCACTCCAGCCTTCTTCCCCTGCCTCTGGGAACTGAGCACTCCCAGGCCCCGACCCACCCACCCCGGGAACTGAGCACTCCCAGCCACCCCCCTCCACCACCCCCACCCATTCTGCAGGTAGGGTTGCCAGGTGTCCAGTTTCTGCGTGGCTCCCAGAAGCAGCAGCATGTCCCCCTGCTGGCGCCTACCTTTTTAGGCCGCCAGGGGGCTCCACATGCTGCCTCCGCCCCAAGCACTAGCTCCTGGCCAATGAGAGCTGTGGGGGCGGTGCCTGTGGATGGGGCAGTGCACAGAACCGTCTGGCAGTGCGCAGAACTGCCTGGCAGAGGCTCTGCATAGGAGCTGGTCCCAGCTCGGAGCACCCTCCAGCACCCCACACTCCTCATCCCCAGTCTCATCCAGAGTCCACACCCCCAGCCGGAGCCCTCAACCCCCCCCACTTCAACTCCCTCCCCCAGCCCAGAGTCCCTCCCACACTCTGAACCCCTCATTTATGGCCCCACTCTGGAACCCACACCCCCAGCCCAGAGCCCATACCCATGCCTACACCCTGTCTCAGACCAGAGCCCCTGCCCATAATCTGAACCCCTTCAACTCCCACCCCCCAGCCCAGAGCCTCCTCCTGCACTCCAAACCCCTCATCATAGAATCATAGAATCATAGAATATCAGGGTTGGAAGGGACCCCAGAAGGTCATCTAGTCCAACCCCCTGCTCAAAGCAGGACCAAGTCCCAGTTAAATCATCCCAGCCAGGGCTTTGTCAAGCCTGACCTTAAAAACCTCTAAGGAAGGAGATTCTACCACCTCCCTAGGTAATGCATTCCAGTGTTTCACCTCCCTCTTAGTGAAAAAGTTTTTCCTAATATCCAATCTAAACCTCCCCCATTGCAACTTGAGACCATTACTCCTCGTTCTGTCATCTGCTACCATTGAGAACAGTCTAGAGCCATCCTCTTTGAAACCCCCTTTCAGGTAGTTGAAAGCAGCTATCAAATCCCCTCTCATTCTTCTCTTCTGCAGACTAAACAATCCCAGCTCCCTCAGCCTCTCCTCATAAGTCATGTGCTCTAGACCTCTAATCATTTTCGTTGCCCTTCGCTGTACTCTTTCCAATTTATCCACATCCTTCCTGTAGTGTGGGGCCCAAAACTGGACACAGTACTCCAGATGAGGCCTCACCAGTGTCGAATAGAGGGGAACGATCACGTCCCTCGATCTGCTCGCTATGCCCCTACTTATACATCCCAAAATGCCATTGGCCTTCTTGGCAACAAGGGCACACTGCTGACTCATATCCAGCTTCTCGTCCACTGTCACCCCTAGGTCCTTTTCCGCAGAACTGCTGCCGAGCCATTCGGTCCCTAGTCTGTAGCGGTGCATTGGATTCTTCCATCCTAAGTGCAGGACCCTGCACTTATCCTTATTGAACCTCATTAGATTTCTTTTGGCCCAATCCTCCAATTTGTCTAGGTCCTTCTGTATCCTATCCCTCCCCTCCAGCGTATCTACCACTCCTCCCAGTTTAGTATCATCCGCAAATTTGCTGAGAGTGCAATCCACACCATCCTCCAGATCATTTATGAAGATATTGAACAAAACGGGCCCCAGGACCGACCCCTGGGGCACTCCACTTGACACCGGCTGCCAACTAGACATGGAGCCATTGATCACTACCCGTTGAGCCCGACAATCTAGCCAGCTTTCTACCCACCTTATAGTGCATTCATCCAGCCCATACTTCCTTAACTTGCTGACAAGAATGCTGTGGGAGACCGTGTCAAAAGCTTTGCTAAAGTCAAGAAACAATACATCCACTGCTTTCCCTTCATCCACAGAACCAGTAATCTCATCATAAAAGGCGATTAGATTAGTCAGGCATGACCTTCCCTTGGTGAATCCATGCTGACTGTTCCTGATCACTTTCCTCTCCTCTAAGTGCTTCAGGATTGATTCTTTGAGGACCTGCTCCATGATTTTTCCAGGGACTGAGGTGAGGCTGACCGGCCTGTAGTTCCCAGGATCCTCCTTCTTCCCTTTTTTAAAGATGGGCACTACATTAGCCTTTTTCCAGTCATCCGGGACTTTCCCCGTTCGCCATCTCTGGCCCCACCCCAGAGCCCGCACACCAAGCCAGAGCCCTCACCCCGTCCCACATCCCACATCCCAACCCCTGAGCCAGCTCGGTGAAAATGAGCAAATGAATGAGGGTGGGGAGAGCGAGTGACAGAGGGGAGGGATGGAGCGAGCAGGGGTGGGGCCTCAGAGAAGGGGCAGGGCAGGGGGTGGAACAGGGGTGTTCAGTTTTGTTGAGTAGAAAGTTGGCAACTCTACTGGCAGGGAACTGAGCACTCCCATCCCCTGCCCCCAAGAACTGGGCACTCCCAGCCTTGCCCCAGGGAAGATCTCAGGACAGTGACCCTTGGTGGCAGAGCTGCTGTGGGGGGAGCACTGCTGGAGGCCAGACAGGGAGGTTTGGGGAGGGGCATTGGATGGGGATAAACAGTTCAGCTTGAGGTGTTAGGCTGCTGAAGTTTCCAGATCGCAGGCCCTGCTTCTAATCGGGGACTTCAATCACCCTGACATCTGCTGAGAGAGCAATACAGCGGTGCACAGACAATCCAAGAAGTTTCTTGAAAGTGTAGGGGACAATTTCCTGGTGCAAGTGCTGGAGAAACCAACCAGGGGCCGTGCGCCTCTTGACCTGCTGTTTACAAACAGGGAAGAATTGATAGGGGAAGTAGAAGTGCGGGGGAAGGGATAGCTCAGTGGTTTGAGCATTGGCCTGCTGAACCCAGGGTTGTGAGCTCAATGCTTGAGGGGGCCATTTAGGGATCTGGGGCAAAATTTGGGGATTGGTCCTGCTTTGAGCAGGGGGTTGGACTAGATGATCTCCTGAGGTCCCTTCCAGCCCTGATATTCTATGAAGTGGGTGGCAAACTGGGCAGCAGTGACCATGATATGGTCGAGTTCAGGATCCTGACACAGGGAAGAAAGGAGAGCAGCAGAATACGGACCCTGGCCTTCAGAAAAGCAGACTTTGACTCCCTCAGGGAACTGATCGGCAGGATCCCCGGGAGGCTAAAATGAAGGGGAAAGGAGTCCAGGAGAGCTGTCTGTATTTTAAAGAAGCCTTATTGAGGATGCAGGAACAAACCATCCCGATGTGCACAAAGCATAGCAAATATGGCAGGTGACCAGCTTGGCTTAACAGTGAAATCTTTGGTGAGCTTCAACTCAAAAAGGAAGCTAACAAGAAGTGGAAATTTGGACAGATGACTAGGGAGGAGTATAAAAATATTGCTCGGGCATGCAGGAGTGAAATCAGGAAGGCCAAATCACACCTGGAGTTGCAGCTAGCAAGAGATGTTAAGAGTAACAAGAAGGGTTTCTTCAGGCATGTTAGCAACAAGAAGAAAGTCAAGGGAAGTGTGGGCCCCTTACTGAATGAGGGAGGCAACCTAGTGACAGAGGATGTGGAAAAACCTAATGTACTCAATGCTTTTTTTGCCTTGGTTTTCACGAACATGGTCAGCCCCCAGACTACTGCACTGGGCAGCACAGCATGGGGAAGAGGTGAGCTTCCCTTAGTGGTGAAAGAACAGGTTCAGGACTATTTAGAAAAGCTGGACATGCACAAGTCCATGAGTCTGTATCTAATGCATCCAAGGGTGCTGAGGGAGTTGGCTGCTGTGATTGCAGAGCCATTGGCCATTGTCTTTGAAAACTGGTGGCAATTGGGGGATGTCCTGGAAGATTGGAAAAAGGCAAATATAGTGCCCGTATTGAAAAAGGGAAGAAAGAGAACCTGGGGAACTACAGACCGGTCAGCCTCACTTCAGTCCCCTGCAAAATCATGGATCAGGTCCTCAAGGAATCCATTTTGAAGCACTTGGAGGAGAGGAAGGGGATCAGGAACAGTCAACATGGATTCACCAAGGGCAAGTCATACCTGAGCAACCTGATTGCCTTCTATGATGAGATAACTGGCTCTGTGGATATGGGGAAAGTGGTAGATGTGATATTTCTTGACTTTAGCAAAGCTTTTGATACAGTCTCTCACAGTAATCTTGCCAGCAAGTTAAAGAAGTATGGGCTGGATGAATGAACTATAAGGTGGAAAGAAAGCTGGCTAGATTGTCTGGCTCAACTGGTAGTGATCAACACCTCGATGTCTAGTTGGCAGCCAGTACCAAGTGAAGTGCCCCAGGGGTCAATCCTGGCATAGGCATTAACTTCAGCTCCTGCCAGTGGGTGCTCGACCCCCCCCCTCTGTCCCCCGCCCCACCCCCAACTCCACCCCTTCCATGAGGCCCTGCCCCTTCCCACCTCTGCCCCGCCCCAACTCTGCCTCCTCCCTGCCCCTATTCCAACTCCTTCCACAAATCCCTGACCTGGCCCTGCCTCTTCCTCTTCCCCTGAGCGCGCCACATTCCTGCTCCTCCCCATCCCTCCCAGCATGCTGTCAAACAGCTGTTTGGAGGGGCCAGGCAGGAAGCGCTGGGAGGTAGGCGGAGGAGCAGGGATGCAGCGCACTCAGATGGGGGGAGCTTGGCTGCCAGTGGGTGCAGAGCAACCACTAATTTTTCCCTGTGGGAGTCGGCACCTATGGGTTCTGGGGCTGGTTTTGTTCAACATCTTTATTAATGATCTGGATGATCAGCAAGTTCGCAGATGACACTAAACTGTGGGGAGAGGTAGATACAATGGAGGGTAGGGATAGGGTCCAGAGTGACCTAGACAAATTGGAGGATTGGGCCAAAATAAATCTGATGAGGTTCAACAACGACAAGTGCAGAGACCCGCACTTAGGAAGGAAGAATCCCATGCACCACTAAAGGCTGGGGACCAACTGGCTAAGCATCAGTTTTGCTGAAAAGGACCTGGGGATTACAGTGGACAAGAAGCTGGATATGAATCAGCAGTGTGCCCTTGTTGCCAAGAAGGCCAACTGCATATTGGGCTGGATTAGTAGGAGCACTGCCAGCGGATCGAGGGAAGTGATTATTCCCCTCTATTTGGCACTGGTGAGGCCACATCTGGAGTATTGTGTCCAGTTTTGGTCCCCGCACTATAGAAAGGATGTCGACAAATTGGAGAGAGTCCAGTGGAGGGCAATGAAAATGATGAGGGGGCTGGAGCACATGACTTATGAGTAGAGGCTGAAGGAACTGGGCTTATTTAGTCTGCAGAAGAGAAGAGTGAGGGGGGATTTGATAGCAGCCTTCAACTACCTGAAGGGGGGTTCCAAAGGGGATGGAGCTCGGCTGTTCTCAGTGGTGGCAGATGACAGAACAAGGAGCAATGGTCTCAAGTTGCAGTGGGGGAGGTTTAGGTTGGATATTGGAAACACTATTTCACTAGGAGGGTGGTGAAGCACTGGAATGGGTTAGCTAGGGAAGTGGTGGAATCTTCATCCTTAGAGATTTCTAAGGCCCGGCTTGACAAAGCCCTGGCTGGGGTGATTTAGTTGGGGTTGGTCCTGCTTTGAGCAGGGGGTTGGATTAGATGACCTCCTGAGGTCTCTTCCAACCCTAATCTTCTATGCTTCTATGAGGGCACAGGGTCCGGCAAGTGCCAGGAATCACTGTGCTCCCCAGAGTGTGTTTGGCACCAGGCTCCCGTCTGGTGAGAGGCAGAGCGGCGCCTTGGTCTGCGATGCACAAAGCCCATGTGACAGGTGGGGGCCGAAGCCGAGCAGAGCACTGGGACCTAACCCCACTCTGCCCAGGGAGCTCAGCCTCCAAGGTGCCTGGCCCCGCTGGCCATCCAGCAATGGGTCCCGCTCCTGGTCTTGGCTGCTTAGCCATTTCTTGTGAGGACGATGGAGGAGCCTGCCCCACACCACAGAAAATCACACAGGGTGGCCACAGCCTGATACCCGTAGGTCATGGTTAGCGCCCTGGACTATGGGTGACCCAGGGCAATTCCTCCCTCCACCTGTGAGGCAGAAAGGATTGAACAGGGGTCTCCCCCACCAACTGGAGTGCAGAGCTCGACTGGAACGAACCACCCTCAGCTCCTGCTGGTGACACGGTTCCACTGTGGATCCTGAATGGAAGAGTCACTGGGCCAGAGCAGGAGAGCGAGTGAGGGAACAGCTCTGGAGCTGGGTGGTAGGGCACCCACCTGGGAGAAGGGGGCACAGACCCATCCTCTTGCTCCCAGCTCTTGTTCAGCGTGTAGCCAGCGGGGAACAGGGCAGAGAGGTAGGACATCCCATAGCCAGGTTCCTGTGAGGTGCAAGACGCCTCTTCAAAGCGTTTCTCCTCCTCTGGCAGAGGGTGGATTGGATGCAGGTCCTTCCTGCCAGGTGAGTGCCCAGGTCACAGGACTAAACCTGAAAGGTGGGCAGCAGCAGCACCACCTCCTCCGGCCACACTTGGAACAGGACCCAGGCCTGTCAGTGGCCCCTGACCACACCTACCAGCTCAGGCCCATGAGCAAGAGGGGCAGCTGAAATCCTCTCATGTCCTGGGGCTCAGTGGCCCAGACCCTCCAGGGAGGCAGCCGTGTGCATGCCCACAAGGCTCCGAGGGAACTAGGCAGCAGCTGAAGTTAGGCCATAGGCACCTAAGTCTCTTCGTGGATCTGGGCCCCAGGCTCTTTGGGCTCTCTCCTGAGAGCTGGGTCTCTTGAGATGTTCGCCTGTCACTACTCACAGTTCACACCTCCCTGCCATCCACATTGTGCTGTCATGGCCTGGTGCCAGGCCCAGTCAGTGAGGCTGTCGCTCAGGGCAAGACAGCCACATGTGCTCTCTGAAGACACGTGGCCCAGGATTGGTGGCCTTGAGTAGCGATGGGGTGTGCACAAACCGGCCTCTCCACATGTTTACAAATCTCCCACCCTTGTGTTTTGACCATTAACCAGAGTGACCCTAGCCTGGGCAGATGGGCCTGGGGGGCAGAGTAGCCAGAAGAGGCAAATTAGCAGTGCTGGGCATTTAGGTTCCTCCCACAAGCATTTGTCCAGCTGGCGCTCAGTTAGGCTGAGTATGATACTGTGGACAGTGGTGTTGCTTAAGCCAAGAGAATGTTGCCAAGTGTTTTCTTATTGCCCTCAATCTCTTTCACTCACCAGTTTTATCATATCACTCTTAGCCCTGGTCTACACTATGAATTTAGGTCGAATTTAGCAGCGTTAGATCGATTTAACCCTGCATCCATCCACACAATGAAGCCATTTTTGTCAACTCAATGGGCTCTTAAAATTGATTTCTGTACTCCTCCCCAACGAGGGGATTAGCTCTGAAATCGACATAGCTGAGTTGAATTTGGGGTAGTGTGGACACAATTTGACGGTATTGGCCTCTGGGAGCTATCCCAGAGTGCTCCATTGTGACCGCTCTGGACAGCACTCTCAACTTGAATGCACTGACCAGGTAGACAGGAAAAGCCCCGCAAACTTTTGAATTTCATTTCCTGTTTGGCCACCGTGGCAAGCTGATCAGCAGAGGTGACCGTGCAGATCTCATCAGCAGAGGTGACCATGGAGTCTCAGAATCGCAAAAGAGCTCCAGCATGGACCGAATTGGAGGTACTGGATCTGATCGCTTTATGGGGAGACGAATCCGTGCTATCAGAACTCCGTTCCAAAAGACAAAATGCCAAAATATTTGAAAAAATCTCCAAGGGCATGAAGGACAGAGGCTATCACAGGGACCCGCAGCGGTGCCACGCAAAACTTAAGGAGCTCAGGCAAGCCTACCAACAAACCACAGAGGCAAACGCCCACTCAGGGTTAGAGCCCCAGATATGCTGCTTCTATGATGAGCTGCATGCAATTCTAGGGGGTGCCCCTACAACTACCCTACACCTGTACGTGGACTTCTGCAAGGGAGTCTCATGCAACAGCGATAAGGATTTTGGGGACAAGGAAGATGATGAGGAGGGGGAGGTTGAAGATAGCACACACTAGGCAAGCAGAGAAACCGTTCTCCCCAACAGCCAGGAACTATTTATCACCCTGGATCCAATACCTTCCCAACCCGGGCTCCTGGACCTTGAAGGCGGAGAAGGCACCTCTGGTGAGTCTACCTTTGCAAATATAATACACGGTTTAAAAGCAAGCGTGTTTAATGATTAATTTGCCCTGAAGACTTGGGATGCATTCGCGGTCAGTACAACTACTGGAAAAGTCTGTTAACGTGTCTGGGGATGGAGTGGAAATCCTCCAGGGACATCTCAATGAAGCTCTCCTGGAGGTACTCCCAAAGCCTTTGCAAAAGATTTCTGGGGAGGGCAGCCTTATTGCATCCTCCATGGTAGGACACTTTACCACACCATGCCAGTAGCATGTAGTCTGGAATCATTGAATAAGAAAGGATGGCAGTGTGTGGTCCTGTGTTTGCTGGCATTCAGGCAAATCTGTTCTTTATCTCTCTGTGTTATCTTCAGGAGAGTGATATCGTTCATGGTCACCTGGTTTAAATAGGGGAATTTTATTAAGGGTACATTCAGAAGTGGCCATTCCTGCTGGGATGTTTGCCTGTGGCTGAAAATAAATCATCCCTGCTGTTAGCCATGCGGTGGGGGGAGGGGTGAAGTGATCATCCCAGAGAATTGGGTGTGTATGTGTGTGTGTGTGGGGTTAGTTGGGTTTGTGCTGCACGTTAACCTGAAAACATCAGCCCCCTCCTTTTAAATGGCCAGTGTGTCTTTTTCAATTTTACTCTCCCTTTTTCCCTCCTGCAGCTGCAAATATTTCAACGTTGCCACTAGCATCTCCGTCCCAGAGGCTAGTGCAGATACAAAGGTGAAAAAAACGCACCCGCAATGAAATGTTCTCTGAGCTCATGCAGTCCACCCAAACTGAAAGAGCCCAGCAGAATGCATGGAGGCAGACAATGGCAGAGTCCAGGAAAGCACAAAATGAACATGAGGACAGGAGGGACGCGCGAGAGGATAGATGGCTGGAGCAACAGGAGAGGTGGCAGCAGCATGATGAAAGGAGTCAGGATGCAATGCTGAGGCTACTGGAGGATCAAACTGATATGCTCTGGCGTATGGTTGAGGTGCAGGAAAGGCACAGACCACCACTGCAGCCCATGTGTAACCAACCACCCTCCTCCCCAAGTTCCATAGCCTCCTCACCCAGATGCCCAAGAACACGGGGGCGGGCTCCGGGCACCCAACTACTCCACCCCAGAGGACTACCCAAGCAACAGAAGGCTGGCATTCAATAAGTTTTGAAGTGCAGTGTGGCCTTATCCTTTCCTCCCCCCCTCCACCCAGTGCTTCCCTCCTCCCCCACCCCTTCTGGGCTACCTTGGCAGTTATCCCCCTATTTGTGTGACGAATTAATAAAGAATGCATGAATTTGAAACAACAATGACTTTATTGCCTCTGCAAGTGGTGATTGAAGGGGGGAGGGGAGGGGAGGGTGATTGGCTTACAGGGAAGTAGAGTGAACCAAGGGGGCGGGTTTTCATCAAGGAGAAACAAACAGAACTGTTACACCATAGCCTGGTCAGCCATGAAACTGGTTTTCAAAGCTTCTCTGATGCGCAGCACACCCTGCTGTGCTCTTCTAACCACCCTGGTGTCTGGCTGCGCGTAATCAGCAGCCAGATGATTTGCCTCAACTTCCCACCCCGCCATAAACATCTCCCCCTTACTCTCACAGATATTGTGGAGCGCACAGCAAGCAGTAATAACAATGGGAATTTTGGTTTTGCTGCAGTCTAACCTAGTCAGTAAACTGTGAGCTTTTAAACGTCCAAATGCACATTCTACCACCATTCTGCACTTGCTCAGCCTATAGTTGAACAGCTCCTGACTACTGTCCAGGGTGCCTGTGTATGGCTTCATGAGCCATGGCATTAAGGGGTAGGCTGGGTCCCTGAGGATAACTATAGGCATTTCAACATCCCCAACAGTAATTTTCTGGTCCAGGAAGTTCCTTCCTGCAGCTGTTCAAACAGACCAGAATTCCTGAAGATGTGAGCGTCATGCACCTTTCCCAGCCATCCCACATTGATGTTGGTGAAACATCCCTTGTGATCCATCAGTGCTTGCAGCACCATTTGAAAGTACCACTTTTGGTTTATGTACTGGCTGCCTTGGTGCTCCGGTGCCAAGATAGGGATATGGGTTCCGTCTATCGCCCCACCACAGTTAGGGAATCCCATTGCAGCAAAGCCATCCACTATGACCTGCACATTTCCCAGAGTCACTACCCTTGATAGCAGCAGCTCAGTGATTACGTTGGCTACTTGGATCAAAGCAGCCCCCACAGTAGATTTGCTCACTCCAAATTGATTCCTGACTGACCGGTAGCTGTCTGGGGTTGCAAGCTTCCACAGGGCTATCACCACTCGCTTGTGAACTGTGAGGGCTGCTCTCATCTTGGTATTCTTGCGCTTCAGGGCAGGGGAAAGCAAGTCACAAAGTTCCATGAAAGAGGCCTTACGCATGTGAAAGTTTCGCAGCCACTGGGAATCATCCCAGACCTGCAACACTATGCAGTCCCACCACTCTGTGCTTGTTTCCCAGGACCAGAATCGGCGCTCCACCGCATGAACCTGCCTCATTCCACCAGGATGGCCAAATTGCCGGGGCCCGTGCTTTGAGAGAAGTCTGTGTCCATGTCCTCATCACTCTTGTCACTGCGCTGCCATCACCTCCTCGCCTGCTTTTGCAGATTCTGGTTCTACATATACTGCATGATAATGTGCGAGGTGTTTACAATGCTCATAGCTGCTGCGGTGATCTGAGCGGGCTCCATGCTTGCTGTGGTATGGCGTCTGCAGGAATCATAGAATCATAGAATATCAGGGTTGGAAGGGACCTCAGGAGGTATCTAGTCCAACCCCCGGCTCAAAGCAGGACCAATCCCCAACTAAATCATCCCAGCTAGGGCTTTGTCAAGCCTAACTTTAAAAACTTCAAAGGAAGGAGAGCAGAGTTGCAGGGGAAGTGGTGGTTGGATGACCAGTTTTGCAGACCTACTGCACCATCTGCTGCCAGGACACAACAGCTGAGCGAGCTGCACACTTGCCGTGGTATGGCGAGACAAGAGCAGCGAGCAGAGTGGCAGCAGAAGTGGCAGATGACGATGGTCATATAGAGGACCTGTGAGGTGGATTCATAGCACCAGGAGAGCAGGAGAGCAGAGTGGCAGTAGAAGCGGTCATTTGATGATGACGGTTTGCAGCCCAACTGCACCGTCTGCTGAAAGCAGTATGGCGCCTGCACAGAAAAAAGGTGCAAAACGATTGTCTTCCATTGCTTTCATGGGGGGAGGGGAGGCAACTGATGACATGGACCCAAAACCACCCGTGACAAAGTTTTTGCCCCATCAGGCTTTGGGAGCTCAACCCAGAATTCCAATGGACAGCGGAGACTGTGGGAACTGTGGGATAGCTACCCACAGTGCAAGGCTCCGAAAATTGACGCTAGCCTCGGTACTGTGGACACGCTCTGCCGACTTAATGTGCTTAGTGGGAACACACACAATCGACTATATAAAATTGCTTTCTAAAAAATCAACTTCTATAAATTCGACCTAATTTTGTAGTGTAGACATACTACGGAACTTGAAATACCCTGTTTTCCTGGCTGGGTTTGGAGCTGGCCAGTCAGGGCAGGAAGTGTGGTTTCCAGCCGCGTTGATGATTAAGGAACGAGGCACTGGGTTACTGTTCAGGGGAACAGCAGAGCGTTTGTTCACCTGAATATTGGCGGAAAGGAGATTTCAGGCCCATGGCTGAGGTTTGTTTGCTCAAGACACTAAATTCATTTTGTGACACAAAGAATTTTGTTTCTGGTGGTAGCGTGAGCTGTTTTATAAAGATGAGCTTATCCAACTGGGGAACCATGCGACATAGCTGACCGTAGTTTTGACTTGTACAAACAGCCAAGGAATAATCCAGAGGCGTAAAGCTGGTAACAAAACTCATTCAAAGATTTGGAATAATGAAGAATTTCATTCATGGACACATTACCATCTGGAACAGGGCTAAATTAGCTGTTTGCTGCAAAGGGTTTGGGCAGTTTGAGTCTCCAGCCTGGAGTTGTGGGAATTACTTTATGAATAACCAGTCTGACAAATGTAACCCTTTATTTGCAAATTATCCACATCCAGACTGTGATTTTTACAGCATGTTTGTTATTTGTTTGTAACTGGTGAGGATACCCTGTGGCCAGAGGGCTGCAAACCCATCACCCAAGTCACATGTTTTTATGCACCTTGGTTGGATGACAAACTTTGTAATCAAGAGAACAGCAAAAAATAAACAACTTTGCATATAGCTAGAGGGCCTTGGAGGAAGGATAGCCATTCCCACACATTCATGCAAACGTGTGTTTAACGCGAACAGTCATGACGATGGACTGGCACGAACCTGCCCAGCGTGAAATCGAATGAATGCTCACAAACCCAGTTTTGCAGCATTCACCAACACTCTGGCAGGCAGTGGTGCAATGCAGCAGCAAGGGAATTTTAGGGTTGATTAAAAACGGAATTTTATTTGTTAAACTTCTTGGTAGTGAAGAGGTAAATTTTAAAATGTCCCAGTGGTCACTCTGCGCCGGAGGTCTAGCTCTTTTGATTAGAGCAGGTAGGTCATGACTAAGCATCCCCTTAAAGATAAATATGCCCAGGTACCTATTAAATGAACTTTCTCCATTGCTGACCTTGGGCCAAGCCAGCGCTCATTTGGATTGATGGAGGACTCCCCTTGGCTTTATCGGGAGCGGGTTTGGATCCTGGGCTCTTCCTGTGGCCCGGAGATCTGGCTGCAAATTCGTCAGGCTGTGTGGCCCATGCAGTGCTGGTTGAGAGATGGTTTGTCCTGGACCCTGCTAAATGGATTCCTTTGCCCTTGCAGCTGAGTGTTTTCCATTACTCTGGGAGTGCTGCACATCCCCTGCTCCTCGTGAGGGAAGCCCCATGCCCTGCTGTTCCTCCTAACTGCCACATACCAGGGTGGGGTCATGTGTGGAACCTGCAGGAGTGTCCTACGGAGTCAGCGGGTGGAGGTGGCAGCCATGCACTCAGCTCTTTTGCCCAGTGGAGGGCAGGGTCAGGTTGGTAGTTTGGTGCTTTGCCCTCCTGTCCTTGGAAGGACAGCAGCTTTCCCTTTTCCTGGTTGCAAAATGCAGCTCCAGACCTCAGGACTTTAGAGCTTTGCCTATTGGTTACTGCTCATGTCTGGCCTTTCAGCTGGGCCCATGGATTTGCCAACTTCATGCCAGCATCCATGCAGATGGCCAAGATGGCCTGGTAACTGCCTGCCTGCTCTGCAGGGAAGAGCTTTCTCCAGCCATCGCACCTTGGCCTCCCTCCAGCACTGGCTGGGGGAGACATTCACCAGAAGCTGGGATTCTGGCACCATACAGGAAGTGCTGCTGTGGGGTGCACTAGCTCTTTTCTGCTCACAGGTGAACTTCAAATATCCTAGCTGCTGCTGAGAGACCGAACACCTAGCTGGGACTGCATGAAAGGACGATGCCAGGCTTAGCTGAGCTGGCAACCAAAACAAGGCCACAGGGTGGCCAAAGATGGTACCAAGGAGCCTGGGGAGCCCCCTTGCTCCAGTTGGGGTGACATGGGAAGGGACACCCCCCATAGGCAGAGTTACTATTTCCACCACTGTCTCCTTCCCCTCCACCCTCACTTAATGAGACAGGAGAAAGAGACTCTAGGGTGTACCCGGAGTCTGCTTGAGGGAGGAACAGGGGCAAGGGAATGATTCTCAGCAGGGCCAGTTCCTTTTCCAGAACAGAACAGAAAGCAGCAGAACAGAAAGTGAAGAGCCGTTTGTGGCCACCCACAACCAGAACTGCCGCATTTGCTGTGACAGCCAGCCTGCCTGCCTGTTCCTCAGAAGCCAGTGTCCCCTGCGGGGCTGCCAGGCTCCAGCCTAGACTGGGCAGGGCTACAGGAGGAGTCAGAGTAGACCCAGCACACACATTCCCATTGCACATCTTTCTGGGCCGGGGGAGGGAGAAAGGACAGGTCTCCTCCCCGACTGAGCTGCCAGACTAGATAGTCCAACTCTGCCATAGAGGGGGCTGGCATGGCAGGGACACCCCAGCATGTCACGGGTGTCACGTGGGTGACAGATGGGGACTGGGGAAGTCAGGAAGGGGCCCTGGGAAGGGTGGGGCAGGAGCCTGAAGGGAGAGGGCAGGTGCCCGCCTGCCCATCTTGTAGCTGCCCAGCATGGTAAGCAACTCGGAAGGAGGTTTGCAGAAAGCAGAGCGAGATGCTGGAGCCTGAAACCCTGGGAGGCTGCTGGTTTTCGGCCTGTTGAGGGGGACAGGGCAGCATCATGGACAGCGCTGGGCTTGAGGTGCACACATGCTCAGCCCAGCCAGCCAGCCAACCGTGTATACCCAAGGGCTTCTCCAGGGCTCACAGAAGCAAGGGAGAGGCTGGCTTCAGAGTGGCCCTAAGCACACGGCTGTCTCCACTGTGTGAGCTGGCTAGGATCCTGTCCCTCTCCCTCCCAATCAGCCCCACTCTTGCCAAGGGCAGACAGATAAAAGTGACAGCTGCTTTGCTCCCTACCCTGCAACCTGCCAGCTCAGTGAGCAGAGAGAGCGCAGCCAAAGGCCTTGGCTTAAAACTGCCCCCTGCTGAACATGTGGGTCCATGCAGGTTGCCTTGGGAACCCTCCTGGTGAGGAAGTCCCTGGCTCCCTCGACTGCTTTTGAAATATGAGCTTGTCTCTTACAGTGCCTGCCTGACACCCAGAGCTCCCCTTCCTTTGGTAGGCACCCCTCATACAACCATCTCCAACTTCCCCACTCCAGCCTGAACCCCCACTTCCCCGTTGCATCCCCTTTTGATCTGGCTGACCTGCAAAGCCTCACACAGGCTTCCTCCAGCCACCCCAGTGCCTTAGCCCTGGAGTGCTTTCTCCTTCCCTGCCCTGCGGGTGCAGGAGTGCGAGTTGCTCAGCCTTTGGACCAGCCTTGAAGGATTTCTAGCCAGAGACGCAATAGCAAAGGGCCACATTTCCAAAGGATTTCAGGACAGGTTTCTGGGTGCTCAGCCCTTGCAATCGTGGCCTGCACCTTGGTGCTTTAGCTGTAGAGCTATTTCTGCCACTAGAGAGAGCTTTCACATTCCTGCCCAAGGGGGAAGATTCTTTGAAGCAGTTCCTGGAAAGACGGTCTAAAAAGCAAGTATCGGATTAATACTTGGCAGAGCCACTTAGAGCCGCAGTCGCCAAAGGGCTCAGTGTATTGGGTGCATGTTGACATTCAGAGGCCAAGTTGCACAATGGGAGCAGAGCGGTCTGGCCTCAGTTGTGAGTGCTGTCCCCTGCTTTGGATACGTAGCTCAAACTATTGCTCCTATGGCAATGAACACTCACAGACTGGCCCAAAGACTGTCTCTCAAAGGCAGCATTGCCCAGGCTTTTGGGAGCTGAGCCCCTTTCAGGAAAACAAAGATTCATTTGGACAGAGGGTCAGAAAATGGAAAAGGGCAATTACTGTTTGAGAACACTCCGTGATTGACACCATTCTGTGCAACTAGGTGCAGGCCATGAGCACAATGCATAGGAGGCAGGATGGGAACAGCAATCAGACTTACTCTTCTCTTAGGGTGGATCACTAGCCAATCCTGCTAAGCTTAGGGCCTCCAATGACCAGGGCATTTTGCAGTGACAAAGACCTTCAAGATGCCACATGCAATGCAAATGCCCAACTGCAGCAGGGCTCTAGGTTGAGAACGAACACACTAAACTCCAAAATGGCAAAATTTGCATTTAATTTACAATGTAGTAAAGGTTACAGGTAAAAAGCTAAACAGAAAGTGTGAAAAGGCCTATTACACAAATGTACAAACTTCTGTACAAAGCCCATGGGTTTCATGCCATCCCCTCCTTCCTGGCCTATAATAGCCACCGAGCTCTGAAATAACGAGAGCTTGTACAAACCCAACGAGGAGAAGAGCTTCAAAACAACAAGCAGGAAAGTTCCCCTTCCCCAGGGAGATCTTGCAAAGAGTCACTTGTAAAATAAAGTCTGTTCAACTTTTACTTGCCCCAACTGGTCACATCCTAAAGAGTTGCCTTCATAACACAGACTGGCAGGAAAGAGAAAAATCCTACAGCCTGGGAAGAAGTAGAACTAAAAATCTAGGGAGAAGTCTGTAAGTGGATTTTGGAGGATTTGGAATAGGAACAACTAAGGAGGAACACAAGCCATTTAGCATGACAACCTAAAACATTGTAACACACCATCATACCATGGAGAAATGTCACCAGAAAAAGCTCCAGCATCTAGTAGTTCGAGCCAGATATGGTGGAGAGGGGGAGGGAACCAGCCAGGCCATAAGAGACTTCAACCAATCCTGGCTAGGATAGTTACTAGCTCATTTTTATACCACAAACATGATAGAATTTGTCATTCTACAGAAGCAAAAATTGATTTTGGAACATCTGTCCAAAGCAGTTCAAGGGTGTATGGCCAGATCTGATACATTAAAGGGCACCATAACTCCGATGACAACATTAGTTTTGGCCACACTAGTTTGCCAGGTAATTCCTCACAATGCACTACTAATGACCGGCCAGGGATGTTACGTCAAATGTTAGTGCACATATTCTGGAGGAATTCCCAAAAATAATATGGTGACTAATTAGATGAACTGTTTTATCCCACAATTTAAAGGCTCCTGAATAAGCCTAGGGCAAAGTAGAGCTGCTTTCTCTGAAGCAAAATATTGAATGAACTTAAAATTTCAGTTTTAGAAATTAAAGATGAGGTTTTGCAGGCGTCTTCCCAGTCAAATTTCTCATTTTGTTCAACTGAAAGAAAACAGAGGTCAAACCAGAATGTTGTGTACCCAAGCTTGGAAAACTGCTTCTGTTTAGATGAGGCAGAATTTTACATTCCACTGAGAAACCATCATCATTTCAGGAATCTGCTGCTTGTCTTTAACCCCTGCCCTCTGCTGTTAGCAGGAGAAAAAGGACAACGTACAGAAGACTGCATACAGTTTTATTCTTTAATCATTAAAACCCATGTAGTTTGCATGTGACCAACCCATGGCTGCTGAATGGCTAACTGCTCCTAATCACAGACCTGACACCTTGTATGCTCACAAATCTTAAGGTGGGGTGTGTGTGTGTTTGTTTTTTCTTCAGTAAAAGATATTTCATTTCAGCTGAAAGATTAAAAACCATATTTAAAAAAATCCAAGTATCCTTTATAACACCTCAAATATCAGAGCAGAGGGTTTTTTAAAAAAAGAATTCACACTAACCATTTCTTTGCTGTTTGGCTTTTGTGTTTAACAGAGGGTGATGAATAGAAATCGACTAGTCAGTTTCACTTTTATTTCTTGTCCATTTCACCTCCAGCTTCTCAAGAGCTACCCAGATGCTGCAGTGTTTTAGGTTGCAAGTACAAGGGAATGTTTACAGCCAAACTAAAAGCCTTTATGTGATTTTGTAACAGTAAAACAATAAAAGCCATTCCATTTATATTACATTTTGTAAGGTTTTAAAGTTACACACAAAAGCCTGATTTAGTACTGAATTTAGGCCTGCGCCAGCACACTTACTCCTAAGGCAGGGCATACTGCCCTGAGCAGTCTAGCTGGAGCAAGGTTACTCATAGTAGTAAGCACTACACCTAGTTGATGTGTTTGCAGGATCAGGCCATAAATTTGGGGGTTGAATCACTTGACAGTGTCCCTTTAACTTATGGAGAATAATGGCTAAGGGAAAAGGCTGCTGGCCTTTGGATTCAAAAGGAGGTGGGAGATGTGTTTTTTACAGACATACAAAAATGTTTTGAAGACAGATCTTTGAGGGACATTTCACTCTTCCAATCTTGATATTACATGTGGTTAGGACACAAACTTTAAAAGACGATACTGCACAGGAACAGTTTCTCAAGTTCATCGCTCCCACCCCCAAACAAAGCCCATCTCAGATCAGTAGAGAAGGGGTGGGCTTCTTGCCTGGCCAGGCCTCCTTTGCATATTTCTTCTTCTTCGGTTCATTCACAGCTTCAGGATTAAAGACGGCTGGGTTAGGAGCAGGGTTCATGCTAACTGTCGATGGCACAACGGGAGTCAAGTCCACCTCTGGGGCAAGATTGGGGTAGGGCATTGGCAGGCCTCCAATGAGTGCTGTCCCATGAATACCATGCGATTGGGAACCTGCCTCATTGTGAGTGGGAGGCAGGCCACCATACAATCCTCCACCGTAGGGGAAGTTCTGCATGCGCCGTGTTACAGACTCGTCCATGCTCAGCGAGCCTGGGTTTTCCATCCGTTTCTTCTGCAATTGGAGGGAAGAGAGAACTATTTAGTGAATGGTTCACAGCATGGAGGACCAGAACAAGAAGCCACTTTAACTGGATCCCATCTAATTTTTTCACCTTCTCCTTACACACCACAAATAGTCACCATGCATACCACGCATAGCTTTGTCCTATATGAAGGAGTTACACAGACATGGAGAGGTTATCCTCTTCCCCGTCACCCCAGCTGGCTTTCCTTTGGGGCTGCCATTGAAGTCACTCCCAAAGCTCTCATTGATGCAGAGTGCATGACAGATTGAGGGCATGACAAACTTAAGTCGACTTAAGTTAAGGAGACACAGCCACTGCAGTAATTAATTACTGTGGTTTTTCATGTCCACCACTACCCTCCTTCTGTTGGTGGAGCACGCCCTCACAAGGAGTGCTGGCACCAACTAAACAGGGGCAGCATGGGGGGGCTGAGAGCACAGGCTCTCAGTTCCAGGTGGAGCTCCCCACTGGGAGCCTAGAGGGCAGCCTGGCCTCAGAGCAGAGAGGCCTCCACCTGCCCTGGTGTGAGGTTCACAGCAGGGAACCTTCCAGCCTTTTTGTCAATTTCATAGCTCCAGCAAGGACAAGAAATTGACAAGAATGACAGTCAACAGCAGATGTAAGTAATGCTGTGTCTACATCAGAGATGGGCAAACTATGGGCCGTGGGCCACATCCGGCCCGTGGGACCCTCCTGCCCAGCCCCTGAGGTCCCAGCCAGGGAGGCTAGACCCCGGCCCCTCCCCCGCTCTTCCCCTTTCCCCGCACAGGCAGCAGGGGCTTATGCCCGCCCACCTCCCAGGCTTTCCAATAAGCCTGTCCTGCCGCTCTGAGTAAGGGGGCAGGGGGAAGGTTAGATAAGGGGCAGGAGGTCCCGTGGGCAGTGGCTCAGGGAGGCGGCGGTCAGGAGACAGGAAGCAGTGGGGGGGGGAAGGCGCATTGGATAGGGGGAGCAGTTAGGGACGGGGGTCTCAGGACGGGGCAAGCAGGGGACAAGGAGCAGGGGGGGTTGGATAGGTCGAGGGTTCTGAGAGGGGCAATCGGGGCAGGAGGGGTGGATGGGGGCAAGGGCCAGGCTGTTTATGGAGGTACAGCCTTCCCTACCTGGGCCTCTATACCGTTTCATAACCCTGATGTGGCCCTTGGGCCTAAAAGTTTGCCCACCCCGGTCTACATGGACACTATTGCCCTCACTACACTGATGCCTCTTGTGGAGGTGGAGTTAACATGTTGGTGTAGTAAGGCACTTACATCAGCGGGAGCAAGGCTGTAGTGTCCACGCTGACATAATTAGGTTGATATAAACTGCCTTACGTCAACCTAACTCTGTAGCATAGACCAGTCCTGAGTGTTAAAAGCATCAGGTAGGGTTTAGTTTATGGAATAGACTAAGCTTCCCATCTTTGCCTTCTGAGCTTGCTTGCCCAACCTGCATGCGTCCAGAAGACATGGCTATGTGGGTGTGGTTTCTGAAAGGTATTTCTTTACCTGGATACAAAACGACAAACAGGGCCATCTCTGGATTATGAGTGGCAGATTTTGTGTCTTGCTTTTGATCACCCAGGTCTTTTTCCAGAACGGTTATAATTAATTTAGAACGTAAGTGATCTTAGAGTAACTCAAAGTATTCCTTCCTATGAGCATTACTTTGTACTTGTCAATATGAGATTTCATCTGCAATCACATTGTTAGGCTATTCTGAAGTTCCTCAGTTTTCTTTAGTCCTGAGTATCCTACACAATGGTGCCATCTGCAGACTTGCCCACTTTATTGTTCCCTGCCTTCCCACAGAAAAAGTGAATGTATCAAACCTCACCGGTCCTAATATGGAACCTTCTCTGACACCCACCGTTAACCTTTTCTCATGTAGAAAACAGACCATTGATTCCTACGTGGTGTTTTCTGCCCCTTAGCCAACTTCTAATCTGCTGGTGGGCTGCGAGATAGTGTTTACATTGACCATCCGCAGGCATGGCTGCCCGCAGCTTGCTGTTTCCGGCCAATGGGAGCTGTGGGAAGCAGCGGCCAACAGGTCCCTGTGGCCCGTGCCACTTCCCGCAGCTCCCATTGCCTGCGAATGGCGAACCATGGCCACTGGGAGCTATGGGCAGCCGTGCCTGAGGATGGTCAATGTAAACACTAGCTGGCAGGCTGTGAGACAATTACCCTGATGAGCCACAGGTTGCCCACCACTGCTCTAATCCATACAGTACTTTGTCTCTCACCCCCCATAACTTCTTAACACCAAAAAATCAGAGCCAACTGATTTTTAGAAAAACATTTGGGGACATTTCTATTGATCTTTAATTTTGAAAATGCTGCCTAAATTATGAACCTAACAGACCTGCCAGTTTCCCTTTAATCCATCTGAACACAAAAAGAAAAAACACTGACAATTCCCGCATCCTAATGCATAGTATTTAAGACAATAATTCACGCTATAGATTACAAATTACAGATGAAGTTTTTTGGTTAGATTTGGAAGTTAGTTTGTACCTTAACTGGAACCACTGCTGTCTGTACCATGTTTCTGAAACGCCCAACTGAAGGGTCCACGTCCTCTGTAAGCATGAGAAGGATTATGCTTTTAGTACAATGGCTACAAGAGAGGATGTACGCTGCAGTGTGCACATGGCATGCAAGCGCATCTCTATATGGAAGTGCCGTATGCACCTTCCCTTCGGAAAGCTGCAGTTCAGGAGCTGTGCGTGCACGGGAGAGAAATTAAGATCCTTCAAACTGCTGGGGCCATCTAGTGGCAGTGGGCTCCCAATTTATTTAGGCTGGGAAGAGCTGGAAGAATTGACGATGCTTGGGGATGGGTGTGTTGATATTCTGTAGGTTACAGTTGTTCCAATGGTTAAATTTACCTTGCCCGCCTTCCTTCCAGACTGACTTTGTCAAGCTTCAACTTCCAGACAAACAAATTCAAATTGGAAATAAGGAACCTGAACAACTCATGTTGGCTGATGCTTGAAGTGGGATGTAAAAAGTTAAATGGTTTAACTATTAGGCTTACCATTAGCTCCCCCCTCTCCTCCTCCCCAGCCGCCCATGCAGATTAGCAGGGGAAATTTGAGCTGTGGATCCAAACTCAGGCCTGCATCCCAGCAACTACAAATGCTCAAAGCATCTAGGGCTAGATTTTCAGAAACACTCAGCTCCCATTTAGACACCAAAGTAGGAGAGCTCAGCACGTATGGTGTTGAGCTGTTGAAAAACTGGTGCAACTGTGAGTTCGGAGCCCTTGGAAGTCTGGCCTCTACTGCTTCAGGGGCTTCGCCTGGGTGCTCAGCAAGTGGCACAGGAGCTGTAGGGGTTGAGGGACCTCATGTGCCTCTCAGAAGAGAACAACAGTTCTGTTTAGCTGGAAAGTGCCTCGGAGGGCACATTACACTGATGTGGAGAAATGTGGGCGCTTCTCTGAAGGGCCAGTCCCCTTGGAGTCTCCAACTCAGATTTCTGTGTTTTCCAGCTGACTGGCCGGCCAGCCAGCCACAGGGGGGAACTCCAAATATGGGATATTAGCACGCAGGCTCTCAGAGGGGTGGGGGCGAGGAGATGGAGGGGCAAGATACATATGCTCACCTGGATTAATGATCTCGTCATCGTCACTGAACGTCACTCTGGAGTTCTTCCGTTTTCTCTTTGGTCTCTGAATATCCAAGTTCCCTTCCTCTATGGTGAGCGTGGAGATTCTCTTGTTGTGGGCTGTGTTAAACTCTGTCAGGTTCTAAGGACACAGTCAGGGAGGATATGGTCAGTGCAGCTATAATGCACGAAGCTGCCATCTGAGGGCTGAGAGTTAACAGCAGAGCACAGCACATGGCTTAGCCCCAGCCTTAAACCTCAAGGAAAGAATGGAGCAGAAGTGCCAGCTGCACTGGTCTGTGTCCCTCCTGACCTGCCCTCCATTAGCTGACTGCAGGTGATGGGGCTACAGCAGGCATGGCTTGTGAATGAGCAGCAGGGCTGGGGAACTGCCAGCGACCTGGTGTGGGTTTGGCTGGGGTGGTAAAACATGGGCTGTTATACAAGAGGTGCTGGAAAGCAGCATGAAAGCAAGCCTATCCTAATGGCATGAGATGGCTTGTGAATGCCTGCCAGCGACACCCCTAAAACCATCTACAGCGCCAGGGAAATGAGCACCCCAAGCCGATGGTGGGGAGTGCTATCCAGTAAGAGGCACAATGCTTCATGGTGCTCACATCAAGCTCGGTCTCCTCCTCTGGCAGGCCCAGCAAGCCCTTGAGCTCCTCATCATCACCACCCATTTTCTCATCTCCTTTAACTGCGGACGGCAGTGTCTGTGGCTTCTCTCGCAGAGTGTATGCCCGTGTAGAGGCACCAAATGAAACCGTGGAGTCGATGGGAATCTGTTGGGGTTTGTGAGGTTCCAAACGAATATGACCCAAGAACGTTCCATGTGCTGAGGAGAATATCAGAATGAAAAAAAAAACAAACAAACCAGACGGTCATTGGGGAATTGGAACACTGCCATAAGGTCAAAACCCAGGTGTGGATGGCTGGATATATACACGTCACTGCAGTAATGCTATCACCCTGACATCCCATGCAGGGGTCAGCACTCCCCATATAACTCTAACAAATGACAAGTACACTTTGGTTTCAGGCTTCCTCTAATATTTCTAGCCACCCCCTGCTTGTATCCACCTGCATGGAACAGTCTGGAGCTCCCTTGAGTTCCAGATCCTGAGAAAGTGCCCTACATAATGGAGATGTAGCTTTATAACTAGAAGTATTCAAAAAAAAGATTATAGTTTTGAAGGGAAGGCCAAGTCCCTCTGGAACCTCACTGCCATGCCACCAATCGGATCCACTCCAGAGCCTGGAAATACTGTTACCAATCGCTGAATGAGGGAGGGGCACTGAGTGACGCAAGGAGTCTCTCTACCCCCACCTTGTATCAACTTCAGAATGAGCGTGTTAGTTCATATCCCAGATGGCCATCGTTTCCCCACATGGCAAAACGTGACTGGAAAGGAATATAGCTCTGGGGATGTTCAAGAAGGTTTGAGCATTGAGATGTAGTGCATTGGAAGTGTTACAAGTTCTCAGTCAATAAGAAGTTAACACAAACTCAATCCTCGTGCATCAAAATGTTCTTTTAAACATCTTTAAAAGCCAACCAGTTGAACTATCAAATCACCCTACACCCGCTCCCTGGTTAAATGGCAAGTTACTTACTGCTGTTAAGGTCTATGAGGAAAACCCTCTTAAGATGTTTGTGATACACCAAGGCAGCATGGACCCGAGAGCAGGACTGGTGATCAATGGTAAAATCGCACAGATCAGGGTTTCTCCCAAATAGATAATATTTCTTCTCATCAATGATCAGTTTCTGAGGTAGAATATTAAATAAATAGCAGCGTTACCTTATCAGATTTATACAAACTCCCAGATCTTCCTAAAAACATGGACTCTAGAACAGCGGTGTGCAAACTACAGCCTGCAGGACCGTCCTGTCCATCCCTTGAGCTCCCAGTCAGAGAGGCTAGCCCCTGGCCTCTCCCCTGCTGTCCCCCCTCCTCTGCAGCGTGCCGCGCTGCCAGCGCTCTGGCCCGACGCTCCTGCCAGGCAGCGTGGGCGGTGTGGCTGGCTCCACCTGGGTGGCAAGCTCCTGCTGCTCTGAGCAGCATGGTAAGGGGGTGGGGAGGGTTGGATAAGGGGCAGGGGGTCCCAGGGCAGTCGGGGACGGTTGGATAGGGGTGGGAGTCGCAGTGGGGCTGTCAGGGAGTGGGAGCAGTCAGGGAACAGAGAGCGGGGGGGGGGGAAGAATTCAGGGGACGGGGGGGTTGGATAGGGGATGGAGTCCCAGGAGGCAGTTAGGGGCAGGGAATCCCAGGAGGTGTCAGTCAGGGGACAAGGAGTGGGGGGGGGGGGGGTTGGATGGATCAGGGGCTCTGAGAGGGGCAGAAAGGGGGCGGGGGCCAGACTGTTTAGGGAGGCACAGCCTTCCCTACCCAGCCCTCCATACAGTTTTGCAGTGCCGATGTGGCAAAGTTTGCCCACCTCTGCTCTAGAACACGAAGCAAACAGATCAACACAATCACACAAATTTTTAGCAAACTAGTAGAGAAAGGAAAGACTATGCACGACATAGGAAGTGACGCATAGTCTTAGCATATTAAAATTTGTTGGATAACATTTCAGTGTTGTCTTGACCCGATCAAAGGATATTCAAAGGAAGCTCTGCCTTATAGAATCAGAGCAACTGGAGATGGAAGAGACCAACTGAGTCCTATCCAGTCCATCTTCCTGAGGCCAGTGCAACACACAGTTTGGGAAGGGATAAAACACTCTTTATACTTCAGGGCTTAAACCAATCTAACTATTAGGTATAGGATGAGGCCAGGGGGGAAGAGATTATGCCACATGTGCCTACTGTGGGGTTTCTCACACCTTCCTGTGATGTATATGCTACTGGGCACGGTCAGAGACAGCATACTGGGTTAGATGGACCTTGGGTCCAATTCAGAATGGCAAGTCCTATGTTCCTATGCAGGATTGTGCCTACATTGTATTCTCCAGAGCTTTGTTTGGCCTAGCTGGTTTCTCCAGTGTGTTTTCACCCACAACCAAATCCACCTATCAGCCCATTTCTTCTGTTACACATCTTAGCTTTTCCTTCTTACTCCGACTCTCCATACTTATTGTATAAACAAAGTCTTTTGTTTAAACTGGATTAAGGTTGGGCATGCATGACATTCCCTCTGTGTAAACCCTAAAAAAGCAAGGTACCAAGTTATGACACACTATGGTCTAATGCCAATAGAGCAGAGGTGGGCAAACTACAGCCCGCGGGACCTTCCTGCCTGGCCCCTGAGCTCCTGGCCTGGGAGGCTCGCCCCCAGCCCCTGTCCCGCTGCTCCCCCTCCCCCACAGCCTCAGTACGCCATGCTGCTGGCCTAGTGTATTAAACTGCTCTGTGTAGGAATGAGCTACGGTAGCAGTTACGGAGAGCAATTTACTACACTACATCGGCGCAATGCTCAGCCACTGGTGCTCTGTGCTGCATGATAAGGGGACAGGGAGCAGGGGGGGTTGGATAGAGGGCAGGGGAGTTTGGGGTGGTGGTCGGGGGCTGAATGGGGTGGGGGGGCAGTCAGGGGCAGAGGTTCTGGGGGCAGGCAGGGGACAGGGAGCGGGGGAGGATAGGGCAGGGGTCCCGCCCCCCTCCCCCAAATCAGGGAACATGGGGAGTTGGATGGGGCAGGAGTCCCAGGAGGGTGGGGGGCATCAGAGGGCGAGAAGCGGGCGGGAGGTGGATAGGGGGCAGGGGCAGCCTGGCACAGCCTCCCCTAACCAGCCCTCTATACAATTTCCAAAACCTGATGTAGCCCACCCCTGCAATAGTTTGCCTGCCCCTGCAATAGAGAGTGTATTTCCATTGACAAGTGACATACCCTCAAAAGGAACTTTCTTCTGCCTGCAGATAGTAAGGAAACACTAGCCGCCACCACATTAATCTTCCTCATGGCATAACAAATTAGAACTTAATTAGAACTGCAGCAACATCAGCTGATGTTCAGGGTTGACACATGCATCGGTTAGGTGTGTCATGTGCCTTATGGGGGAAGTAATTTAGATGATTAAGGGTCTGGATGGATTAAGATTTATACTACAGTGATTCAAAAAGTCCCCATGCCCTTCTAAGTCATGGAACTTAGAAACCTCCAACTCAAACACTGGAAGACCAGGAAATGCTCACTTAAGGTGCTGCTGCACACCACACAACTCTGCCTCTGAGTGGACGCATATAGAAATATCACAGCACCCTGGCCAACAAAAGCTGACATTTTCCGTGTGCCCACAGCACCAAGCTAGGGCTCCTATTCATACAGTCTGACGGAATGGGCAGTGGCAACATCACAGTGAATACAAATTCATAATTATTTTAAAAAAATGTTTTTGATTTAAATTAAATAGAATTAAGCAGTACTTTTGTTGTGAAGTCTAAAATAACCTGGTCAAACTAAACTGGTGGAAGTCACTGTAAACACCTGGAACCAGAATTTGCTGAAGTGTTGAACAAGTTTTTGATGGCAGTAGCCTCTTCTGTAGGTTCAAAGATATTTTCTTCAGTTCAGTTTATTCAACTAGTTCAGTTCAATGATTAGTTCATTCAAAGTTAAGAAACAAATTGGGAGTTGAAAAAGCAGGAAAGCTTGGTTTCCCCTTCCAATCTATGAATAAAAGCTAGGTTTAAGAGGATGAGATCTACTAATTCTAAAGTAATGAAGGACATGGAGTATTGTAAGCAAGACACAAGAAATAATTCTTCTGCTCTGCTCTGATTTGGCCTCAACTGGAGTATTGTGTCCAGTTCTGAGTGCCATATTTCAGGAAAGATGTGGACAAATTGGAGAAAGTCCAGAGAAGAGAAACAAAAATGATTAAAGGTCTAGAAAACATGACCTATGAGGGAAGCCTGAAAAAACTGGGTTTGTTTAGTCTGGAGAAGAGAAGACTGAGAGGGGACGCAACAGTTTTCAAGTACATAAAAGTTTGTTACAAGGAGGGAGAAAAATTGTTCTTAACCTCTGAGGATAGGACATGAAGCAATGGGCTTAAATTGAAGCAAGGGCAGTTTAGGTTGGACATTAGGAAAAACGTCCTAACTGTCAGGGTGCTTAAGCACTGGAATAAATTGCCTACGGACTTTGTGGAACCTCCATCATTGGGGATTTTTAAGAACAGCTTGGACAAAAACTTGTCAGGGATGGTCTAAATAACATTTAGTCCTGCCTTGAGTGCAGGGGACAGGACTAGATGACCTCTCGCGGTCCCTTCCACTTCTAGAATTCTATAGTGACCAGAAACAATTAGTTCCATTCAATAACTACAGATAATACTTCCTTTGTTTAATGAATCAGTTTTATTTGCAAAGCATGTTTGATAAATGTTCTGATAAGAAAAAAAATTATGTAACCAGCACATTTAAGATAGTTTTATTAGCTCAATAAAACTACTTTAAAATGCTGTGTGTGTATTTTAATTGAATTTTCATCCAAATACAGCTTAATGCAAATTGCAAGTTAATAATTAATCTAGTAAAAAAAAAGTATCATTCACCATATTCTAATATAAAATGTGAAAATTAAGAATCTGAATAAATTTAAATTAAGTTACATAATTTCTTAAATGAGCATGGACAGATATAATTTATCCTCCTGGTCAGCAAAAAGAACCACCAAATTTAGTGTAAAGGCTATATTTAGTAGCAAATCAACACATTTTAGTGGTTACCAACCAATGAGAACCAACCCTTCATTAGCAAAATTAAAAAGTACAAAGGTAAAACATGATTTAAGTCAAGGTTTCCTGCTTGTTGATTTAAAGTTTAATCTACCCTGAGCAGCATTGATGTGGGGAGATGTGCCGCTGATTGGTGGTGCTCACACTGACTCACCTTTTCTCCTTACTGCCACCTGCACAACCACAATTAGAGATGCTAACAATACATTAAGGATCTCTTTTGATTGTTCTTCTGCAATTTAGCCAAATATTCCCCGCCTCCCAAAGAATGGTACAAGGAGTAATGTCCCAAAGAGGGCTGCACTAAGGTTGTATTGTGTGTGAAGCAGCAGCTTAACTTGGGAGACCTTAACTGAGCAGTTCCTCGTTTCCAAGTGCTTGAGGCTGGGGTTCTGAAGTCCCACGTGGCCGAAGAGCAAAGGGACCTAAAGGCCCTGTGCAGCAGCAGAACCCTCAAAGTTTCTTGTAAATGAATGTAGCTCTTCAAATCACTCAACTTAATTCCTCCAGCTCCTCATCATTTAAGTTGCTCTTCCTGCTCTTTTGTTTGTTAATCTTTTTCGTAATGTGGATGCCTAGAACTGATCTCAGTACTCCATATGCGATCTTCTCAGGCCTGGGAAAGACAGACAATGTCTGTGACTAAGCACCGAGTCACATGGTGAGGGACAGAGCCAGGAACAGGCATCTTGACTTCTATTCCTGTGCCTCACCAACAGATACAAAATTGCACTGGGCTCATTCTCTTTGCAAACCTGTCTAATCAGCTGTCCATTATCACCTTTAGTCTCTTTCACCATTACTGATATTCCGGTTTTTATTCCCCATTGAATCTCTGTTTCAGATTAATTTCCTCTTTATGGATTAACTCACCTTTTCCAAACTGAACCTCATTTTGTTTTCTGCTTTTGTTTTTAAGCGCTCTACCCCATTTGTATTACGTATTTCTCTGCTTGCATGGCATTTGAGGCTTCTCACAATTTAGCATTCACTAATGAATGTTTAGCAAATTTCATGCGTTTATTCTCTTTTCTAGATCATTACCCCAAAGATTTAAAGACAAGGCAAAATAGCAGCGTTCAACTACCTGAAAGGGGGTTCCAAAGAGGATGGAGCTCGGCTGTTCTCAGAGGCAGATGACAGAACAAGAAGCAATGGTCTCAAGTTACAGTGGGGGGAGGTCTAGGTTGGATATCAGGAAACACTATTTCACTAGGAGGGTGGTGAAGCACTGGAATGGGATGCCTAAAGAGTTAGTGGAATCTCCATCTTTAGATGTTTTTAAGGTCCGGCTTGACAAAGCCTTGGTTGGGATGATTTAGTCGGTGTTGGTCCTGCTTTGAGCAGGGGATTGGACTAGATGATCTTCTGAGGTCTCTTCCAACCCTAATATTCTATGATAAGTCCTCTGCCAACTCTACGTTACCATTTATCATCATCATCCCTTACCATCAGGCCTGCAGCCAGTTTTCAATCTACATGATAGTGTTCATATCAGAGTCAATTTGAACAAATTTTCTGAGCATAATTTCGCGAGACATCATCAAATGCTTTGCCAAAACCCAGAACATATCACAACTTCTGCATTCTATTCACCCACCAATTGTGCCATCTGGACCTGTTGATTGGTATATGTTCACATTGTTATATATTCCCTTACCTGCTCTTTGTGAACAGCAATTTTTACAAGGTCTTCCCTTACTTCCAAGTTAACCAAAAAATAAAAGTTTGGACAAGACAGTTTTAGAAGCAAATGGCTCTCTTAGCCACCTCTGAAGCATTATTTGGTACTTTTTTCTCCACCACATGCACTTCTAAGAAGAGCTCTTCCCATTCATATTAGCCGCTCTGGATAGTATCTTTTTGCTGCCCTTCTCTTTTTCCTGCAAGTCTTAATGGATTCTGGTTTGTTTGGTTACAACAGTGTTTCATAGAGATTTTTCTCAAGATCTCATTTTATCTGAGCATTTCTTTGCAAAGCCATATTGTTTGCTTCTTGTTCTTTTAATTCTGAGGTCAGCTGCACTTTAATCATGGCAGGTTTTAGGATTCCCCAAATTTTTCCACCCCAATGGATTTATTGCTTCTTCCAAAAGTGTCTTACTCACTAGATTCAGTTCCCCAGGTGGTACTGAATTCAGGAAAACCTTTGTGGAACTGCATTCTGTGATCCCATTTCTTATTACGGGAGAGTCAAGAAGCTGGTGCTTCCTTGTACTAAGTTTCCCTTTTATTCTCACATTCTCAACCAACTCCCTCTTACTGGGTGAGCAGAACCAGACATGGGTATTTAAATCCCTATGAGCAACGTATCCTGTGGCTTCAAGTACTGTGGAAAAATTCCTAGGTCAGTTCTTATTCTTACTTCTGGTCCTAAGGGGCTGGAGAAGAGTCAGTGCAATTTCTCATTTACACCATAACTAAGTGTAAAACGTTGCCATTCGGACTTGGCAGTGTTTGACACTTACTTTGCATAGGTGTAATGACTTCATAAGGCAGTGGCAAATCAATAACAATAAACACTGATTTTACAGCTTTTATCTGACCATGATGAAGACTTGGTCTACACTAGGAAGTTAGGTCGGTATAACTACGTTGCTCATGGGTAAGAAAATCCACCCCCCTGAGCAATGCAGTTAAACTAACCTAAGTCCCCTACCCTCCTGGTGTAGACAGCACTAGGTCAAGGGGACAATTAACCTGTCAACCTAGCTACTGCCTCTTGGGGAAGTGGTTTACCTACACCGACAGGAAAACCCCTGGTGACAGTCCCCAGGATATACTCTGGACTGTTGAACCGTGGTGTCCCCTTAACTCTGTAGCCTAGGGTGTCTTTTATAGTGCTCTGCTCTCATCTCCAGGTTTTAGCTCCGCTCCTTCTCCTCAGCCTCTTTGGCTTTCAGCTCCATGGTTCTCATGTAGCTCGCCTGTGAGCCTCAGCTTCCAGTTGCCTCAGGGCTCCTTTATGGGCTTCTCCTAAAGCAGCAGCAGCTCATGCTGCTTCTCTCTCAGCTCTAATACCTTCATTTTCAGTTTAATCTCTGCTTCTTTTAACCAATGCTTGCGTTCATTTGCTCTCCTTCAACTTGGCCATATCCATCTTTGTAGCTGCTGCACCTTTGCTCATTTTTTATGCTTTTCTGTTCCTATTTCCCTTTCCCGAAATAAGCAAACAGAAAAAACTGTAACCCTTGACTGTTTTCAGCCACCACACTTGAATTTCACTTAAAATTGCTACACCAGTGCTTAAAGTGCAAACTTCACTCAGAATGACAAGCTGTGCATACACCCTGTCCTCGCTGCACCATTGTCACATTCCCCAGGGTACAATCTGGACTGTTGAACAGTGGTGTCCCCTGAACTCTCTAGCTTGGGGTGCCTTTTACACTGCTTTACTGCCAGAGCAGCCACTTTTGGTCTGCTTTTGAAGCTTTCAGTACGTAAATTCACTCCCAGCTAAATACATGAGCACTCTGACCAGTCACTCATAAATTACATATAGGGCAACACCCACAACTTTTTAGTCCCAGTCTTATTCCTCGAGAAACGTGTGTCTTGCATTGTTCAGCACACTGTTGAACAATGCAAGCTCATAGAAAGTTTGTCATTTCAGCAAAGGAAAATGATAATGCACCAACCTTGTTATCCCAAATGGAGTTTCTCCACACACTTTAACAAACACACACTGGTTAAAATAAAACAAAACTAACTATAGAAAGATTTTAAGTGATAATGCATAAAAAAAGTCAGTATTGGTTACAAAAGAAAAAAACATAAGCTACTTCCTAAACTTTAACAAGCTAATAGAGTTTAAAGTAAGACTCTTTCACCACAAGTTGTAATAGTTCACAGTCTGGATTTTCTTTCAGCCAGGGACTACTCTGTCAGTTCAGAGTCAGGTGTTCGTTGATGTCATGAGCAGAGATAAGAGGAGATGTGAGCTGGAGGTTTGTCTCTCTCTCTCTCTCATACCAGCCTCCCCTCTCTGAGGATCCCCCTCCCCCCATTGGGGTGTAGGTGACATGTCCACAAGGGACTATGTGAGGGCTGAAATGTTCCCGAGATGCAATGTAAGTTTCCATATTCACACCTTCCCCCTGCAGGAGAATGGCTGCTTAAGCAAGTGATAGGTATCAGTAAAGTCAAGTGGGCTGTCTGGGGGTGCCAGTGTGTCTTTGTCTCTGAAAAATGGTTTGTGAGTGTTACCCTGACTTAAAATATTTCACTAACAACCATACAGTAGAATACCAACTTCAGAGTTTTCTACACAAATTTCAATGGGATAATAATGTTCAGCAGATTAAGAGTTTTCAAATGATACCTCAAGGCAAATTTTGTACAAAGTATATCATAATCTTGTAAAAGTGGTGACCATAATAGCATAGACGGTCACACCCCTCCTGTTGGCGTAGGTAGAATCTTCACTGACGCGCTACAGTGGTGCCACTGCAGTATTTTAAGTGTAGGCAAGCTTGAAACTCATCTGTGCCTCTGAGTTATAACCCAGCGTGATCCTCTACATGCTGAGCTAAATACTTCATGGCTTGTTTTAATATTGCACTTCTCAGACCCAGCAATCACAAGTTGTATCTCAGATCTCTACATGAGAGCTGGGATACAGATAGCTCGGTTAGTATCAAGTGCTTAGTAAATCTGTAAAGATTGAAGTGTTCTGTTACCTAGCCATTAACTACAGAAAAACATGTAGAGCTTTTTGACTAGTCTAAACAGCTGAACCTTAAAAAGGACAGTTAAGTTAAGGTCATGTGTTGGGAACAAACATTTCTTCACCTTTACCAACAATACTAGATTAGAAAAAGTGAACATTTTTGAAATCCACTTTGCCTGTCACTATCTTTGCTCTTTTTACAGCCCTATACAGCCCTACAACCCCCAAGTTAACCAATGAAAATCAGTGAAGTCAATTGCATTTTCAGGTTCTTGATGTCACAACACGTCCAGCCTTTAATCTATACCATGAGTAAAAAGGCTTTACTCATGGTATAGCCAGATGTTTTACATACCCGTGAGTGTTGGAATATAGGCCCTGCAGGATGATTGAAAGATGAAGATTTTTCACCTTGAAGTTGCTGGCTGTGATATATGGCTTATGGCAGAAGGGCAGGATAAGTGATTACAAGACAAGAAAGAAACGGAGCAGGGATGCCAGGGCATCTGAATAGCATTTCAGAAGAATCCCAGTGAAGGAATCACTTAAAGTGTTAAATAGCTGCTATTTGACTATGGTTGCGTTCTGCACTATACAACACATACAAGACATAATTCCTGTCCCAAGGATCTTACATTCGATACAGACAAACAATATACTGCAGACAATACTAGGTGATGAGATACATCAACAAAGTTCTCAAAATAAGACTGAAGACTTACTAGGTTCTTTCACCACCCCACCCCAAAATTGGGTTGGTTATGTTGTATAGTAGAAAAAAAATTGTGAATTATAACTTGACTGTGGCTTGGGAAGAACACAATTAAATAAGTTCCAGAACATTCATTGTTAAAAGGGAAGAGAGGGTATTTTTGGTACCATAACCAAAATATAGACCAGCAGATCAAATACAATCTCCTGTGAGTCAGGGGCAATTTTCCATTGCTGGCCAAAGATCCTGCAACATCATATACTGCAAACCAGTGAACAATGACTCCCAGCTCCTCTGGTTCTCTTCACCAGACCTCAGATTCTTAATGCGCCAATTTCTTGCTTAGTAGCATTATTTTGGCTCCCCCTACTTTGTAACCTTTGGCTCCCTGAATGGTTTTGTTCCCACTGCTGAACTTTAGGCAAGAGAGAAGCATTACTTTTATTGTAAAAATATTACAACGTAAACTATAGTAACAAACCCCTGCAATAAGCAGCTCAGAAACAGTCTAATACTACTTACTTTGCATTAAACATTTGGGTCCCCAGGTATTAGTTAAATGAGCTTCTGCTTACAAAACCAGGCTCCTGGAGTACTTCTGACAAGGAGGACTGCTGGTTAGAATCCGAGACCAGCTACACTAAAACCTTCAATAGCATATGTACTTTTAGGGGCTAAACAGACAACTCTGACTCAATATTTAAGTTTAGTAAAGTAAGGCTTTGCACAAAGTAACAGTTTTGGAAATACTTGCATTTATTTTTTTAAATTGTAGATGAACATAGTGTTTTGTTTGGGATTTACCCACATTCTAGAAAGATGAATTCAGACTCACCAGATGCAGAGAAGTGCTGTTAGGATGATGAGAGGAAGGGAGAACCTCTCTTATGAGGGGAGATAAACAAGACAAGTTCCTTTAAGTCTAGCAAAATGAAGGCTTAGAGGGAATAAAGTTGCTCTCTAAATACATTGGAGGGAAGGGGTAAACACAAGGGATAGAGAAGAGTTCTCGAAGCTAAAGGACAATTCTGGCACAAATGGGGATAAACTGGCCATGAATAAATTTAGGCTGGAAATTAGAAGAAGGTTTCTAACCATCAAAGGAGTCAGGTTCTGGAACAGCCTTTCAATAGGAGTAGTGGGGGTAAACCACCTAACCAATTTTAAGATGGAGCGTGCAACGTTTATTTATATGACTATATGAATGGCTACCTCAGAGCCAAAGACTAGATTTGCTGACCTGGAAGGTCCCTTCCAGTCCTATGTTCCTAAATCCAATCACCATGCCGCTGACAGATGCACAGCACAGCTTCCTGACTGGGACCCAGTGCATGTATACAAAGGGGACTTTGCACTTCATCAAAATCAGTTACAAACATTAAGGGTTGTGGTGAAAGGCTGGGGGCTGGATCACTGTTAATAAAAAAAAGAAAAGTGCGTGTCAGGGGAAGAAAGGGTCACTTTGGAGCGCATACAGAGAGGGAAGGGTCACTTTGAGGTATAAATGGAGGGGGAAGACTGGGAAATGAAGCAATGGAATTCAATTCCCCCATCAACGAATGGGTTAAATCCCATCTCCTTCTGCATGCATCTAAAACGCTTACTACATCTATTTTCATACCTCAATTAGTTTGTCTCCTTTGACTACATCCAGATGCAAGCCAGGGGGAGGTTTTCCTGCCCTGGAAAATAAGGAGAGAAATAAATATTGATGTGTAGTATCATTAACATTGTACCATCATTCTATCAATCTCAAACAAATCCAAACTGAAGCAGGTTTACTGTGAAAAATAATAGTCCCACAAGTGTCCTGTATGTGAGGTCCCAGATTCGTTTTGCTTACAGATAAAAATAGGTTTCAGAGTAGCAGCCGTGTTAGTCTGTATTCGCAAAAAGAAAAGGAGGACTTGTGGCACCTTCGAGACTAACAAATTTATTAGAGCATAAGCTTTCGTGAGCTACAGCTCAGAGCTGTAGCTCACGAAAGCTTATGCCCTAAAATTTGTTAGTCTCTAAGGTGTCACAAGTACTCCTTTTCTTTTTAGATAAAAATAGATCTCTGTACTTACCAAGTTATTCAGTTGCCACAGCACACTAAGGTTAGATGGGCTTGAAACATTCACCAGAAACCTGCTAGCCATCAAAGGAAACCAACCAAAAAGAGAAATACAAAGATGAGCAGGGTAGTGCTGCCATTAACAACTTCCTTGGATAATGCCAGGTGAGAAACGGAGCCAACTCCCAGCTTCTGGAACTGGAGAGGGGCTGGGGTTCCTAACAAGGGCTGTCCCTGCACCCTGCTTCAGGACTCCCATCTTTTGTATTAACTTCTAGTTAGTAGATATCTGAAATCTGACGCCCCAGCCTATTCCTTCAGCTACTAGAAGCAAGACAATGGTTTCCCCACCCCTGCATTTTAAAACCTCCTGATTGTTGGGGAAACAATGAGGGCACATTTCTAGTACTTGTCCATCTCTGGTACTCTACTCCTCCTCCACTAGGAATATCTCCACTGCTTGCCTCTGGTGCTGCTCAGACGTTCCACACACCTCCATGATTCTCAGCTACATGCTGCCCACCAATTTCTGAATAGCTGGAGTGTAAGAGACCAGAGTCTCTGCTACTGTTGGGAAGCTCTGTACAAGAGCAGTGACACTGAAGCATTGCCTGTAGAATTGAGAAAGAAACTTGTAATTGGAGTTCTCCTCATGGATTACCTGCAGAGGTCAATGTTTTGGGGATGTGCTTCAGAACCCTCAGGAAAACAGTGTGTTGGGGGCTGTGCATGTGCCTTTCCAGATCTAAAATGTTTGAAAGAAGGACACAAGAAATCACAGCCCTTATCCCTCATTTCCTTTCCTCTAAAATTTAGCAGAAAATCTTTGTATCAAAGACCTCTCTTTGTATACAGTCTGATCAGCCACTACCGTAGTCTCCTAAAGACTCACTTCTGCTGTTATGCCTACAAAACACCGGCTGCTACTCATAGCTAGGCAAATGAGAAACTTTGATTGTCTTTTTCTACTCCTTCCTTCTCCTACTCTTTGCTCTTACTAATGTTACACTTCCTGCCATTCCCCATCCTCTTTCTACCTGTAAGGGGGAAAAAACAAAAAAACAAAATCCCCATTTACACACGTAAACACACAGCTAACAAAATGGTGCCAATTCATTGGGAATGAATTTATTGCACGTTATATTTCCCTCCTCTACCTTTTGTACCTGAAGCTTTGTCCACACTACACTTTCTTCGTTAAAAATGTTGTCAGTCAGGAATGCGAAAAAAAATAAGTTTTAATGACAAAAAGCACTGGTGTGGACAGTGCTTCGTTGGCAGGAACTGCTCTCCTGTCGATGAAGTTACTGCCTCTTGTAGGGGGTGGTTTTATTTTGTCACCAGGAGAGCTCTCTCCTGGCAACAAAGAGCGCTACACTACTTACCTTACAACAGCGCAGCTGCAATGGCACAACCACGCCGTTGTAAGGTGTGCAGTGTAGACTTAGCCTTAGATTCTAAGCCCTTCAGTACAGGAACCTTTTCTTACCTATGTTTGTATAACGCCCAGCACAATGAGACCCTATTCCTGGCTGGGGCCTTCTGGCACCACCAGAATAAAGGCGTTTATCATTAACAGCAACATGTGGAAACCTTACAATTCTAGTAGAATCTGACACTCATTGGAAAAAAGACTAGATCAGAACTCAGTCTCTCAATCGAGGTTGCCATGTTCAGGTTCCTAAGGAGACAAGGTGGGTGATGTAATATCTTTTATTGGACCAACTTCTGCTGGTGAGAGAGACAAGCTTTTGAGCCCCAAAAGCTCTTCTTGAGGTCTGGGAAAGCCCCAGTGCCACAGCTAAATGCAAGGTGGAACAGGTGGAAAGAGGGGGTTAGTGGGTTATGAAATTAAACTAAAATAATAACTGGTAGACACTAAAAATCATGGTCTGAACAGAAACACTGGATTTATGGCTTTTTATAACAATCTAACCCACTACCCCCTTTTTGTTTTAAAGACTGCAGAGATGTTAATGGAACACTATCTTGAATGGTCCCTCACAATATGTTTAGTATAAATAGCACAATCCGTTCCACCTTGCATTTAGCTGTGACTCTGAGTACCTTTCCCAGACTTAAAGAAGAGCTCAGCGTGCTCAAAAGCTTGTCTGTCTCACAAATAGAAGCTGGTCCAATAAAAGATATTGCCTCACCCACCTTGTCTCTCTAATATCCCATGATTAACATGGCTACAACTACACTGCATGTTCAGGTTCTGTCAATCTCAATAGGGAATTCAGCCTGTTTCTGATAAGACACGAGATCTGGAAGAAGTGGAATAGAAGCAGAGACTTCAGTTAAGCCCAGAATCTGAGTACCTGCAACGGATGTGCCCTAGTTCAAACTACCAAGACCACACGTGATCTTTGCTGTCGACACTTGAGATCAGAGGTACGAAAAAGAAAAAAAAAAAAACAAGGAAATTCCCAGCTATAGTCTACTAAGGTGCATCTGTGGGCAAGTCTACGTTACAAAATTAAGTCGACTTAAGTTAGTTAATGTACAGCCACTGCAGTGATTAAACCGGTTTGCACGTCCGCACAATGCTCCTTCTGTTGGCGGGGTGTGTCATCATCACGAGTGCTTGCACCGATTTAAACGGTGAGTGTGGGAAACTGCCAGCCCAAGCCCCAGAGTGGTGGGGCTCTGGCTGCCAGCCACTTGGGGCTCACAGCCAGAACAGTCTGATATAAGCAACATCGGGTCTACACTGACATTGTGTTGACCTAACTACATCAACCTAAGCACTATGTCTCTCGTGCAGTGGCGTTATTAAGTCGGTGTAGTAGGTGACTTACATCAGCAGGAGCAACGTTGTAGGGTAAACACTTACAGTTAGATTGACATAAGGCAGCTTACATCGACGCAACTCTGTAGTGTAGGCCAAGCCTGTCAGGCCATTTCTCATTTCTGCCTGTAACAAAGAAGTCTAGCTGGAGCATGCCACCTCTTTGAATGATCAAGATCTTTCAGAGACCATTTGTACGGAGTGATGTTTCTACTACTGAGACTGTTTGCTAGAATAGTGTGTTTTCCAGGAAGATGGCCAGCAAGGCTTCCTGATACAAATACACCATTCTCAAAGCAGAACTCTCTTTGCAAAAGAGGCATGGGAAAGCTTCCCTCGATAACTGATGTACTACATCAGTGTGGTGTTCTCCACCAGAATTATTACTGTTCTGAACGTGGGGACAAAGTGACTTGAGGGTCAAGTGAATTTCTCTTCAAACTAGCAAGAAAACCGAGGAGTACTTGTAGAACCTTAGAGACTAACAAATTTATTTGGGCATAAGCTTGTGTGGGCTAAAACCCACTTCATCGGATGCATGCAGTGGAAAATACAGTAGGAAGACAGATACACACACACACACACACACACACACACACACACACACAGAGAGAACAATAAAAAAAGGGTGTTGCCATACCAACTGTAATGAGACCAATTAATTATTTGGTCTCATTACAGTTGGTATGGGCCCACCTTAATTAATTGGTCTCATTACAGTTGGTATGACAACACCCTTTTTTTATTGTTCTCTATGTATATGTATATCTCTTCCTACTGTATTTTCCACTGCATGCATCCGATGAAGTGGGTTTTAGCCCACACAAGCTTATGCCCAAATAAATTTGTTAGTCTCTAAGGTGCCACAAGTACTCCACAGTTTTTTTGCTGATACAGACTAACACGACTACCATTCTGAAACCTGTCTCCAAACTAGAATGTTTATGGGAGGTCTGGTTTCCTTGGTTTTCCACTGCTCCGAGACTTTCCAAACCTGTGCATAATAGTTTTTGGTTGAACAAACAAAAGATACTTTCTTACAGGCATTCTTTGGAACTGTCCTCCCTTTTAAGGAGTCTTGTGCATCTTGGGCCATAATCATCGAGTGAATGCTGTCTAGCTGGGAAGAGTAGACCTGTCTTAGACATTGTTCTAGTAGTCTCAATAAGAGTCTGGCAAACGGACTGACATAGGTGTAGGAGGTCATTAGCCCCAGAAACCTCAGATGGAACCATACGTTGTCTAGGTTGGGATATGGGTACTTTGATTGTCTACTGCATCTCCTAAAACTTGCCTGGAGGAAAATAAGCAGTTGCCAACTTGAAATCAAGAACGCCCCTTGTGGAAAGTAAAGCTGGGTAGAAGAACAGCTTTTTATTGTTGATCTTGAGCTCCAATAAATACTTCCTCAAAGCATGATGCACCTCCCTGTGGAGACTGAGCCTTAAGCAGCCACACAGCCACCAAGACAGATAAGTGATCATTTTTGGTATCTCAGGGCTTGGCTACACTTGCGATTTACAGCACAATAAAGGAGCCCAGGGCCCTAGCTCATTCCCCATCCACATTGGCAAGGCACATAGAGCGCTCTGACTCCGCAGCTACAGCGTTGCTGGTACTCCAGCTTGGCGAGTGGAATAACATTTGCTGTGCCCCTGCTGGAGCGCTGTAGCATCAGTGTGAATGAGGTGTTGCTTTACTGTGCTCTGATCAGCCTCCGGAAACATCCCATAATTGCCCTTAAGTCAAGTGGCCACTCTTGTCATTGTTTGGAATTGATTGTAGGAACGAGGAAATACCCTTCCAAAGCTCCGTTTCTGACAGCCAGCTCCGAGACAAAGCAAGCCGTTACTGTAGAATGCTGTGGGGGGGGGGGAGGGGAAGGGGGGATGGGGGCAAAAGGGGTCTGCTGCTGTCTGAACTTACAAAACAGTATGCTGAAATGCTCTCAGCCCCCCAAAAACCCACTCTCTCCCCCCACATACACACAACACACTCCACCCCCCCATTTGAAAAAACACGTTGCAGCCATTTGCATGCTGGGATAGCTGCCCATAAGGCACCACTCCCAATGCCGCTGCAAGTGCTGCAAATCTGGCCACGCCAGTGTGCTTGAAGCTGTCAGTGTGGACAGACTGCAGCGCTTTGCCTACTGTGCTCTACGAAGGCTGGTTTATCTCAAAGTGCTCTACATCTGCAAGTGTAGCCATGCCCTCGGATAAACAAATGCTGCAGCAAGACTTTTTGGAAACTCTCTTGGAGCTGCAGAATGACTGTAGAGAATGATCCTATTATAGTAATGACTGTAGCTTACACAATCTTAGATTCTTCCTGAGGGGAGGCTGAATAGGCATCTGGAAGCAAGAGTCTTGCTGAGAACCCTGAATCAATCCTACAAAGTTTGGAGGAATTCTGGCAGCTCAGGGTCACCACATGAAATCGAATTTTCAGATGCATTTGTTCAGAACTCTGAGATCTGGAATGGGACAGATTTCTTTCATTTTTGAGAATGAAAGTCATGGGAATAAAATTCTTTCCACAGAACTTGTTGTAGGAAACACTGGATGAAATTTCATGGCCTGTGTTATGCATGCCAGACTAGATCTACCAATGTACAGCTCCCAGTTGAAGACGGGAATGATGTTGTCCTTTAGAACTGTTCTAGAAGAGGATTCCTGAAGAAGGATGAGGTAGCAATTTCAATTGGATAGGGTTAGTCTCCCATTATGACTCATTCTCTCTGTTAAGTAGTTGCCCCATTTTACACTGATACTCCTGGTGGGCGAAGAGATACCTGTGTGCAGCCTGGGTTGGTTGGTTCAACCTGTAAAGCATTTTGGCATTCTCCATGAAGAAAACTCTTATTGCCAAACCCAGTGTGCTCCACGGTAAACTTAATTTAAATCATGAGGCTTCTGTGATATTCCAGGGCAACAGAGTGAAGATTTTACAACAGCATAAAAAATTAAATTGAAGTTTGTATTGTATTATTTTCCTATAATTCAGTCAGTACAATATTCCTTGTTAGCTTGATTGGTTGCATTTATTTTATGCTACCATTGCATTTTCAATAGGCTTCAGGTTTCTGTTCTGAAAATACATTACTGCACTGTAGCAGCCAGGGGAAGGTGTCAGGCTTGGCAATAGGGCAAGGCACAGTGCAAGTTTTCAGCATCTAGGGAGGCGGTTTGGGATTGTTGGCTAAATACACTGAGTGGAAAGCGATCAGCAGTGGGATGGTTAAAAGGACACCATCAATTTTAAAATCAGTTTTCTATCTGAAAATTTTGTATCTAGAATTGTTAGAAGCAATCCCCAATGTCACTAACAAAGATTACGGATTTGTCTGTTTCACAGTTTATTGCATTACTCAGAAAACGTGGAGAGCTCATGTGGATTCTCTCTCAGGTTCAGCAACAAGGTGTTTATCAGTAATAGCAGCAGCAAAGCTGAAACTGAAACAACAGTAGACAGGAGTGTGCGCACAGAGAAAGGTGAGGGAAAAAGGTCTGAGCCCTTACATGTTTAAGGTTGGTGCTTTCAGGCCCAATCAAGAGACGTTTATAAACAGAACACAGAAATTCTCAAAAATTGAAGGGATGCCAATTAGAGCTGTATTATATAGCTGATTTTTTCAAGTCAGTTAAAAAATTCAAGTTGACAGTATCCCTTTCATAATATTCAGACTGTCATCTTTAGGTTGAGTGTTAACACAACATTAAGATAAATGGGACAGTTTACACTTCTCAGTGCTATTATTTGAGGTTAACAACAGTACATCGGTAACCTGCAGTTCATCTTTGAAGAACTCTTTGCAACTATAAGGTCTTGTCTAGATTAGATATTTTAAAAAGTATTTTTAAAATGTGTTAGCTGTTAAAGATGTGGGCTGGACAAGTTTTATTTTAATGTGTTAACTTCAAATCAGGCCACTTATTTGGGTCTCTAAATGTGGATTTAGGAGCCTAAATTTAGCCACCCCTTTCATAAAATTTTGGCCTACATTACTATATACATCCCAGTGCCTGGCTTGTAGGGCATGGTGGAATTTCCCGAACTCTGAAGGCATTCATCCTCTCCAGATAACACTGACATCTCCACAAGTGAAAGCCTGACCTTGGCTCAAAGATACTTGTGAAGTGCAATTTGTATCTTTAAATGTTCCAGTTTACACCAAATTTTAATGTAGATCCTAGCAGTGCCTTGAGGCCCCAACTACTCACTTCTCCAGACTTGCTTACTGAAACCAACTATTCCCTTGTCAACTGCCTTCTGATGAACCAAAGTTTCAAGTTTTGTATCACACACACACACGTTATATGTCATACACAAATAACTGAGGTTCACCCTGAATGATAAACACAACTCAGGGGTCACCTGAAATTTTTGGATAATGAAGGATTCAAATAACCAGGAGTGCAGGAACACTGTATAGCTGAAGCCTGCTCTTGCAAATCCTCTGAAGCCAAGGGAGGCATAACTGGAGGACAGTTTGCCATGTTTCCTCTGTATACATATGATTTACATATCCAGCTTTTATAAACCCACCACTGTGCTTATGTCAAGACCTTGTGGTTCATGTTTCAGACCAGAAGAAATTAAAACTAAGTTTATGACCAAGAATTTATAAACAAACAGGTGCCAGCATAGTTTATAACACAGCTTTTAAACAAAGCATGAAATTCTAAATCTTTACTGCAGACTAGTACTTCAAGATCAGAAGAAATAATAATAATAAAAAAAGTCTACCTGGCAAACAGGGCTCCTCCCTACAACTGGTTAAAATACACACACCAATGGCGGAGCATGCCTGACGCTTTCTCTTACAAAGACCCCATTCTGAGTTACTTATAACATGGCCAAACTTTAAACATTGGGGCTGAAATTTTACATTCTGGGTGCCTGCCACATGCTAAATTTTTTTTGAAAAAGTGTTAGTAAAAAGCTGTTTTCAAGAGAAAAGTTAGGCAAACCAACATTTTCCTGGTGCTAGAATATTCTTTCAGTGATTTAACTTAAGTTTTACTACCTGCATGCTTTGGAGGAGGAACTTGAAATTTGGCAGGGACGTTGCTCTGGTGTCAGAGATGCAGCTTTTGCTGTTCTAGTGTAAATCCAGCAAGTTTGGATGAGTTAAAAGCCTCTGAAAAATTGCAGTTTGCACATGCTTCTGGAGAGGTTTGTTAACAGAAAGCAGCATTCTTCTCTTAAGATTCTGTCTGCACCAAGTATGCTCCATCCCCACACAATTTCTTTGTGATGTGGTAACTGGACTGAGCAAGCTCAATACCAGAACTAAGGAAGGTATTTCCCACAATTGCTTCTCCCACCCACTGCAGGCTTCTAAGACCACATTTCACAGTCCGTAATGCGTTTTTCATGACCATGAGTTTGGTAGGGCCCTACACATGACAGATGGTGCTCAGGAAATGAGTCAGGGTTCTGCAGCGAATGAGTGGGGCCTGTAGGACCCCTACCTTGTTTACTGCAAATGGGAAGGTGTGTCGCAAAAGAGGCACGGGATTGAAGGAAGAGAAAGGATGGACTCCTGGTTAAGACAACTGAATGACACCCTGGAGAACAGGATTCTACACTTGCCTATGCCACAGAGTCCCTATGTGATGCTTGGCAAGTCACTTAAACAAAACTTTTCACAAGTGATCACTAATTGGGTTTTTCATTTTCTGGGTGCCCGACTGGAGACATTTGGGGCCAGATATGCAGAAGTGCCGAGCGCTCATGACTGCAAGTAAAGTCAATGATAGCGCTCTGCTTTGAGCATATGATGTGCTATAAATATGCTAAGTACACTAAAACATCAGACCCAAACCATCTGAATTTAGGCATCCATGATTAGCTGATACTTAACAATTTTGGCCTTAATCTCCCTGTACTACATCCCTATTTTATGGGTGGAAAACTAACACCATCTTGCCTCACAGGAGCATTCCTTAATGGTTGCGAATCTCTCAGATACTATGACAATGAGAACGCTAGAAGAGCCCATAAGTAAATTAGCAGTTTTGTATTAAGTGCAAGGTTTACATGGTGTGCAGTAAACAAAGCATGGGACGATACAAAGGGATGAGAAGGATAAAAAGCAATATTGAGCAGAGACATGTTCGGTGAGCACTATCCATTGAATACAGCTGGCGTCTTGTGGAAGAAATAGGTGATCGTGCCAGCAAAGACTTGATCACGTGCATACAAACAAGGGTCGAAATTAGGCTACAACTGGCATTTCCTGATTTTTGAGTGCTTGACTTTGCCACTTCAATGTTTTTACCATAGTTTTTCTCCTAGACAATTTAAAGTTTTACTGAGCACAGAACTCGAATGTATTGAAGAGAACAATCCTGCACTGTGCAAGGATGATGGTGTGGATGACCAAATAGGCCTTTGCTATCTTTAGCTTCAAAAAGAACAAGACCAACCAAGTCCATAATACTTTCACATTCCACCTGTGCATTCCCTCCGACAGTGTCCCCCTCAGCGCAATGAAAAAAATCATGGCCAATTTCAAGTTAACAGGTTTCTCACACTTTGCATGCCAAGGCCTTTGCTTACTCTGTCCCAACTCCCTATTTTGCCAAGATCTTGGGGAAACACGTATTGAAAAAACACGTAACACCACTTCTGAAACATGCCTGTTATTTCAGCAGCTACATTAAATATGAAACAGAACTCATATCTCAAGTTGCTATGAGAGACATTCATCCAGCTGCACTTTGCACAAGTCCAAGCAGGTGAGCAGTAGCCCCCGCTCCACCGTGCAGAGTCACAGGCCTTGCTCAACAGCTCACCCGCTCTAAACGCCCGGGGGGGGGAGGGGGGAGCGTTTATTAATGTTACCGATAAGGAAACTGAGGCACAGGGAAGTACTCTGTCCCAAGCCACAGCAGGGGTCGGGGCAGAGCCTGGAGAGAGCCCAGGAGTCCTGCTCTCATCCCAGCACACGAGCCACACCTCGGACTGATCAGACGCGGGCACGCACTGAGGACAGACCCCGCACACCAAGTTTTGCGCCTTGGCCAGTAATTTGCTGAGCGAGAGGTTCTGCCACACCGCGGCCAAGCCACCGACCCCGGAGCTCGGCGGCCCGCCCGGGACGGGCCCGCCCCGCCGCCCGCGGGCCCCCAGCGCGCTCACCAGCTCGGGCAGTCGAATAGCGAAAGACCGCCACAAGAATTCGCGTTCGCCGCCATCTTGGATATACCCCATTCAAGCGGGCCCGGGGCAGGCTGGGAAGCAGGAGGACCAGCCTGGAGGCTATCCCGGCATACAGCGCGCGCCGCTTTCGTCACCGCGAGAGCGAGTGTCCGGGGCGGGGGCGGACTCGGGGCGGGGCCGGGGGCGGGGCCGGGGGCGGGGCGTCCGGGCAGTAACCGAAACACCCCCCCCCCCCCATTGAAACCAAAATGGCAATAGCTTAGAGACAAACACAAATCATGACTGGAGGGAGCCCTGGGTTCCTTTGCCTGCCATGTTGTTAATGAATGAGAGCATGAGCTTTCGTGAGCTACGGCTCACCTCACTGAATGCATCCCATGCAGTGAGCAGTGGCTCCCGAAAGCCGATGCTCTCATAAATTGGTTAGTCTCTAAGGTGCCACAAGTCCTCCCGTTCTTTTTGCCAATACAGACTAACACGGCTGCTACTCTGAAACCTTTTTAATTAATGTTAGTTAAATACAACTTTCTTTTACAGGCACTCCGCAGCAAGCCAGAGGACTTGGTTATTACTCAGGAACCACAGAATAGCAGCGTTGGCAGGGACCTCAGGACGCCACCTAGTCCAACCCCCTGCTCAAAGCAGGACCCATCCCCAATTTTTGCCCCAGGTCCCTAAATGGCCCCCTCAAGGATTGAACTCTCAACCCTGGGTTTAGCAGGCCAATGCTCAAACCCCTGTGCAAGTGTTAAGAATGGTAACAGTGCTGTTACGGCACAGTAACTGCTCCTGAGAAAGGAGTACGCACGTTGTAGATCCTCCAACGTGGATTAAAAAGTGGAGAGGAGCAGATAAGGGATTTTCAGATTTTTATCATCCCCTTTGAATGTACCTGGGCTGTAGCATGGTACAGGGAAGCTAATAGCTCTCCCAGGAGCAGGAGGGTTTTTTCCATTCCCTTGAAGGATAGCAAGAGGGTGGCAGAGGTTGGGCTACAACACAACACTTCCATGGTAGAATCTGTTTTCTCTGCACGGTTAGAAAGCAGTTTTTAAAAAGGAACCTAGAGCCATCCTTTGTCCCAGCTCAGAATAGAAACCACGCAAGGGTCACAGTGGGGTTGGGTAGTACAGGAAGAGGCACATCACTGCAACTGGAACTGCTACACTTACCTGTAGCATGAGAATGAGTTGCCTTTGCCTATTTGCTCTGGTGGGAGCTGAACTTCAGAACCTTCCAGAGCAGGGGTCCTCCCCCCTACTACTGGAAGGAAGAGGTCATACCGGAAAGTGAATAGGGTGGAATGGTACAGGGAAGGGTGAGATCACCTGTTCTAGGAAACAGTTATCGGGGGGCAACTGAGCTCCTGGTTTGAATGCTATCCCTTCACTTCAGAAAGAGAGGCCTGTGTTCCAACTGCCCCCTTTGTTAAAAGCTCAGAATGGAGTCAAAGGTGCGTGGGAAGTAAAGTCTGCCACAGTCCCACCAGGGAGAGCTTAGCAAGCAGCAGTCTCCAGGAAGATGGGCTGATAAGAATTGCTCTCCCAAAGAACAAATACAGTGAGTTAAAACCAACAGGCAGAAGGCTGCCAAGCACCAGACTCTGGTTACATCATCCGCAACCACCCACAGAAAAAGGAAGCTTGGATACAGAACACTTAAGTAGTAGCAAAGGCTACAGCTTTCTAGACTATTCTGAAACTGCAGCAACCATGGCATATCTCCCAATGTGGAAACATACAGAGGCCGCTTTGAAAAGCGGCGGTTTGTTTTCATACATGGGCCCACCACACTGAAGAGTCACTTCCCAATCATCAATGCTGCACAGACTGTCCATGGAGGAGGCAAAGTCTTGGATTGTTTACTAGCAATACCTGATGATGTAAGGAGCAGCATGCACTGATGTCTCTTGCCCCTTAAGTCAGACAGGTGGGATGAGCTCTCCCAAGAGCATTTAGAAGACAGTGATACTAGGTGGATCTTTCAATGTACACGATACAATCACAGAATCATAGAACTGGAAGGGACCTTGAGAGGTCATCTAGTCCAGACCCATGCACTCATGGCAGGACTATTATCTAATTGTTCAGTGAGAGGCCAAAGTTCAGTTTACTTTTAACTGAAGTGTGACCAACAGAGTTTCAGCATGGAAATCTTGTACACCTCCACGTAAATGTGAGTTATTGCTCACTTTAGATTACCTTTAACTACATTAAAGGTCTAGCACTACAGAAATGAACAGTGGAAATGCCACGAGCTAGAGTGGTTGGAATGAAGACAGCCTTCTACCCTACCTAGAGAGGTCAGCTTCAAGAAATATGTTTTGAAGCTTTGTGAATAAGTATCATTTTCTCCAGCACAAGGAGTTTGTCTACTTCAAATTGTATGAGAAAGACGATTGATCAAAGACTTTTTAAAATGTTTATTGACAGTTATTGAATGGAATGATGGTGCAATAGTGCAAAAAATTGTGCAATTATGACAACACATTCCCTCTGCAGTTTTCACATTTAGTTTAGTATTTTAACAGACAGACATGGAATAAAGATTAAATACAAAATGGGCCAGTATGTTGCAGTTAACCACACAATGATGAACTTTTGCTAAAATCTTATTTTTCCATCAGTGCATTTCAGTTCAGAACCACATTGAGGAATGGGGGTAGCAGGTAAGTGCTATCCAGCCCTATTACAGAACACTAAGTAGAACCAGAGATCTCTTCCATAGAAAGACTTAGTCAAGCAATACCCTCTGCCATTCTAAAACTACTATTGAGTTACTAAACCACATTTTTTATCCCTTACGAACAGAAGATTAAGAGTATTAGATGTTCATGACTGGTATTTGTTCACAAAATGCATACCACCTGTTCTAGTACCAGTTCCACACTGCTAACTAGTAATAGAGCTTTTCAAGGGTCATTTCTAAACAATTCAGTTTGGCCTAATGCAAACTAGAAAGAAAGAAAGAAAGAAAGAAAGAAAGTTCAATAAACCCTTGGGCTCAGTTTCCAACCTTGAATGGCTCTCTCACCACCATTAAAAATGTGAAGTTGTCACATTAACTAGCTAAAAACTAAATGGGTAGTTACAGATTTTACGGTTGCCTATGCCACAGGGCATTTCAATAGCAATTTTTTAATTCTACACAAGTGGTGGGGGTGCCGAGTGGGAAGATTTAAGTGTTTGATAACAGTAAGCCACCAGCTATAGTCTCACGGGGGAAGAATATATTGTTAGAGAATGTTATGTTAAATGCTGCATTGTCACCACAAACAGTGAAGTGAAAAAACCCACCACCAAACATTAATAAAAACAGTTACAATTATCTATAGACTAAACTGATCAGTCACTGAGCCCACTAGTGGTTCCAACTTCCGCACTCATACATTTTAATCCTTACCATTCAAAGATGTAATGGTAAAGTTTCTTTAGAAGAGTTAAGAGCTATGGCCACCTGGAGACTAATCAAACCATGGGGCAGATATTAGAAATTTTGGGAACTGGTGAGTCAAGATAAAGTGAGAATCAGCATTGTGCACTCTTTGGAAGTAATTCCTATTTGCATCACTCCTACAAAGTATAACTATACATATAAACATGTTAGAAGAATTGTAGTGCCACTTGTCCAAAACAAGACATCTCCAATTACTAATCACATTCTTCAAGATACAGTTGGGACAGGGAGTAATCATTATACAATACAGAAAGCAAAAAAATACAAAATAGTTTAGTTACATAAAGCAATAGAATTTGTACATAAACTGATAAATACTGTCTCCATTGTTCAGTAATTCCAAGTACTAGTTATCTGCATGTTAGTTTCTAAATCTATTACTAGAGGATATTCTGGTTTGTGCTCTCTCAAGGTGGTCAATTCATTTCCAAGACTAGTCAGCCTGTTTTCCCAGGGGAAAACTCTGCAATGAAATTAGACTCCTTATGAGGACTTCATTTTGTTGCCTGCCAGATAACGAGTCCTAAGATTACAGAAGCCACAGCAAGGCCAAGAATCAGGATGCAGATCTTCTTACGAGATTTCTTCTAATGAAAGAAATAGAACAAAAAATATTGACACTAAAACAGCAGATGACAGAAGACTCAATGAGTTTGGCTAATTACAGAGTTCTGGACAGGAGACAGCATGGAAAGTTGAAGCACAGCACATGTATCCCGACTCAGGAGGAGAATGGAAAAAGTTCCCAGAGAACAGATTACACTTTGTTTAAATCAGAGTAGGATAATGTGCTCAAACCAAAAATTCTCACTGCTAACAGCATAAAGAACTAGGAGGTAATGCAGTCAGAACACGGTGGACTCAACTCCTGCTGCCGGCAAAAAAGAGTGAGCCGTACTTGAAGCTGGCTGAAACAATAGCGGAGAGCGAGTGAGCTTGTGTTTTAAAATGCCTAGCTGACCATGCTATGATAGAATACACCAGCATGATTTCTACAGAAGTCATACCTCTCCCAGCTGTTAGGATTCTTTGAGGGCATCAATAAGGCATGATCAAAGACTAACCAATTTACCTGTGTATTGCGCCTCCCCTTGTGTGCCTGAAATGGCTGTTATAAGAAGGTTCTTGGAACTATGCAAATGATATGTGGGTGAATTCATCATCCACAATTTCTGCTCTTTGAAGTAATGGCCTCTGCTCTCTGCGTTGTACTCTATCCTCATCCTGATCTGGAGGCTTGTAATATACCCAGTCATGACCACGGACATGCAGCTGTTTTACAGTTTACCCACAGCAGCCTTGTAGAGTCTCATTTGCCTTGGGAAACTCCCCACTGTGTCTAGGTAAGCATGACCAACGCCTACAATGCATGCAGACTCTAAACTCTTATGTTGGAGAGTCTAGCCCTGGTGTTGGTGAAATTGTGAAGAAGTCCCAGGGCACAATGATATCGCAAGCTGCTGGATGGCGAGAGCAGCTGCTGTTCTGTTGGAGTGGGAGCTCCAATACCTTAGTTCAGGCCGAGAACAAATAGAGGAACAGCTACCACCAGTAGCACTGGCCCTTTTCCTTCCTCACAGCTGAAGCCAGGACCAGACCACTGCTGCTCTACTGCACTGTAGCCTCCTCTTACCCGTCTCCATAGCTCTCCTCCCCTGGCCCAAGCATGCCCAGTTCCTTAGCCGTAGTCCTCTCTACACAAGGGAGCAGCTGAAGCAAAACCGTAGTCCTGCCACAGGCTCTTGAACTGCAAGTGCGGCAGGCTGGAGGAGAGGTGCATGGCATCAAGCCAACACTAGAGATCTAATCGAAAAGATGGGCTTTGAAAAGCTGCTGAGAGAGATTTGGTAGGTCAGGAAAAGAACTTGAAAGATGGGCTTTGAAAAGCTGCTGAGAGAGATTTGGTAGGTCAGGAAAAAGAACTGATGACTATTGGGTGCAAGAGGAAGAATGGATGAGTGGGTGGCGACCAAGTAGGCTGGGGGGATCTGAGCGCAAAATGGCAAGATGATGCAAGTCAAGGCATGTGGCGGGACACTAAGTCAAGGGGTAGGTGGGAGAGAGATCATCTGTTAAGTTTTTTGTGAACAGGGTTGTGTGTGTTCGTATCTATGTTAAGTATTGGGTAGTAAATTTTTGCCTGGGCTGGTAAACTCTCAGATTTACTGTATCAGTCTGAAGATCAAACTTGTAATGTTTCCACTAACACAATAACCTGCCTTTGCTAAGGAATATTCTCCATTAAATAAAAACACACATTAAAAGATAAAAATGCAGTATTGAAAACAAAACCCAGCAACTACCTTCAGCTATTCTCCAGGTCTATGCACCCCACCTTACATCCCCTGCATGACTGAGCAGGCTGAGTAGAGGGGTCCCAAAGAGAACCCAAAAGTTAATTTCTAGTATCTTATTAATAAGCCAAGTAGTACATGTGGCTGCATCTTTTCCTGGAGATGGAGTTCATTGGAAGAGATAGTTCCACCTCAGCCCCTGCTAGTTGTGTGAGAACTTCCTTTACTGGTTGCAGGAGTGGGTATGTTTGCCTAGTTCCGTGCAATATGGTGATAGCACAGGTCAATATGTATGCTAGTGCAAAGCACACAAAAGAGTTTACCTGATAATAAGCAGCTCTCTGTAACTGTTCACTGGCTCTTTCCACATGCACTTCTGAACTTTCCACATTTGCTTCTATGCTATCTACATAAATGTAAGGGGAGAGAACTCAAGTTATATTAGAAGACAATTCAGAACTGCAGAATTAAAGATTAACAGAATATGCTACCATATGGCATTTATATAGAATAGCAGCAATGGTTTAAATCAGCCACTCTCAGTTTTTCCACATACATTGAATTTAAAGTGTGGAATAAGTGTAGAATAAAGCTAGATAAAAAAGGAATTATATTTCAGGGCATCTGTTGGCCAAGTGTACTTACCAATCATGTCTCCTTGATCGTGAATCATCATAGCTAAATCCTTAAATATCTGATTGACATCCAAAATGTCTGCCTGAAGACAACAGTTCAGTCAATAAGTTTGACAAGTTACAACAGGTATAGATTATATTTTTCCAAAGCTAGTTTCTTCTTTGCTTAAAGGTCCATCTCAGGAATACCGCCCAAGGCTTAACAGACTAAACACCCTCTATAAAAAAAATTCTCAGCTTTGGAGCATGACGGGTGCTGGAGGGACCTGCATACAGCCCTCTTCAGCTAGAAGGAGGGTCATAGAATATCAGGGTTGGAAGGGACCTCAGGGGATCATCTAGTCCAACCCCCTGCTCAAAGCAGGACCAATCCCCAATTTTTGGTCCAGATCCCTAAATGGCCCCCTCAAGGATTGAACTCACAACCCTGGGTTTAGCAGGCCAATGCTCAAACCACTGAGCTATCCCTCTCCCCTAGGTCACTCACCTAAGCAGCAGCATCTCTAGAAGGAGCTCTGAGCCTGCCGAACTCCCAGCTCTCTTGATCCCTCCCCACAAACAGATGAGCCTAGAGCACATTACCTGGCCCTTTTACTTAGGTTCCTTTGCTAACGGGGCTGCGAATGATAGGCTCTAGAGCTCACCTCCAACTGCCTGATTGCCGTTTCCCTCTCTTTAATGAGTTCAAGGTCCTGTTCAGTTATTGCTACATCATCTTCTTGAGACTGCATTTGATTCCAGTCTTCATTACTGCAGAAAGAACACAGACTAAGAGCCTGTTCCTCCAGAACAGCAGATACTTCCACTCCCCATTCATGTCACAATGCCAATGGAGTTATAGAAAGCTTCCTCCAGGGACAAAAACCAAATCAGGAGTGGATTTACACCTTTAGTACAGGTAGATAGATTCTGGTATTATACTTGTACTTAGAGACAAACTGGACTAGTGATGACAGGTTACGGAAAGGATGAAGATTGGGTTTTGCATGAGAATACTTCAAAATCTCAGTAAAGAAACAAAGTTGGTCTGTGTAGGAAGCTTTGTTCTAAGATGCAAGTATTCCTTACGGCTATATACTGGGAAACTGTGAATTTCCGAATGTGCTTGGGGCTGTGTATTGTTTAGCAGGCACCCAAAGAACAAAAGGCACAGATGGAAGTCTTTATGGAAGGCAACCTGCAAGCATGTTATTTTGAGTACTAGGCAGAGAATGTCACGCATGGGTCTGCGCTGAAGGATACCTACTGGATGCATGGCATTGGAGGTTAAAATAAAGCCCTTGGTATTTTAGTCCACTACCCTATCAAGAACAACTGCAAATGAAAACAAACACCAACAGAGATGTTAAAGCAAGCCAATTGTCCCCACCCCCAAAATTACCTGCATCCTGGAGAGACAGCATTAGTAATAGCATTGTGCAGGCTAGGCACTATTATGGACAAACCAGCAAGTGCAACAGTACAACACTCTGTTTTCACACATTTAGGATGAGGAGAGGTGTCCTCCTGCTTCTCCACTCAAGGGTGAATACTTTGGAAAGCTGTACCAAGATTCCATGTCCGAGTTAGTGCACAACCCTCCAGCAGTTTTCACTAGCTAATAAGTTTCAAGACTTCAGAGTGCCAAAATACATTAAGAGATGCTAATTATCTCTGGAAGAGCCAACAGCCAACATGTGAAGTAGCCTAGTTTTGAAATAGTTAAATGTTTGGAAGCTGTGTACCACCACAATAAAACTACATACGGAAATGTTTTATGTGATGTAGGAATTGGGTTTCCTTGACTCTATGCACCGAGTTCAGTGATAATGCTGCATTAATGCAGTTTCTTATATTGTTAATTACACACAGAGGGAAGTGATAAAATGCACCCCAGGAGTGCAAAGGGTAGTTGTTACCTATCAAACGAGACCAGCTGCTCCTCTTTGAATCTCTCATCAGTCTGGAAGAGAGGAATGGCTCATTACTGTCACAAACTGCAGGCATCATGGACACAGCCAACCACAGCAAGGTAGGACTCTTACTATGTGGAGCTGAAGAGTTGTAACATACTAGTGTGAGTACCTTTAAGATACTTGCATTACTTTGGTTTTTAGACATAAGCTACAGGGGCACTGCAAGTCAGATGCAACTGAAAGAGCCCCCCTAAAAAGTCTGCTTAAGTCCTTTGTAATCGTTTGTCAATTCCTTTATCCACATACAAGAAGTGTATTGGTGCATTTACTTCTAGAGCCATCAGCCCATAAATAACGGATTACGACAAACTTCAGCAAGGGGCCAGAATTACAAATCAATATTCCAAGGGGATTAGACAAAGCAGGGGAGGAAGTCGGCAAGAGGGATTGAAAAAAAATGATTTGGTTGTCCATTTTATTAGGAATGCTTTTAGTAATCACAGGGACTTACAAGAGACAGAGACAATATCACCAGAACAGGATTTAACCAACCATGGAGAGGAAGAAAATTGGAAACTGCACTGAGGAAGCAGTTGGACAAAGGGGGCTCAAGGGAAGGGGAAAAGAGATATGGAGAGCGTGTCTGCCAAGAGGCAGCTCAAGGATGGACAAAATTTAAGAGATCTTTTTGGAGAGCTATAGGCCAGTGCTGACAGTCTTATTGCAGGCCTACCAGCTGTGCTTTGGTTCCCCTCTCCACATATATCTGCACATACCTGACTTTCCTCCTCCTCCACTATTGCAAGCAGGCAAGGCACTAGAGACTTTTGGCCTTCTATGCTTCAGAATACAAAGAGCTAGTACACAGACACTGCTCAGTGACAGTGCAGACTGACAGTTATGATGTCTGCAGCCACGCATACATACGAGCTGACAGATCTCAGTAGTTTGGTGCCCACCTCCCACAAAATACAAACATACACATTTTCGTTTATCAATGGTTTGTCAGAAGTCCAAAAATTTGAGTGAAAGGTGCCTTTGTAATAAAGACATCAGAGCTCGCTGAGCTCACTATACAACTCCTCTTAAAATACTTACCGAGAGACGAGAGCCAGCCCGTGCCCTGGCTACAGTCTCCTTCTCCTTCTCAGACACTCTTCTCTGCACTGCTTGGAAGTTATTTAATGCTGCAGAGAAGTCATTCATTAAACGCTCCTTCTGCAATTTCTGTTGGCGCTAAAGAATTGAAATAAGATAACTAGTTATTCAAATATGTACTGATGAGACAATCCACAAAGCACGGAACCTCAGGAGGCCCCTATCTCCAGTGTTCAGACAGATTACCCAGTCTAGCCCCTGCCAATGACAGATCATTCCCTACCATGGAGTTCTCTAATTTGCTCTAGTCTAGCTTTAAATTTAGAGAGCGAGGAGACTTTTCTGGAGACACTTCCAGAATCTAGTACATTGCAACCCATTATTCCTAGTCATACCACATATACTTCACTAAATAATCAGCCCGTCTCCTTAGGTTAACAAGCTTCAGATACCTGAAGGCCTAAGTCCCCTGCAGATCCCTCAGTAACTCATTTAGTCAAATTAGAAGAATTTAACCCCATCTTTTCCTGGTAAGTGAATCCTACAAAAACTGGAATGGTCAGCAACTTTCTTCACGTTCCCTCTACTTTGTCAATATTTCTTTTAATATGGAATAGTGTGTTCCCTATGTGGTTACAACAGAGCTGTACATGGGGACTGACCTTCCTGTTCCATAAACTGCCTCTGTATGCAGCCCTGGGCCTGGTCTACCTAAAATTTAGGTCAAAATAGCTACTTCATACATCACTCAGGAGTGTGAAAATTTCACATCATTAAGCGCCATAGCTACACTGACTTAACCCCTGCTGTAGATGTGGCTAGGTTGATGGAAGAATGCTTCCATTGATTTAGCTATCACTGTTTGGGGAGGTGGATTTAATACAGTGATGGAAAACCCCTTCCATCGCTGTAGGAAGTGTCCACACTTCAGCACCATAGCTGTGCTGCTGTTGCATCCATAATGTCGACAAGTCCCTAGCGTGCTGCATCACCCACAATACAAGATTGCATCTAGTTTGCTGTCTATTATCCCTTAATCTCGTGGGATTACTGCTTTCCTTGTCTGTGTTTCAGCTTGTTTTTCTCCAGATTTATTAGCTACATTTCCCTCCAAGGCCAGTCTCATTTTACTTTTTCCATATTTCTCATATTTGTTTAGTTTGGTTGATTTCTGTTCTCATTAGGGTTGAACTCTTCCCTTTTTTTGTATCATGTACTATTTTCATTAAATGTGCCATGCATGCCCCTCTTCCAGCTCATTAAGGATGTTAACTAAGATCAGGGCAGATTTGTGTGGTACCCATTGTACAGATTTCCTACAACTTGAGACAGTACTATTTATGACCCAGTTTATGATCCTTCAGTCAGCTCTTATCCACATTTCAACATTCCCATTAAGCAAATATGAATAATTTTTCAAACAGTTTTATGATAAGGCATTTGATTCAGTAGCATAATCCAATGAAGCCTGTTCAGACAGTTAAAAGTTGCAGCCCTTTCTTCTGGGAAGAATCTTGCCATACTGATTCAGGCTTTCATGAACTCTTGGCTGGGTTGCTGCAAAGTAATTATTGGCACTTCCAGCAAGAGATATTCATACATTGCAACTATTACTCCATATGTAGGGCCCTACCAAATTCAGAGTCCATTTCGGTCAATTTCACGGCCACAGGATTTTAAAAATTGTAAATTTCATGATTACAGCTATTTAAATCTGAAATTTCACAGTGTCGTTATTTTAAGGATCCTGACCCATAAAAAAGTTGTGGGGAGGAAGTCACAAGGTTATGGGGGGGCAGGGGTTGTAGTACTGCTCCCTGACTTCTGTGCCGCTGCTGGCACGGTGCTGCCTTCAGAGTTGAATGCCCGGCCAGCATCTGCCACTCTCCAGCCACCCAGCTCCGAAGGCGCAGAAATAAGGGAGGCAATACTGCATCCCTCTAAAATAACTTGCAATCCCCTCGCAACTCCCTTTTGGATCAGGATCCCCAATTTGAGAAACGCTGGTATCCACCATGAAATCTGTATGGTATGGGTAAAAGCACACAAGAGACCAGATTTAATGGTGGGAGACCAGATTTCACAGGCTGTTACGCGTTTTTCATGGCTGTGAATTTGGTAGGGCCCTATTCATATGGCAGCATAACTTGCCAAGGACTTCTTGTCCACTAGAGGGAAGCTGAATTGCATATGTTGAATGGCTATACAAAGCATGGATTTTCAGGCTTACTTACAACTGGTATTTAAGTCTTTAAACATAGGATCAGGTTGAGGCAGCATCTGCTGCCCCATATCCACTGCAGATCATCCCGCGACGGCATTTTGAAGACAAGATTTTCCTTCACTGAGCACTCTTCCCATGGATATGCCTCAGCACATGAGCATCACCCCTGCAGTCAAGGCTCAAAATGGCATCCTTTATCACTGAATTTAGCAGGAGAGAGCTTGGGGCTTACCTATTTAAGGTTTATATTTTGTTTATTCCAGGCCTGTCTTCTTAGTTTCTATGAAGATGTGTTACCTTTTGTTGTGTGTTAGAGACTCATAACCTTTGGGCAGGGAACCTCATAAGATGACTACAGCTTCCCACTACCTTCCCCCGGAAAGACAAGGGGATTCAAATGCATATTAGAATTATAAAGAGACTTTATGTTGGCCAACAAATGGTCCAATATGCAGCATTTTGGTACAATTTTGCATTGCCTATAATTTAGCTTCTTCACCACAGTCAGCTATCCCTTACAGCAAACAGTATCTGAAAAGCCATTTAGAAGCTAAGTAACAGTTCTGAATACACAGCCCAATTGTATTTTGATGCTATAGCACTGCCATAAGGCCAGGGGAGAGTGGGCAAAGGGCACAGCCACTATATAGCAATACTGAGCCCCTTCTCCAAGCAGCTCTGCAACATAAGAATGGCTTTACTTAGTCAGACCAAAGGTCCATCCAGCCCAGTATCCTGTCTACCGACAGTGGCCAATGCCAGGTGCCCCAGAGGGAGTGAACCTAACAGGTAATGATCAAGTGATCTCTCTCCTGCCATCCATCTCCACCCTCTGACAAACAGAAGCTAGGGACACCATTCATTACCCATCCTGGCTAATAGCCATTAATGGACTTAACCTCCATGAATTTATCCAGCTCTTTTTTAAACCCTGTTATAGTCCTAGCCTTCACAACCTCCTCAGGCAAGGAGTTCCACAGGTTGACTGTGCACTGAGTGAAGAAGAACTTCCTTTTCTTTGTTTTAAACCTGCTGCCCATTAATTTCATTTGGTGGCTCCTAGTTCTTATATTATGGGAACAAGTGAATAACTCTTCCTTATTCACCTTCTCCACACCACTCATTTTGTATACCTCTATCATATCCCCCCTTAGTCTCCTCTTTTCCAAGCTGAAAAGTCTTAGCCTCTTTAATCTCTCCTCATATGGGACCCGTTCCAAACCCCTAATCATTTTAGTTGACCTTTTCTGAACCTTTTCTAATGCCCGTATATCTTTTTTGAGATGAGGGGACCACATCTGTATGCAGTATCATGGCTGTACCATGGATTTACATAAGGGCAATAAGATATTCTCCATCTTATTCTCTATACCTTTTTTAAAGATTCCTAACATCCCATTTGCTTTTTTGACTGCCGCCGCACACTGCATGGATGTCTTCAGAGAACTATCCACGATGACTTCAAGATGTTTCTCCTGATCAATTGTAGCTAAATGAGCCCCCATAATATTGTATGTATAGTTGGGGTTATTTTTTTTTTTCCAATGTGCATTACTTTACATTTATCCACATTAAATTTCATTTGCCATTTTGTTGCCCAATCACTTAATTTTGTTTCAGAGTAGCAGCCGCGTTAGTCTGTATTCGCAAAAAGAAAAGGAGTACTTGTAGCATCTTAGAAACTAACGAATTTATTTGAGCATAAGCTTTCATGAGCTACAGCTCACTTCATCGGATGCATTCAGTGGAAAATACAGTGGGGAGATTTATATACACAGAGAACATGAAACAATGGGTGTCACCATACACACTGTAAGGAGAGTGATCACTTAAGATGAGCTATTACCAGCAGTAGCGCTACATTCATCACCTGGACCCATGGAAAAGCAGCCCTTGAGGAATTCCACCATGATTTCAACAATTTCCATCCCACCATCAACCTCAGCCTGGACCAGTCCACACAAGAGATCCACTTCCTGGACACTACGGTGCTAATAAGCGATGGTCACATAAACACCATCCTATATCGGAGACCTATTGACCGCTATTCCTACCTACGTGCCTCCAGCTTTCACCCAGATCACACCACATGATCCATTGTCTACAGCCAAGCTCTACGATATAACCGCATTTGCTGCAACCCCTCAGACAGAGACAAACACCTACAAGATCTCTATCATGCATTCCTACAACTACAATACCCACCTGCTGAAGTGAAGAAACAGATTGACAGAGCCAGAAGAGTACCCAGAAGTCACCTACTACAGGACAGGCCCAACAAAGAAAATAACAGAACGCCACTAGCCATCACCTTCAGCCCCCAACTAAAACCTCTCCAACACATCATCAAGCATCTACAACCTATCCTGAAGGATGACCCATCACTCTCAGATCTTGGGAGACAGGCCAGTCCTTGCTTACAGACAGCCCCCCAACCTGAAGCAAATACTCACCAGCAACCACACGCCACACAACAGAACCACTAAACCCAGAGCTATCCTTGCAAAAAAGCCCCATTGCCAACTCTGTCACAATATCTATTCAGGGGCACAAACATAGAGCATAATCACAAACAGACACACTATCAGGAGGCATCGTTCACACTGCGCATCTACCTGTGAGATATGCCATCATGTGCCAGCATGCCCCTCTGCCAGTACATTGGTCAAAACTGGACAGTCTCTACGTAAAAGAGAATGAATGGCACAAATCGAAGTCAAGAATTATAACATTTCAAAAAACCAGTTGGAGAACATTCAATCTCTTGGTCACTCTATCACAGACCTAAGAGTGGCTATCCTTCAACAAAAAAGCTTCAAAAACAGACTCCAACGAGAGACTGCTGAATTGGAATTAATTTGCAAACTGGATACAATTAACTTAGGCTGAATAGAGACTGGGAATGGATGGGTCATTACACAAAGTAAAACTATTTCCCCATGTTATTTCTCCCCCCTCCCCACTGTTCCTCAGACATTCTTGTCAACTGCTGGAAATGTCCCACCTTGATTATCACAACAAAAGGTTTTCTTCCCTCCCCCCTCTCCTGCTGGTAATAGCTCATCTTAAGTGATCACTCTCCTTACAGTGTGTATGGTAACACCCATTGTTTCACGTTCTCCGTGTATATAAATCTCCCCACTGTATTTTCCACTGAATGCATCTGATGAAGTGAGCTGTAGCTCATGAAAGCTTATGCTCAAATTTGGTAGTCTCTAAGGTGCCATAAGTCCCCCTTTTCTTTTTACTTAGTTTTATGTGATCTTTTTGAAGTTCTTCACAGTCTGCTTTGGTCTTAACTATCTTGAGCAGTTTAGTATCATCTGCAAAGTTTGCCACTTCACTGTTTACCCCTTTCTCCAGATCATTTATGGATAAGTTGAATAGGATTGGTCCTAGGACTGACCCTTGGGGAACACCTCTAGTTACCCCTCTCCATTCTGAAAATTTACCATTTATTCCTACCTTTTGTTCCCAGTCTTTTAACTAGTTCTCAATCCATGAAAAGATCTTCCCTCTTATCCCATGACAACTTCATTTACATAAGAGCCTTTGGTGAGGGACCTTGTCAAAGGCTTTCTGGAAATCTAAGTACACTATGTCCACTGGATCCCCTTTGTGCACATGTTTGTTGACCCCCCTCAAAGAACTCTAATAGATTAATAAGACATGATCTCCCTTTACAGAAACGATGCTGACTTTTACACAACAATTATGTTCTATGTGTCTGACAATTTTATTCTTTACCATTGTTCCAAGTAATTTGCCCGGTACTGACATTAGACTTACCGATCTGTAATTGCTACGATCACCTCTAAAGCTCTTCTTAAATATTGGCATTACATTAGCTACCTTCCAGTCACTGGGTACAGTAGCTGATTTAAAGGACAGGTTACAAACCATAGTTAATAGTTCCACAATTTCACATTTGAGTTCTTTCAGAACTCTTGGGTGAATGCCATCTGGTCCCGGTGACTTGCTACTGTTAAATTCTCAATTAATTCCAAAACCTCCTCTAGTGACATTTCAATCTGTGACAATTCCTCAGATTTGTTACCTACAAAAGCTGGCTCAGGTTTGGGAATCTCCCTAACATCCTCAGCCGTGAAGACTGAAGCAAAGAATTCATTTAGTTTCTCTGTGATTACTTTATTGTCTTTAAGTGCTCCTTTTGCATCTTGATCGTACAGGGGCCCCACTGGTTGTTTAGCAGGCTTTCTGCTTCTGATGTACTTAAACATTTTGTTATTACCTTTTGAGTTTTTGGCTAGCTGTTCTTCAAATTCCTTTTTGGCTTTCTTATTACATTTTTACATTTAATTTGGCGGTTTTTACATTTAATTTTTAATGTAATTTAATTTACATTTAATTTGGCATTTAATTTGCAAGTTTCTTGTAAGAAGCTAGAGAAATCTGGAGCGGGAACGGGTCTTCTGTTTCCTCTGGGTATGTCAGCCTGCTACAATACCAGCACCCATGGCTTTCTACAGCTTGCAGGATCCAGATAGCTAGGGGAAGTTTCCATGCAGGGTTTACCAAACTAGCAGTGTGCAGAGCACTTTCTGATGGCCTGCAGAGAGTTGGCTGGTCACACAGTACTGGTTCCTCTTTCATTTTTCCATCTACTAAACTACAACAGGACAGCAAAAGATGCATTACATGGGAAGTGTGAGGAAAACCATGTACACAATTGCTGTATTTACCACTGGGATGTTAGCTTGCTCAATGGGAGGAAGAAGTGGTCTGTACTGTGGTATGCAAGGGAAGGGAGTCTCTTAAGATATGTTCCACATGACAGACTTTGAAAAAATCCCAGTTCTAATAATACCTCCTGTATGGGAGAGGGAGAAATGTGGGGTCAGCAGACATTCTCTAGGGAGAGGCACAATCTGGAAATTCATTTTTGTATTTTAAACACATAGCCAAAGGCTGCCTGCTCATTTCTCTAACTGGGTCATTTACACTTCGGAATCATTAAACTCAGAGCTATTATTTTACAAGTGAGTTATCAAGCCCTGGTTGTTCTGCAGAGGACTAGTGCCTCTGTTTTTGAGAAACATCTCTGTTCTACTGCACTCAGGAAGCGAGGAGGGTTCTCAGTCTACTCTCCTTATACAGCCTGTAGGATACAACATCGATTTGTGCAGTTAGCTGCATTAGGAAGCAGAATTCCTCAGTGCCCACATTCATAATTAAATACACATTTTCCTAAGCCGCCTCATATGCTTAATATATTCTTAGAAACATAACACTCTTGTGAAAGTAGAATTAACACTACATTTCTTGCAATACAAAATTAACCCTCAGGAACACAGTACAGACCTAAATGTCCATTCATATAGTCAGACATTGCACATGGCTTTTTTTTTTTTTTTTTTTTTTTTGAAAACACACTTCAGTGATGCAAAAGTTTAAGTTGTTGTCTTCTCAGATTACAAGCCTTTCTGATGAACAGCTGAGCCCTCCATGTACGGAGGAGCACAGTAGGTACTTACAAGTTCTGAAAAAACAGAATAAATTCTCATTTGGAACCATACAGCTTTTCCAAGGGCATTCCACATAAACCTCCCAACCTTCCTGTTGGCAAGAAAGATCTAGTCTGGGGCACTCCACTACTGTGCAAAAAGAAAAGGAGTACTTGTGGCACCTTAGAGACTAACAAATTTATTTGAGCATAAGCTTTCGTGAGCTACATTTGATGCATCCGATGAAGTGAGCTGTAGCTCACGAAAGCTTATGCTCAAATAAATTTGTTAGTCTCTAAGGTGCCCCAAGTACTCCTTTTCTTTTTGCAAATACAGACTAACACGGCTGCTACTCTGACTACTGTGACAGAAGGTTGAGGATGCATAGAAGATATCTTTGAAACTATGTCCATGAACCCTGAAGCTACTTTCCTGCAGCAAGGTTTTAGGGCTTTTTTTCTTCTGAGCGTAGGTAGGCTGAGAGAGCAGCCTAGACAGAATCTTTATCACCAGTTCTTCAGTCTGAAGTAATTACCTTTTTTGTTCCAATCCCACATTAACCCCCAAGTCTCTTCCTTTTGGTGGGTTAGCCATCCTTGCCAAACTCTTCCCAGCCTTCATCTCAGAACTCAAATCTCCTTTGCAAACTCATCACGAAGAGTCACTGGTAACAAATGACAATCTTGCCCCACCCACAGAAGCATGTAAGCTAAAGCCTCATCTAGCAAGACAAGCACCTGCAATCATTGCCTGGTTGGATCTGTTCCAGTGTGACCAGGGAGTCAGTTTTGCTATAGTGGTGTCTCTTGTTGACAGTCACGGACATTCACAGGAGTTGTCGGAGAGATGGACAAGTTTATGAGTGCAACTGTATGATGGGGTTGCTTGTTATGCTGGGGGGGGGAGGGAAGGGGGGGAGGGCTCAACAGCCCAAGAGCTCACTTCTAGTTTATGTCTTATGTTCCTAAAAGCTCATGCTTCAGGGTTCAACTGGCCACCTGCAGGGGTGAAGAAGAGATTCCCCAAAACGTACTTGAGACCCTGGGCACTGGTACACCTCAGTCCCTCTTATGTTCTGCCTCTGGCACAGAAATCTAGTCGCCTGTGGATCAGTGTATCCTCTAATTTTTCCCACCCATGTGCAAAATGAATTTTGTTATGTGCACCAATATGGAGGTGATGTGTCACACACCACCTCCATATTGGTGCACATAACAAAATTCATGTGGCGGAGTGCGGCCGAGGGGTTTGGAGTGTGGAAGGAGGCTCAGGGCTGGGGCAGAGGGTTGGGGTATGGGTTCTGGCTGAGGGTGCAGGATCTGGGGTGGGGCTGGGGATGAGGGGCTCAGGACTGGGGGTGTGGCTCTGCGGTGTGGCCGGGGGATGAGGAGTTTGGGGTGTGGGAGGGGGCTCAGGGCTAGGGTAGAGGGTTGGGTGTGGGGGGGGTATGAGGGCTCTGTCAGGGAGAGAGGACTCCCCCAACTCTCTCTCCATCTGGGTTCAGGGGGAGGGGCGCCTTTCCCTGGTTACGACAGCTCCGGCAGGGCTGAGCGGGTCCAAGTCAGGGGAGGGGCTCCTTTCCCTGACCACAACAGAGCAGGCCTGGGACCGGGGAGGGGCTCCTCTCCCCTGCAGTTCCAGAGGGGCTGGGCCAGGGGACCCGTGTGGCCCTAAACAGCCTGTTGCGTGGCCACGCAGCTTACAGGGAACCTAGCTGTGGGCTGTAATACTTTGGTCTAATTTCCATTGTCGGATTTAATCTATGGATGCCCTCTGACATACTGCTCTTTGAAGTGGTGGTACACTATGAGTGCATTGTGGAACTCCTACTGCCCTGCAGCAGTGTCCACACAGGATACAAGTGTGCAGCAAGCTGGTGCACTGTAGAGTCACACCCTGGCTTCCTATGCATTAACGTCCATTGTGGGCAAGGTCTAATTCAATGGCAGAAGCAGAATTAGAAATCAGAGGTTCCAGGATCATTCACCCATGGTAAACACGAGACAGCTGCTGATCAGGATGCCAATGGATTAAAAACCCTCTTCTTTACAAGAAGACTTCTTAGTTTACACTATACCAAGAAGCCTGTCACCATCACTGTGACAGAATGATCATAGATCCAGGCTGTGTTCCAATCTCTTTTGGGATAAAGTCTCAGCATAGAAATCCAGGCATGCTGAAAGTCAAACTTTGTATTCTACAGACACAAGCAAGATGGGGCACTGAGTACACCCTGTCTACACTCGCCATTTTAAAGCATCCCTACAGTTCTGCTCTTTAGACAGAAGCCACCCTATCAGGTAACCTAGATTTGCTAGTTCATACTTATCCTGTAATGACCCAAGTTAGAGTGTTTCTTTCTTAACAAAATATTAGGATAATTTTTCTTCCTTTCCACTAAAGCTTCACCCCCACATACCTGTTCAGAAGCAGATAAGGGAAGTGGCAGAGATCCCAGCTCCTTTAGGTACTCGTTTGTCTCCTTGGCGAGCCGGTTTGCAGAATGCTGTAACTGTTGTCTAAAATAAAAATACAAGCTTATGTAGTTTCCTCTGAATTAAGTTGCTAGTATAGCCACCAAACAATTAACAGTTGTCACCATACCATAAGGGTTCTAAAATCCTGCCCATTTAAGTGGCACACTATGACAATTCAAATGATTGCAGCTCTGTGTTTACAACTGTCAGTTTATCCCATGAAGTTCCACCTGCACTTATGACACTAAATAATATTAGGAGTTCCCATGCCAAGAGGGAAGAGAATTCTTAAGAGTCTGCAGAAGCTTATTAGTATCAGAATCAAATAACTAGAATAGTCTTTACCTGACAAGTCCCAAGGACCACTTCCTGAGTAAGGAGTTGCAGGCATTATAAACACTGCATAGCAGACAGCACCTTCCTGTGTTCAAGGTGACAGGAGGAACGGACTTTTAGCTTTTGTATTAGGGTGCATTTGTAGCTTCAGTTTGCACATATTTTGTTGACATGTTACTTAAAGGGGACACAGTCTAGCTACATTAAAAATAGTATTTAAGGTCGTTTCAGGTCTACATCTGCTCTAGACTCCTACCAAACCTTGTGGTTCAGCAGTCACTTTAAGATGTTTCTTTCCTCCTTATTGCTGCAAGGCAGTGGTTCTCAACCAGGGGTCTGAGACCCCCTGGGGGTTGCAAGCAGATTTCAGGGGAGCCGCCTAGCAGGGCCAGCATTAGCTTCACTGGGGCCAAGGGCAGAAAGCCAAAGAGCCCTGCTGCATGGGGTTGAAGCCCGGGCCCTGTGCCCTTCCACCCAAGGCTGAAGCCGAAGCCTGAGCAATGTAGCTTTGTGAAGGCTCCTGTGGCATAAGGACCCCCAGGCAAGTTGCCTGCTTGCTACCCCCTAATGCTGGCCCTGGCTTTTATATGCAGAAACCCCATTATTGTGGCAAAAGTAGGCCATGGAGTTTTTATAGCATGTTGGGGGGGGGCCTCAGAAAGAAAAAGGTTTTCAGGGAGAGGGATAGCTCAGTGGTTTGAGATTGGCCTGCTAAACCCAGGGTTGTGAGTTCAATCCTTGAGGGGGCCATTTAGGGATCTGGGGCAAAAATTGGGGATGGGTCCTGCTTTGAGAAGGGGGTTGGACTGGATGACCTCCTGAGGTCCCTTCCAATCCTGATATTCTATGATTCTATGAACCCCTGCTGTAAGGGGCACAAAAAATCTGGGAAAATGGCATACATCATGAAACAGCAAGAATGAGATTATCAAGTGCACAGAACAGCTGATTATTCAAATCTTTCCACAAATCATCCAGAGAAAACATTTTTAGACAGACGTGTAATTCTTTAAATGCTGACTGGGTCCCATTTGCTTTGGTTTCCAATTTTTGCTTTGTGGTTTTGCTTTCATTTTGGTGACCATGAACAATGATTACTCTGCCCATGGTAATGTGACATACAAGCCCTGGCAGTTGGGGGGTGTGGGAGAAAAGCAAATTGGCTCTTCAATTAGTGGTTACATTGGGTGTACTATAGATTTACAAGATAGGTTTCTGGAACCTATGAATACTATTGTCCCAGTAAGTTAGGATGGTCCCAGAATGCTTTGCTATAAGTCATGATCCTCTATAATAGACAGCCAACCGTAACCTATGGAAAGTCCTCAGTTGCACAAACCCTGTTCTGCTTTAGCTTCACAGACAGTTCACCATTGGAAACGCTACACATCATTAGTACAACTACCATAAGATATACATTAAACTCATGTTACAAAATTTCCAGACACTTTGCTGTAATTTGTTGCATCTTCTGCCCTAGGAAGGAGGATTTGGAAGGAATTCATTCATTAACCACCTACCACATGTACACAGAACACAGTGGTGGGTCAGAGCATAAGATGGGAAAAGGAAGGAAAGGGGTACAAAAAAAAGCACAAGGCAATAAGTTCATTGCATGCCCATAAGACACCAAGAGGAAAGCTATCAACCATATAGTCCAATTGATGTACATGACAAAGCAGTCAGGTTTAGTAAAGTTTGTGTTGCCTCATTGTATATTCTAGCCCACAGTAGGTAAACTATAGTGGTGCTTGAGAAGTTAACTTGATGGTTGCATTGACTATGATTTCCCTGCATTTTTGTACCAATACATTTGAAGTGTCACCCTAGAAAGCACTATTTGTTAAGCACCAATAATCCCTTCAAGTGAAAGCTGAGGGTTTTTCTATAATAGAACAACATTAACTGGAAACTAGATTAATTAGACAGCCACCAATGATTAGTTCTTTAATCCAGCCATTAAATCCAGATCAAATCAACTATGATCTAGTTGAAGCACTCAAGCATTAGCAGCTGTGTCCTGTTTATATTCTGAAAAGGTTTAGAATGTTCTGCACTTCATATGGAATGTTACAAACATGTTCCATATCCACCCAGGTGTCTGTTATACATGGCAGCCTTCAGATTTGTACTGAGCAGCTCGGAATGACAAAACAGAAAGGGCAGGAAGAGAGGGGCTCCCTTTTATAAATAATAACCTTGTTACTAGCAGAGTTGGCTGGAAAATGGAAATCCTAATCCTGTGACAGATTTCATCTGACAAATTTTTCATCCCAAAAAGAGACAAAAGTCAAAACTATCAGATTTTTCATGAGAAGGGATTTCCAGAAAATTCTGTTTGGGGAGAGCCAAACCAGAAGCTATTGGCTTTCTGTCTTGCCACCTGGAAGGCTCTTTGCCTACAGGCAGAAACTGAAACTGATTAAAGCCTTCCAGGCAGGCAGCCAGGGAGCCTTCATTTAGATTTTCCTGATGGAGAGCTGAAATTACCCAAGAAAACTGAAGTTTCCCCCTGGGTAATTTGGGAGAAAAAGAGGGAACATATTCCATTGGAAAATCATTCTAATGTAAGATTCCTGATCAACTCTAGTTACTAGGCGGTTTTGACATTATTAGCCCAAGATAAACATGCCCCTGAGGGGATAACTTCTGACATTCCTTACCCAGGTCAGAATTGAAAACCTGCTACTTCTATGACCATAAGCAGTACAACCTGTACTGGTGAACGCTGAATGCTGGGTACCAGTTAATTACCCCAGAAACCTCAGGAAGCGCCAACGGCTTTGGGCAGATGAGTACCTGGGGAGGGTAATGGAACCCTTGATGGAGAAAATGCCATCAAAAGGCGGATGAGCAAATTCACTCAGTGTTTTTGCCAATGACATCCTCACAGGACAGATCGGGCCCTTCAGCTGTGGCGGGTAACCTATCTAGGAGTGGAGCCCCGAAAGGCAGGCAGATAGAAGATCTCCTCTGCACTGGCAACTCCTGCAGCACAGGTGGTTCCAAATGTATCAATTCCCATCCTTCCTTTGGTCCAAACCAGTGAAGTCAAGAGCAGGGATGCTGACACATGGGCAAAGCAGGGCCTCCACATCAACTGCCTAGGCTATTGCAGCCACATCACATGGAGAGGACACTCCATCCTTGCTGGCAACATGGTCACAACATGGAAGGTGGCAGTTACGGGTTATATGCTCTCACTTGATTGGCGTGGAGGAGGGTGCCACAGGTCACCTTCGATGGTGGGAGGAATCATTGTGTTCCATTGGTCAGCCACCACCCGCCACAAAGCCAGGCAGCCCCCGGACAGTCAGGTGCTGACCCGCCATGGTCTGTCCGCCTCATGGGGTGTGTGGGGCTAGACCAAAAGTTAAAAGGCAGACTGAAACCTTTGTTTCTTATTTTTGCTAAATGCAAGAACTTTCCAGCTTGGAAACTGGTATATTGGGACCATATGTCTGGGATTTACAAATGATGACCTACAATACACAAGCAACATACAGAAGTCAGCTTTGATAGACCATGAGCTGTACAAACTCAATGCTGACATTGCAGTACTTCAGGAAACAAGACTTGCAGGTGCTGGTTCTTTCCAAGAGACCAATTACACCTTCTTTTGGCAAGGTAAAAGCAGTGAAGAAAATTGTTTCTCACAGTGAAACCGACATCGTACAGACAAGTGGGTAAAGCTCCTAGAAACACCCATTGGGAAGTCGGAGCGTATCATCTCACTTAAACTTCAGACAACCATCAGCTCTATGAACATCGTTAGTGTCTATGCACCAACACTCAAATCTAACCCTGAGAAGGATATATTATATGACTCTTCATCAAGTCATCAAAAGAATACCATCAGCTGAGCAATTTTTCCTCCTTGGTGACTTTACTGCAAGAGTCGGTGCAGACAACAACTCATGGCCAGATTGCCTAGGACATTTTGGCATTGGCAAGATGAATGAGAACGGACTAAGACATCTTGAATGCTGCCCCCAAACCAAATGTGCATTACCAATTCGTATTTTACAGGAAAAGAGTGCCACAAAGTGTCATGGCGACATCCATGATCAAGCCACTGGCACCAATTAGACCTTGTTATCATCAGGAGGAAAGATCTACCCTTAGTGCAGAACACACACACATTCCACAGTATTGACTGACATTGACCACTCCTTGAGTATTAGCAAAGTGAAGATTACAGCCAAGAAACTAGATAGAGCAAAACCTAGGCCCAAGCCCCAAATCAATGCTATTAACACTGCAAACCAGAGGAAATGCCAGGAGTTTGTGAAGACTTTTGAACTTAGCATGCATGAAAAGTCATTACCCAAGGAGGCAGAGGAATTTGGGGAAGATTTAAGAACAATCCATGAAGTACATAAAAGGTGGTTACAAGGAGGAGGGAGAAAAATTGTTCTTCTTAACCCCTGAGGATAGGACAAGAAGCAAGGGGCTTAAAGGGTGATTTAGGTTGGACATTAGGAAAGACTTCCTAACTGTCAGAATGGTTAAACACTGGAATAACTTGCCTAGGAATGTTGTGGAATCTCCATCATTGGGGATTTTTTAAGAACAGGTTGGACAAACACCTGTCAGGGATGGTCTAGATAATACTTAGTCCTGCCTTGAGTGCAGGGGATTGGACTAGATGACCTCTTGAGGTCCCTTCCAGTTCTATGATTCTATGGAACAGCTTTAGCTACATTAAGAACAGCGCCTATCTGGAACACAAGAAACCAAGAAAGTACCAAAGTGAGACTTCGGCACGCAAAAACTGAGGTACAGCGAGCAAGCAGACGTTTTGCAAATCATTACCGATCAAGGTCTGTGAAGAGATACAGACAGCCTCAAAGTCATGTATGACAGCCTGAAGAAAGCTCTAGGTCCCACACCGTCAACAAGGTTGCCGCTCTCAAATTCACAGCAGTGAAATAATTATAGATTAAAGCAAGCAGTTGTCTTGTTGGGTTGAACACTATTTAGAGCTATACGCACAAGAACGAACCACCACCAGCGAATCACTAGACCAAATGCCAACTCTACAGGTCATGCCAGAGCTAGATGTGGAGCCCACTGTAGAAGTGGGAAAGTGCAAGGCTCCTGGAAAAGATGGCATCCCAGCAGAAATCCTCAAGTGCGGGAAAGACAGCCTATTACCATATCTTCTTCAGCTGCTACTTAAATGCTGGAAAAAGGGTGAGGTACCACAAGAGTTGCGCAACACACTCATCAGGTTGTATAAAAATAAAGGCGAAAAGGTGATTGCAACAACTACATGGGTATCTTGCTACTAAGCGCAGCAGGAAAAGCTTTTGCAAAAGTCATCTTAGTGCGCTTACAACAACTGGCGAATCGTGTCTACCATTAATCACAGTGCAGATTCAGGGTTGGAAGATCATTATAGACATGATATTTTCTCTGCATCAACTCCAAGAAAAGTGCAGAGAGCAAAACCGACCATTGTACATCGCCTTTGTGGACCTAACCAACCGTCAGCAGAGCAGGTCTATTTGCAATACTAGAAAAGATTGGATGCCCACCAACCTTGTTATGTCTTATACATTCATTCCACAACATGAGAGCACCCATCCAGTTTGACGGGTCCACTTCGGAGAGCTTTGAGATGAAAAGTGGAGTAAAGCAAGAAACGTGTTCTTGCCCCTACTCTCTTTTGAATCTTCTTCTTGATACTCTTGAACTGTGCGTGGACATGTTTAAGGACATGAAAGATGGAGCATATACAAGATCAGATAGGAAACTCTTCAAACTATTCCAACCAAAGTCAAAAAGGTGCTAAACAGAGAACTTCTATTTGCGGATGATGCTGCCCTCATAGCCCACAATGAAGATCTACTACAAGAACTCATGGACCACCTTTCAAGTGCCTGTCAGGCATTTGCTCTCACCATCAGTATCAAGAAAATGGTTGCATTAGGAAAGGAGGTTCCACAAGATCCTTCAATTATCTTAAACGCAAACCAGCTAGTAGTCGTCCAAAAGTTCAGCTGTTTAGGTTCTACAGCGACCACCAACCTCTCACTTGATGAAGAACTAAATGTTCGCATTGCAAAGGCTGCCACCACCTTTAGCAGACTAACTAAAATAGCATGGAACAACTCAGAGCTTGCCATCAAGACCAAAATTCTATTGTACCGAACTTGCGTCCTCAGCGCTCTCGTGTAAGGTGGGAAAACATGGACAACTTATGCTCATCAGGAGAAAAGGTTAAACAGTTTCCATCTACGTTGTTTACACTGTATACTCAACACCAAACGGCAGGATAGAGTCACCAATGCAGAGGTTCTTCAAAGGGCAAATTCACCAAGTGTGACAGCCCTGCTCAAGCAAAGATGACTGCACTGGCTGGACCCTCTGAGTAGGTTGGAAGACAGATGCATACCGAAGGACATGCTATACAGGGAGCTATCAGAGGGAACAAGAACAGGACATCTCAAGCTCTGCTATAAAGACACATGCAAGTGAGATATGAAGGAATTTGGAATTGATCCTGACCAATGGAAAATCTTGGCAAATGATTGTAACAAGTGGCGCCATTATGTTCATCAGGGTATCAAAGTCCGTGATAGAAGCTGGCTCCTACAGCTTGAAGAATAAAGAGCCCAGAGGAAGCAAGCAGCTCCCAACCAAGATACATACATTTGCAATAACTGTCAAAGATCATGCAAATATCGGATTAGCCTATTCAGTCACATGAGACAATGCAAACCATCTACATCATAGGCTGCAATTCCCACAGTCTCTCATAGATGAAAGGATGCCAACAAGCCTTACCCAAGAGATTTCTTTGCACTGGAGTAAACCCAATGCAAATAAAACTGGTTATTTCTTTTCATAGAATCTGCAACATGAGATTCTATGGCCATTTACAAAAAGAAAAGGAGTACTTGTGGCACCTTAGAGACTACCAAATTTATTTGAGCATAAGCTTTCGTGAGCTACAGCTCACTTCATCGGATGCATTTGGTGGAAAATACAGTGGGGAGATTGAGATACACACACAGAGAACATGAAACAATGGGTTTTATCATACACACTGTAAGGAGAGTGATCACTTAAGATGAGCCATCACCAGCAGCGGGGGTGGGGGGAGAGGAGGAAAACCTTTCATGGTGACAAGCAAAGTAGGCTATTTCCAGCAGTTAACAAGAACATCTGAGGAATAGTGGGGGGTGGGGTGGGGGGAGAAATAACATGGGGAAATAGTTTTACTTTGTGTAATGACTCATCCATTCCCAGTCTCTATTCAAGCCTAAATTAATTGTATCCAGTTTGCAAATTAATTCCAATTCAGCAGTCTCTCCTTGGAGTCTGTTTTTGAAGTTTTTTTTGTTGAAAGATAGCCACCCTCAGGTCTGTAATCGAGTGACCAGAGAGATTGAAGTGTTCTCTGACTGGTTTTTGAATGTTATAATTCTTGACGTCTGATTTGTGTCCATTCATTCTTTTACGTAGAGACTGTCCAGTTTGACCAATGTACATGGCAGAGGGGCATTGCTGGCACATGATGGCATATATCACATTGGTAGATGCGCAGGTGAACGAGCCTCTGATAGTGTGGCTGATGTGATTAGGCCCTATGATGGTGTCCCCTGAATAGATATGTGGACAGAGTTGGCAACGGGCTTTGTTGCAAGGATAGGTTCCTGGGTTCGTGGTTCTGTTGTATGGTGTGTGGTTGCTGGTGAGTATTTGCTTCAGGTTGGGGGGCTGTCTGTAAGCAAGGACTGGCCTGTCTCCCAAGATCTGTGAGAGTGATGGTCGTCCTTCAGGATAGGTTGTAGATCCTTGATGTGTTGGGGGCTGAAGGTGATGGCTAGTGGCGTTCTGTTATTTTCTTTGTTGGGCCTGTCCTGTAGGTGACTTCTGGGTACTCTTCTGGCTCTGTCAATCTGTTTCTTCACTTCAGCAGGTGGGTATTGTAGTTGTACCCCCACAAGTTGTGGGATACTGGGGGAAGCCAATTACGGCGACAGAACGAACAGCTGCGTCTACACGGATGCTTTGTCATTTTAAAATTGCTGAAAAAAGCTTTATGCCTCTCGTTGAGGTGGTTTTATTTTGTTGCAAAACAGGAGAGTTTTGCAGACAAAACTAGCTTTGCAATGCCTACACCTCCACTGTTTTGTGTGGTGTAGACAAGGCCTCAGACAATCTGTGTGTAATTGCCTTAGGTCAGACCCTCCAGCCCCTTTGAGAATGCTGGTTGTTCTATCTGAACTCACTGTGGTTTGTCATCCAGTGGTGTTTTCTTTTCTACAATTTCTGAAGGTATATTAGGCATTTTGATTGCCCTATCTTATTGCTGCTGACCATTCTCTTGCCTAGTCTTTTGGTATTACAATTGTCTCTCCCCCTTCAGAATATTATCTTCTCATTACTTCTCCTAATTTAGGATCCAAGAATTTTGTTAGCGTGATATTTACTCCCTCTTCTAAATCATAAGTGAAGCTTAAAATAGTTTCAGCTCCATCACAGATCCTGCTCTAACTTGCAGAAGCCTGAACACAGCTTGATACATGGCTGTTAATTCCCCTTGTTTATGACCCTTCAACCAGTTTTTGGTCCATAGCAAGCAGATATGAATGGCTTTTGACCCCAGTACAACTACCAAATTCCCTTCATCCACCAAGTTAGCCTTCCTGGGAGAACTAGAGTCATGTTTACGCTCTGCCACACCACACACACTCCGCCTCTAGTGCCACCCTCCCACCATTCAGAGAGTTTTGCTCAGGATACTTCTCACTAACCAGAACAGACCCATTTCTGTCATCCACATGCACACTTACGTGTTTGTTCAGCTAATACTTACAGGTTTTCCTGCAATTTGCTGGAGTCCTGTTTGGTTCCAAGCTGGCTCATCAAATTCTTTATCTGAGAAGCTGAGGAAAAGAGTTTACAATGGCTTGGTGATTTGTAAGGCAAGGCAAGAACATTTTAAAACAACACATTGGACTCCTTCTGGTTATTTTTCTTGAAGTTCCCCTTCTAGCTGCATTACCATCTCTCCCATAGAAATGTTGCTATCAAAGTTTTGTTGACGTAAGGCTTGCCCATCTCTTTAAAATGGACCTGTACCTGTTGTCTCAATCTAGATGAATAAATGGGCCAAATATGTTAACATAATCCAGTCATTGTCCAACATTAAATAGTATTAAACAAGGTCTGCTTAGTACCATGGCAAATAGCATAAAAACATTAAGGAGTCCAGTGGTTAAAAACATTGTAACCTTTTATTAAAGATAAAGCAAAGAAGGAAAATCAGTGAAAAGATTAGAAAAGTAAAATATTAAACAAGTCTTCCATTTTAACATCATCCCATGTTCCTTTTCCCTTTAACTGGAGAGGGTTGTAGAAGGAAACCCCGCCCCGCCCCCAGTTTGACAGTCTCTGTTAGGTGTCAGATGGCAATAACTGTCCTTTTGGGAAAGGGAGAAGGAAGTTGAGAGGGGCTGGAGTTGTTATTGCTGCTGTTAAAGTTCAATCCCATTTAATCTCAGGTGGTGCTGGGATTCAGCAGGAGCTGGTAGGGGTGGTGATGTCATCAGGGTCGCTCTCTCGGGCCTGGTCTGGGTATCTCTCTGGATCAGAATGACAAGGGCCACCCACCAAATGCAAAGTGTCCCACCAAATGCAGCCAGGAGGGGAAGCTTGCTTCGGTAACCCCCCGTCTGTTGTTTTCCTCAAAATCTCTTTATTTAAGGACTCAAAAAGGGAAGTGATGGGTTAAATAGCCAATCCTCTTATTTTGTACACCAATTAGGCCTACTAGTGACACACCAATTTTGGCTAATTAATTTCCGGTTCTACATCTCCTGTTTTTACCAAGCATGGTATCAACACATGTGGTATATCAATGTGGGCTTTTTTGTTTGGGTTGATTTAGTCTGTCTGGTTCTCTTGCACATTTATTACATTCTTTATTGAAAACAACTTGACCTACTTTCCATGCTAAATTTCTAAGCAGGCAAAAATTATAGACCAATTGTCACAACATACCTTACCCTAAATGCTTCTTATGTTAGACCAAGTGGGAGTGTTTGAAGTAGTCTAGTCATTGCTTTGTAGAATGCTTTCAAGTGACTAGAGTTTTACCAAAGGGTTTAATAAAACACCAATTTAGAAAGTCACATTTCTGAGTTTACCTGTTGATACAAATATCTAGTATTGCTATAAGAGAGAGGAAAGTTATATCTCCATTTTGTTTACTTTAGACCAGTGGTTTTCAAACTTATTTGATCGGGCCCTCCTCCTTTGTGTTGTAGTTTATGTGCCCCTCCCCCCCCCCACGTACATACACTGCCACCCAGCTCTGAAGGCAGAGCGGAGAGCAGCAGCTGCTGGCAAGGCACCCAGCTCTGAACACAGTACTGCACCAGCAACAGCACAGAAGTTAGCTTGGCAAAGTGATATTTGTCAATATCACTTTTTACACAAGACTTGGAGCCCCATTGCTACCCTTACTTCTGCGCTGCTGCTGCCGCCACCTCAGGGCTGACAGCCCACCACATCCAGGTGAGGTATTGTGCGGAGGGAAGGAGAGCCTGAGCCCAGGTGGCAGGGCTCCAGCTGTCCCCTTTATTCCTGCCTCCCGGGTGTGCACGACCCTTCTGCACAAGGCCCAGCCACCCAGGGCTGACAGCCAGAACTATAAAAAAAAACAAAAAAACCCAAAACAAACAAACAAAAAGCATACAGCCTGCGCCTCCCTTGACACATTCCCATGCATCCTTGGGAAGTTTGCCCCATAGTTTGAGAACCACCGCTTTAGACAAAAAGTGCTTTCAATAGTCAGTTTCATTACAATCAATTTTTCCTATGTGTGTTCGTGAAAGACAGCAAGAGGGGAGAGAAACAGTTACAAATACAAAAACATGGTTGTGAAGTTGCTGAAGCTATAAGGGACTCAGAGACAGGTGCACAAGACTACTTTAGACTTTTTTTTTTTTTAAACGGAGTAGTTTAAGTTCATGGTATACCTCTAAGCACTGTGGAAAACCTCAAGTAGCTACCCTTGCCTATTACACCCAGCTCCAGCCCCCAGTATGAGTTTTGGAGCTGAACAACAGGAGTCGTTCACGACTTCTTAGCAAGCAGTGTAAAAATCTAAATAAACTTATAGGACAGATACTGCCTTTATAGCATTGACCTAATGAAGAGTCTGAATTGGAGATTCAGCCAATAAAGTGATATGTTCCATGCAGAGTTCCCCAGCACGGTTTTTTGCCTGTGATGTTACCAACAAAACATGCTTGTCATTAGTGGAAGCAGAAGACAGCAGCCACCGACTTTGGAGGAGTATGAGCATTTCTGGTACTCTAGTTACTGGGGTGTTCTACTTGAGAATATACTGTGTATTTGCAGGTCATCTTTGAAAATGAGTGTCGCATTGGGAAGGAGGAAGAATCTTAGAAGATATATGAAAACAACTTGCATTTAAGTGGGCTAAACACGATTCTTCAAGTCTATTTCTTCTTGTTGACTACTTCAGTTACAATCTTGTTACAGTGGGATTAGAATGCATATGAACCCTGCCACTGTTTTATCTTTTGAGAACAACTGAGAGTCAGAATGGAGAGTGACAAGTGAATCAATTGCATCATATCAGAAGAATGTTAGGCCTAGTCTACACAAAGAAGTTGCATTATTTAACTAAAACTGTTTGTAAATCAATTTAGTTTAATTGGTGTGACTTCTTCATTTAGATTGTGTCTTGGATCAAGTCACTTATGTTGGGTTTGGTCATGAGCCATAGTGGAGTGTATTTAAACTATACTGATTTGCATTTAACAATGTCTTTTAATGTAATGCCTAGTGGCACGTACAGTACAGTGTGGCTTTATTGAATAATAAAATATTAGAACTCAGAGCCTTGCCTGGGGAGCATGTTGATTTCCTGGAGTTCGATTAGTTCTCACAGTACACAGTTGTGTAGTGAACTCCCCATGCACTAGGCTGAATACCTACCCGAAGGAGCCAAGCATCACAGATTTCATACCAGAACAACTCTTGTGATGGGTCATAAGTCCAACATCTTCTAGAGAATCACAGAACTGAAAGGGACATCAAGAGATCATCTAGTAGAGTCCCCTGCACTCAAGGCAGGAATAAGTATCATCTAGACCATCCCTGACAGGTGTTTGTCCAACCTGCTCTTAAAAATCCTCAATGATGGAGATTCCACAATCTCCCTAGGCAATTTATTCCAGTGCTTAACCACTCAGAGTTAGAAAGTTTTTCCTAATGGCCAACCTAAACCGCCCTTGCCGCAATTTCGTAGAATCATGGAATAATAGGGTTGGAAGAGACCTCAGGAGGTCATCTAGTCCAATGCCCTGCTCAAAGCAGGACCAACACCAACTAAATCATCCCAGCCAGGTCTTTGTCAAGCCGGGCCTTCCACCACCTCCCCAGAGCTTCACCACCCTTCTCGTGAAACAGTGTTTCCTAATATCGAACCTAGACCTCCCCTACTGCAACTTGAGACCATTGCTTCTTACTCTGACATCTGCCACCACTGAGAACAGCCGAACTCCATCCCCTTTGGAACCCCCTTTCAGGTAACTGAAGGCTGCTATCAAATCCCCCCCTCACTCTTCTCTTCTGTGGACTAAATAACCCCAGTTCCCTCAGCCTCTCCTCATAAGTCATGTGCCCCAGCCCCCTCATCATTTTTGTTGCCCTCTGCTGGGCTCTCTCCAATTTGTCGACATCCCTTCTGTAGTGGGGGGACCAAAACTAGATGCAATACTCCAGGTGTGGCCTCACCAGTGCCGAATAGAGAGGAATAATCACTTCCCTCGATCTGCTGGCAGTGCACCTACGAATACAGCCCAATACGCCATTGACCTTCTTGGCAACAAGGGCACGCTGCTGACTCAGATCCAGCTTCTCGTCCACTGTAATCCCCAGGTCGTTTTTTGCAGAACTGCTGCTTAGCAAGTTGGTCCCCAGCCTGTAGCGGTGCATAGGATTCTTCCTTCCTAAGTGCAGGACTCTGCACTTGTCCTTGTTGAACCTCATCAGATTTCTTTTGGCCCAATCCTCTAATTTGTCTAGGTCTCTCTGTATCCTATCCCTACCCTCCAGTGTATCTACCTCTCCCCCAGCTTAGTGTCATCTGCGAACGTGCTAAGGGTGCAATTAATACCATCATCTAGATCATTAATAAAGATGTTGAACAAAAGCAGCCCCAGGACCGACCCCGTGGCACTCTGCTTGATACTGGCTGCCAACTAGACATCGAGCTGTTGATCACTACCCGTTGAGCCCAACAATCAAGCCAGCTTTCAACCCACCTTACAGTCAGTTCATCCAATCCATACCTTTTTAACTTGCTGGCAAGAACACCTTGGGAGACCGTATCAAAAGCTTTGCTAAAGTCAAGATATATCACATCCACAGTCAGGCATTACTTGCCCTTGGTGAATCCACATTGACTGTTCCTGATCCCCTTCCTCTCCTCAAGCGCTTCAAAATGGATTCCTTGAGGACCTGATCCATGATTTTGCCGGGGACTGAAGTGAGGCTGATTGGTCTGTAGTCCCCCAGGTTCTCTTTCTTCCCTTTTTTAAATATGGGCACTACATTTGCCTTTTTCCATCGTCCGGGACCTCTCCTGATCGCCACGAATTTTCAAAGATAATGGCCAATGGCTCTGCAATCACATCAGCCAACTCCCTCAGCACCCTTGGATGCATTAGATCCGGACCCATGGACTTGTGGATGTCCAGCGTTTCTAAACAGTCCGTAACCTGTTCTTTCACCACTGCGGGCTGCTCACCTACTCCCCATGCTGTGTTGCCCAGTGCAGCAGTCTGGGAGCGGATCTTGTCTGTGAAGGCTGAGGCAAAAAAAGCGTTGAGTACTTCAGCTTTTCCCATACCATCTGTCACTAGGTTGCCTCCCCATTCAGTAAGGGTCCCACACTTTCCCTGACCACCTTCTTGTTGCTAAACATACCTGTAGAAACCCTTCTTGTTACCCTTCATGTCCCTTGCTAGCCCATTTAAGTCCATTGCTTCTTGTCCTATCCTCCGAGGTTAAGAAGAACAATTTTTCTCCCTCCTCCTTGTAACAACCTTTTATGTACTTGAAAACTGTTATCAAGTCCCCTCTCAATCTTCTCTTTTCCAGACAAACAAACCCAAATTTTTCAATCTTCCCTCACAGGTCATGTTTTCTAGGCCTTTCATCATTTTTGTTGCTCTTCTCTATACTTTCTCCAAATCTTTCCTGAAATGTGGTGCCCAGAACTGGACACAATACTCCAGTTGAGGCCTAATCAGTGCGGAGTAGAGCGGAAGAATTACTTCTCGTGTCTTGCTTACAACACTCCTGCTAATACATCCCAGAATGATGTTTGTTTTTGTTTTTTTTTGCGCAAGTGTTACACTGTTGACTCATATTTAGCTTGTGATCCACTATGACCCCCAGATCCTTTTTCACAGTATTCCTTCCTAAGCATGTCATTTCCCATGACATGCATTTGACGAAGTGGGTATTCACCCATGAACTAACCCACGTCTGTTAGTCTATAAGGTGCCACGGGACTCTTTTCTGATTTCCCATTTTGTATGTGTGCAACTGATTGTTCCTTCCTAAGTGGAACATTGCATTTGTCCTTATTGAATTTCATCCTATTTACTTCAGACCATTTTCTCCAGTTTGTCCATATCATTTTGAATTTTAATCCTATCCTCCAAAGCACTTGCAACCCCTCCCAGCTTGGTATCGTCCACAAACTTTATAAGTATACTCTCTATGCCATTATCTAAATCATTGATGAAGATACTGAACAGAACCAGACCCAGAACCGATCCCTGCAGGATCCCACTCATTATGCCCTTCCAGCATGACTGTGAACCACTAATAACTACGCTCTGGGAAAGATTTTCCAACCAATTATGCACCCACCTTACAGTAGCTCCATCTTGGTTGTATTTCCCTAGTTTGTTTATGAGGTCATGCGAGACAATATCAAAAGCGTTACTAAAGTCAAGATATACCACATATACTGCTTCCTCCCCATCCACAAGGCTTGTTACCCTGTCAAAGAAATCAGGTTGGTTTGACACGATTTGTTCTTGACAAATCCATACTGACTGTTATTCATCACCTTATTTTCTTCTACGTGTTTGCAAATTGATTTCTTAATTATTTGTTCCATTATCTTTCCGGGTACAGAAGTTAAGCTGACCAGTTTGTAATTCCCCAGGGTTGTCCTTATAAGTAAAGCTCAAAATAGTCTTCAACAGATGATAGAAGCCAAGAAAGGTGATGAATGTAATATCTTCTGTTTAAAACCCACACAAATGGGGGAAATTGACTACAATGAAATTTATTACTGAAAGCACTTTTGGTCTAAAGTAAACAAAATGGAAAAGTAACTTCTCTGTCTGTTACACTAATATTAGGCTTTTGTATAAATAGATAAACTCAAGTGTGACTTCTAAGTTGATGGTGCCCCTTTATTTTATTTAAGGCCTTTGATAAAACATGTATGCCTTGACTATTTTGAGAAACGCTTGTGCTAGTCCCACACCCCATGTGCTGCTCTGTGTTGGCACTAGTCAGGAGTAATGATCTAATAAGGGGCATAGCAGGAGGAGGATTCTATTCTGTTTCATCCAACTTGACATGGAAAGAATTAAAGCAAGGCAACACAAGAGAAGAGACAGACAGGTGAAGGGGTGGGCAAGAAAACACACTATTTTTGTCTTATAGATATGAAGCGAAATCAGGCAGCATGCCACCTGAATTGTGCCATCAGTACATATTGTTTATTGTACTGATTGTACAACAAAAATGTTTAAAGGTCTAGAAAACGTGATCTATGAGGAAAGATTGAAAAAACTGGGTTTGTTTAGTTTGGGGAAGAGGAGACAGAGGGGACATGATAACAGTTTTCAAGTACATAAAAGGTTGTTACAAGGAGGAGGGAGAAAAATTATTCTTCTTAACCTTGGAGGATAGGACAAGAAGCAATGGGCTTAAATTGCAGCAAGGGCGGTTTAGGTTGGATATTAGGAAAAACTTCCTAACTCTCAGAGCGGTTAAGCACTGGAATAAATTGCCTAGGGAGGTGGTGGAATCTCCGTCATTGGGGATTTTTAAGAGCAGGCTGGACAAACACCTGTCAGGGATGGTCTAGATTCAGCACTTCAGGGCTGAATCCTGATCTGGGTATCTGGGCACGATGATGATAATCCTGCAACCCCCCAAGTTGGCACTAGTTTGTCTGATGGTCGGCTCTCATGGAGTTAGCTAGTGGGATAAACAGCAAGTTGACAAGGGACCCTTGATTTTCATAAGAGGAATGAAAGGGCTTTACAGAAGGAGGGTAAGGTTTGAGGCATCAGGTTCTCGCCTTGCTGGTCTGCAGTGGAAGCTGTTTTGTTTCATGTTTATAATCTAAACTGCTTACTAAAATATTGAGCTGAGGGTTCTGCAGTTTCTACTGGTGCTTGATGAAAAGAGTTGTAAGTATGTTTGTTTCACTTTAGATAAGTACCACCTAAATTCTGTGCTAGCTAGCAAGTGCTGCTGATCAGGGGAAGCCTTCACTGTCTCATGGGAGGAAGAGAAGCAGACATCATAATGGAGGGAAGCCAGGGGCTGATGAAGAGAACTTCCAGGAAAACAAGTCCCTTGGAAAGTCAGGAATGGACTAGCAGATGTTAAGCCAGAGGGCCACTATAGTGTCAAGGGATGACCAGTTGTTGCAGCAACATGGATGGGTTAGTCTGACAAAGCACGTTGATGAACATGGCCAAATTACAAGGGAGCTGCTGTGGCTGATTGACCTCCTTCCTGGGCTGTGTTCAATTACTTCAGGTCACTTAGATACCTGCTGACATTTTTAGATTTTAGAAATTCCATATAACTGCTTCCAAGAGAGCAGTAGAAACTCTCTTGCAGACAACCAACTGCCTAGTAAGAAATACACCATTCCAATTAGTTCTCTGCTTTGGAATTGTAATGCCATCATTCAATATACTCCTATACTGGGAAAGAGGTGAAGAGAAACTGCAATGCAAACAGAGACTAAAAACAAGTATGGAGAAGAAAATCAAGGAAAACAGAGAGAGCAACATGTGGGTGCAGTATGGAGCAGCAGCAAGGGTGGAAGCTGTAAGAAGAGGTACTGAGAAGGGGAGCAGATCTGAAAGGTGATGCCAGGGCCATGGGGGAGGCAGGGAAGGGGCGTGTCAGGGACCAGCTGGGAAGGAATGCGAGGGGCTGGGATGGAGAGAACCAGGGCTGGTCAAAGCCCGGGGCGGCAGGAGAGGGGCCGGGGGGGCCGGCGGGGCTCAGGCGGGGGGGGCCGGCGGGGGGAACCGGCGGGGCTCAGGCGGGGGGGGCCGGCGGGCTCAGGCGGGGGGGGGCCGGCGGGGGGAACCGCGGGGCTCAGGGGGGGCCGGCGGGGGGGCCGGCGGGGGAACCGGCGGGGGGGGCGGCGGGGGGAACCGGCGGGGCTCAGGCGGAGAGGGGCCGGCGGGGCTCAGGCGGGGGGGGGGCCGGCGGGGGGAACCGGCGGGGCTCAGGCGGAGAGGGGCCGGCGGGGGGGGGCCGGCGGGGCTCAGGCGGGGGGGGGGCCGGGGCCGGGGCCGGGGCCGGGCCGCACTCACTGCACTGAGCGATGCGCTGCACGTTGGCGCTGCAGGTCTGGATGATGCCGCTGAAGTCCCGGGGCGGAGGCTGCCCCTGGGGGCCCCCGGGCCAGCGCGCGTCCAGCGGGCCGTAGGACATGGCGAAGCCGGGCTGGGGCAAAGCGGGGCGCTGCGGGGCAGCCGGGAGCTGAGCTGGGCTGGGCTGGGCCGGGCCGGGCCGAGCACCGCCGCACCCACTGCGCGTGCGCACTAGCGCCCGGCGCACGGGACCGCCCGCCCCCAGATGGCGCATGCGCACTGGCTGCCTCGTCTCCGCGGCAGGGTGCTGGCGCCCCACGGTTACCGGGACGCAGCGTGATGGCGGAGGGGGAGGGGGAGGGGCCCCGCCCCCTGCCTGGAGCCCGAGGGCCACTCCGCGGTCAGGCCCGCCCGGCCCGGGGAGCCCCGCCCGGAGCAGCACGGGCCGGCGGCGGCGTTTGGGGTCCGGCGGCACCAGCCCTTCGCTGAGCACAGCCCCGCCCCCGCCCCCGCCCCCGCGCCGGCCGCTGGCACGGAGCGACCGGGGCGGCGTTTGAAAGGACTTGTGGCACCTTGGAGACTAACCAGTTTATCTGAGCATGAGCTTCCGTGAGCTACAGCCCACTTCATCGGATGCATGCGGTGGGAAAAAAAACCAAATAATGCATCCGATGCAGTGAGCTGTAGCTCACGAAAGCTTATGCTCTAATACATTTGTTAGTCTCTAAGGTGCCACCGGTCCTCCTGTTCTTTTCATGGTTTCTGTGTACAAGAAGTCTGACTAGGTTATCACAACAGACACTTTTGGCCTTGGAATCTATGAATCCATGAATAGGACCATACCAAATTCATGGTCCATTTTGGTCAATTTCAGGGTCATAGGATTTTAAAAATTGCAAATTTCATTATTTCAGATATTTAAAACCGAAATTTCACAGTGTTGTAACTGTAAGAGTCCTGACTCAAAAAGGGGCTCTGAAGAGGGTCACAAGTTTATTGTAGGGAGTCGTGTTATTGCCACCCTTACTTCTGTGCTGCTGCCTTCAGAGCTGGGCCCTCGGCCAGCAGCTGTCACTCTCCAGCCACCCAGCTTGAAGGCAGCACTGCAGAAATAAGGGTGGCTATAGTGTGACCCCCCCCTTACAACCCTTTTTTGGGTCGGGACCCACAGTTTGAGAAACGTTGGTCTCCCCCGTGAAATCTGGTCTGTTGTGTACTTTACCTGTACTATACGGATTTCACGGGGGGAGACAAGATTTCATGGTCTGTGACACGTTTTTCACAGCTATGAATTGGTAGGGCCCTATCCATGAATTAATACATGTTATTGTGAGTGCCCTCTGCTGTTTAATGCTGTTAAAGAGCACCTGGAAACACACACATTTATATTGGCCATGAGGAAATTCAGTTTTGGACGGAGTTGAGCAATTTAATCAAGGTGATTTAAATAAAATATTTTTTTAAAAATAGATTCATAGAAGTGTAGAGCTGGAAGGGACCTCGAGAAGTCATCAAGTCCAGCCCCCTTCGCTGAGGCAGGACCCAGTAAACCTAGACCACCCTGACAGGTGTTTGTCCCAATCTGTTGTTAATTACCTCCAGCAATGGGGATTCCACAGCCTCCCCTTGGAAGCCTATTCCAATTGCTAACTACCCTTGCAGTTGGAAAGTTTTTCCTGATGTCTAACCTAATGTCCCTTGCTGCAGATTAAGCCCATTACTTTTTTTTCCTACCTCCACTGGACATAGAGAATAATTGGTTTCAGAGTAGCAGCCGTGTTAGTCTGTATTTGCAAAAAGAAAAGGAGGACTTGTGGCACCTTAGAGACTAACAAATTTATTGAGCATAAGCACACGAAAGCTTATGCTCAAATAAATTTGTTAGTCTCTAAGGTGCCACAAGTACTCCTTTTCTTTTTAGAGAATAATTGATCACTGTCCTTTTTATAACAGCCCTTAACATATTTGAAGATTATTATCAGGTCCATCCTCAGTTTTCTTTTCTCAAGACTAAAAACAATAAATATATATAAATCAATAAAGATAGTCCAGAGGAGAGCAACAAAAATGATAAAGGGTTTAGGAAGCCTGATCTCTGAGGAAAGTTTTAAAAAACTAAAATAAGCCATCACCAGCAGCGGGGTGGGGGGGGAAGGTGGAAGGAGGGGAGAGGAAAACCTTCATGTGAAAGCAAGGTAGGCTATTCGACTGCTGGAAATAGCCTACCTTACTTGTCACCGTGAAAGGTTTTCCTCTCCCCCCCCCCCCACTGCTGGTGATGGCTTATCTTAAGTGATCACTCTCCTTACAGTGTGTATGAAAAAAAAACCCATTGTTTCATGTTCTCTGTGTGTGTATATCAATCTCCCCACTGTATTTTCCACCAAATGCATCCGATGAAGTGAGCTGTAGCTCACGAAAGCTTATGCTCAAATAAATTTGTTAGTCCTCTAAGGTGCCATAAGTACTCCTTTTCTTTTTTGTGAATAAAGATACACTGGATGTTATCCGCAAAAAGAAAAGGAGTACTTGTGGCACCTTAGAGACTAACAAATTTATTAGAGCATAAGCTTTATTAGTCTCTAAGGTGCCACAAGTACTCCTTTTCTTTTTGCGAATACAGACTACACGGCTGCTACTCTGAAAACTGGATGTTATGACAAAGTGGGTGTTGATGGGTGCATTGTAGCTGGACAATACAGAGAGATTTCCCAGACAGACCAGCATTGTATACGGAGCTAACTTATTCTTAGTAGTTAACAGTATTAATGAACTATATTATTATCTGTTTTATAGTTCCCAGAAGTGTGGTGGATACTTTACAGAACATCTAGAAGGCATGATACTGGTCCCAAAAAGCTTACAGTAAAGAATGACATAACATGATAAATGGATGCAATACAAACAAATGATGTAAAGCTGTAGTGTCACTGTGGCTGGTAAATCATACTAAAAGGGAGAGAGGTCTTTTTTTTACTATAAATTGGTAAACTATTTAAATGAGATTAAAAAAGTATAAGATACACTTTCCTTTGCCACTTGACAGTAAGGTGACATGACAGTCAAGTCAGCTGTCTTGACATAAACATTCAAAATTTCAAAAGATCTAAAATGAGAGTGAATTGTTTGCCTGGGAATTGAGATGTATGGGATGTTCTGTGTTAGCTGCTTTTCTGAAAGGACTTCAGTTTCAGTATGGTACCTGCATTGTTGATAAATCCACACATTCCCTCCTTTCCCATGAAGGATAATGCCTTTCTTGTCTGGCAGAAAAAAGATCTTTTTGTTCTCTTTTGTCAAGTCTCAGCTCTGAAGAGATGACAGACAGACAGTCACTTGGAGACAGACTTGGCTTTATTGTGTAAATTTCCAGCATCAATAATTCACACTTCACTTGGCTGAGAAGAAGCAGCTCTTCTCTGGATGTTTTTGTGCCCCCAAGATCTGTACTTTTGAGGAAGATTGATAAAAGATGTTAGTTGCAAAGGCAGGGAAGTGTATGGATTATGAGCATCCCATGGCACACATTGTCTGTGTTCACCATAGGGGACAAGAGAGGCACATAGCTCAGGTTTGGTGACACCTACATTTGTCCAGCCCAAATAAAATGATCTTCCAGCATGAGCTGGAATAGCCAGTGGTTCCAAAAGATTTTCATATTGTGGGCCATTTCTTGTGACAAGATGTTATATATCACCTCCCCTTCCAACCTCCCAGTCCTGATCCTATACCTCCCTGTAGCAAAAATAGGGCTTGGTAATATTATAAAAAGTAATATTAAGACACTACTGAGTAGGGTCAGATTGGGCTGCTGTGCAACTGGGTCAGATATCTGTAAGGGGCCTCTGAATAGAGCTTATATGAGCTCTCTACCATTGGTTCCCTCCTGTGGGGAGCTGGAGGAACAATCCTCCCACAGGAAACTACTGGGAGGGATGTCCAAGAATAGAGGTGGGGAGGAGATAGATTGTGTGCAAAAGGAAGAATACCCTGGAGCAGCTAGAGTTCATAACCTGTTCAGCTACCATCCATTAATAGCTCAAGGTTACCTGCTGGCATGCTGCAGTCATAAAAGAATCTAGAAGATCTTCCTTCATAAGCCAAATCATATCAGCAGAATTGTTCCATGGAGTAAACCGTAAATCACCCAGAATGCCTGTGCCTGCCCACCCACATCCAAGTCTCTCCTACTACAAAGAGCTCTGAGCCAACTTCAGAGACAAAAAAATCCAAACAAGAATGATCCTTGCTGAGACAAAACTAACCCTAGCAGAATACGGTTCCTGTCTGTCTGCTCAGATGGAATATGGACCAATCATCCAAAGAGGAGTCCTGGAAGCTCCGAGGAATGTCCTGCCCGTGCCCTGTGAAATTAGCCCTGTCCCTCCTGGCTGGTGAAGTCTAGTGAAGAGTTTCTGGCCCCCAGGACAAATGAGATAAAACCTCTTTCAAAGAAAGCATACTTCTAGATATGCTAAGGAATGTACTGGTGCATTGGTGCCTCTGAACTTGAAGAAGTCTATACTTAATGCCAACAACCTTACCAACACTGTCCCATTTCCAGCTTCCCTTTTCTTGACAAAGTCACTGAGGAGGTTGTGGCATCCAGGCTTGAACAGCGCCTGTATCCCCTGTTTCAGAGCAGGGCTGAGAAATGATCTGATTTTTTCACATCTGTCTTTACCACTGAGGATGGTGGGGAGATTCCTACATTGTTCCTGCTCTTTACAAAATGAGGTACTCTCAAGATTTGTTAGTTGTTAAATACATTTGTTAGTCTCTAAGGTGCCACAAGGACTCCTCATTGGGTTTTTTTTTTGTTTTTTTTAATAAGTACAAAGTAATTCACACTGGAGGAAAAAATTTAAACTACTCCTACACCTTCCTGGGTTCTAAATTATCTCCCCATGCCTGGGTGTCAACCTATATCAACTTAGGAAAGGGATCTGGGCGTCACTGTGGACAGCTCAATGAAAACCTCTGCTCAATGCACAGCGTTGATCAAACAAGCAAGCCAAACGTTAGGATGCATAAGGAGTCATATAATCATAGAATATCAGGGTTGGAAGCGACCTCAGGAGGTCATCTAGTCCAACCCCCTGCTCAAAGCAGGACCAATCCCCAACTAAATCATCCCAGCCAGGGCTTTGTCGAGCCTGACCTTAAAAACCTCTAAGGAAGGAGATTCCACCACCTCCCTAGGTAACACATTCCAGTGTTTCACCACCCTCCTAGTGAAAAAGTTTTTCCTAATATCCAACCTAAACCTCCCCCACTGCAACTTGAGACCATTACTCCTTGTTCTGTCATCTGCTACCACTGAGAACAGTCTAGATCCATCCTCTTTGGAACCCCCTTTCAGGTAGTTGAAAGCAGCTATCAAATCCCCCCTCATTCTTCTCTTCCGCAGACTAAACAATCCCAGTTCCTCAGCCTCTCCTCATAAGTCATGTGTTCCAGTCCCCTAATCATTTTTGTTGCCCTCCATTGGACGCTTTCCAATTTTTCCACATTCTTCTTGTAGTGTGGGGCCCAAAACTGGACACAGTACTCCAGATGAGGCCTCACCAATGTTGAATAGAGGGGAACGATCACGTCCCTTGATCTGCTGGCAGTGCCCCTACTTATACATCCCAAAATGCCATTGGCCTTCTTGGCAACAAGGGCACACTGTTGACTCATATCCAGCTTCTCGTCCACTGTAACCCCAGGTCTTTTTCTGCAGAACTGCTGCCGAGCCATTCGGTCCCTAGTCTGTAGCGGTGCATGGGATTCTTCTGTTGTAAGTGCAGGACTCTGCACTTGTCCTTGTTGAACCTCATCAGATTTCTTTTGGCCCAATCCTCTAATTTGTCTAGGTCCCTCTGGATCCTATCCCTACCCTCCAGCGTATCTACCTCTCCTCCCAGTTTAGTGTCATCTGCAAACTTGCTGAGGGTGCAATTCACACCATTCTCCAGATCATTAGTGAAGATATTGAACAAAACCGTCCCCAGGACCAACCCTTGGGGCACTCCACTTGATACCAGCTGCTAACTAGACATGGAGCCATTGATCACTACCCACTGAGCCCGACAATCTAGCCAACTTTCTATCCACCTTATAGTCCATTCATCCAGCCCATACTTCTTTAACTTGCTGGCAAGAATACTGTGGGAGACCGTGTCAAAAGCTTTGCTAAAGTCAAGGAACAACACGTCCACTGCTTTCCCCTCATCCACAGAGCCGGTTATCTCTTCATAATTAGATTAGTCAGGCATGACTTGCCCTTGGTGAATCCATGTTAACTGTTTCTGATCACTTTCCTCTCCTCTAAGTCCTTCAGAATTGATTCCTTAAGGACCTGCTCCATGATTTTTCCAGGGACTGAGGTGAGGCTGACTGGCCTGTAGTTCCCAGGATCCTCCTCCTTCCCTTTTTTAAAGATGGGCACTACATTAGCCTTTTCCAGTCGTCTGGACTTCCCCCGATCGCCATGAGTTTTCAAAGATATGGCCAATGGCTTCTTCAATCACATCTGCCAACTCCTTTAGCACTCTCGATGCAGCGCATCCGGCCCCATGGACTTGTGCCTGTCCAGTTTTCTAAATAGTCCTGAACCACTACTTCTCCACAGAGGGCTGGTCACCTCCTCCCCATGCTGTGCTGCCCAGTGCAGTAGTCTGGGAGCTGACCTTGTTTGTGAAGACAGAGGCAAAAAAAGCATTGAGTACATTAGCTTTTTCCCACATCCTCTGTCACTAGGTTGCCTCCCTCATTCAGTAAGGGGCCCACACTTTCCTTGACTTTCTTCTTGTTGCTAACATACCTGAAGAAACCCTTCCTGTTACTCTTAACATCTCCTGCTAGTTGCAACTCCAGGTGTGATTTGGCCTTCCTGATTTCTCTCCTGCATGCCTGAGCAATATTTTTATACTCTTTCCTGGTCATTTGTCCAATCTTCCACTTCTTGTAAGCTTCTTTTTTGTGTTTAAAATCAGCAAGGATTTCACTGTTAAGCCAAGCTGGTCACCTGCCATATTTACTATTCTTTCTACACATCGGGATGGTTTGTCCCTATAACCTCAATAAGGATTCTTTAAAATACTAAAATAACTATTTTCCCATGTTATTTCTTCCCCCCCCCCCCCCCCCCCACTGTTCCTCAGATGTTCTTGTCAACTGCTGGAAATGGCCCACCTTGATTATCACCACAAAAGGTTTTCCTCTTTCCCCCCCCCCTTCCTGCTGGTGATGGCTCATCTTAAGTGATCACTCTCCTTACAGTGTGTATGATAAACCCATTGTTTCATGTTCTCTGTGTGTGTATATCAATCTCCCCACTGTATTTTCCACCAAATGCATCCGTGAGGTGGAATGACTTCACTTCACTCAATGAAGTGAGCTGTAGGAGTGGTCAACCCATCTCAAAAGGATATTTCCGAACTGGAGCGGGTTCAGAGAAGAGTTACAGGAATAATTAGGGTTCTGGAAAAACTCTTATATGAATAGAGATTTAAAAGACTGAGATTGTTTACTTTAGAAAGAGACAAATAAGAGAGGACTTGATAAAAGTAGATAACATACTGAGGGGTCTAGAGAATGCAGATCAGGATCTTCTGTTTTTCCTGTCTTATAACATGAGAACAAATGTTCAATGAAATTAAAAAGTGGGAAATTCAAAAGGAAATACTCATTCAACACACATCGTGTAATTAGACTGCGGAACTCATTGCGACGGGAAGTAATTGAGGCCAAGAATTTAGTAACATTCACAAAAGGACTGGATAGTTATATGCCTAACAAGAATATTCAGAGTTGCTAGAATTAATTATAACAATTTTGGTAAGGATGTTAAACCTTGTGCTTCCGGGCTTTAGTTGATCTCATCCCACATCTGCTCCTGCCAGGTTCTTGCCTCTTCCTCTGAATCACCTGGTACTGGCCATGGTCACAGACAGGATACTGAGCTAGATGGCTCTTGGTCTGCTCCAGTCTGGCAATTCCTATGCTTCTGCCTTAGGACTTGTCTACATTTATTGGAGGATCAACGCTGCGGCGATCGATGCATGGGCAGTCGATTTATGGGGTCTAGTGAAGACTCGCTAAATCGACTGCCGATCACACTCCTGTCGACTCCTGCACTCCACGGGATCGAGAAGAGCGAGGGGAGTTGGCAGAAATGCATCTCCGGTCGACATTGCGTATTGTGGACCACGTGGTAAGTAGATCTAAGCCATGTTGACTTGAGTTACGCTTTTAATATAAGTCAAATTGTGTAGCTTAGATCGACTTTCGTGCATATTGTAGACATGGCCTTAGAAATGTAACAACACAGCCTCTTCCCTCTCTGGAGGTGATTGAGAACTTCAGGGCCTGCACAGAACGTCTCCTCCCCTGCAGGTCCTGTGTGCAAGGGGCAGAGAGGTCTGTACAGCCCACTCCTACCCTTTGGAGGCAGAAAAGACTTTCAAGGAGGAGCTTGCACAAGTGTGACACATATGCTATCTTATTTGGCCCTCAACCCTGCAGTGTCTGAGCACCTCACAATAAATTTATAGATTTCATCCTCGCAACTCCCCAGCGAGGTAGGCAATTATCCTTATTCACAGGCAAGGGAACTGGGTAATAGGGGAGATTAAGGGCTAGATCCACAAAGGCTCAGCACTGCAATGCGTAACTCGGGTGCTCTGCTATGTAGTGAAAACCACAGTCCTGAGTTAGGGACCCAGGCTTTCTGTACCATGCATGGGGAGAGTTAGGTACCTAAGGATGGGATTCATGGAAGCCAGCATGCTGAGTGGGGAGCCGCCTAACCTAGCCAATAGGAAATGCTGAGGAGGGGTTGGGACTTAGGTGCGTAACTCTGAGCCAGAGGGAGGTGCTAGTCTCCGCTCAGGATCCACGGCCATGAACCCTCTCCTGAAGTTAGGCATCAAAGCCAGATCAGCCCTTTCTCACAAAGAACAAAGTGCTGGTATCTTTATGTTCTCTAGCCTAGTGGTTAGAGCAGTCACAGAGGATGTGGGAGACCCAGGTTGAGCTCCCCAGTCCACCTGATGTCTTCCCCTCCTATGTGAGTGCAATAGCCACTGGGCTATGGGCTATTTTAGGGTGGGCCTTTCTCAGTTTCTCCTTTTGAAGTTATTCCACTTTGGAACTGACTGTGACTGTCGGACATCACAGCTGGGTGCAGGTCTGGTGAGGGAGCAGTGGTGGCTGGGGAGGGAGCCCATGCAGAGTGACTCATGAGAGATGCGAACTGTGTCTGGCTTGGAATCCCTACAAATGCTTATTTCCTTGAATAGGGATTGGGCCACAGAGGGCAGTGCAGGTCTGAAGAGCCCTGACTCTTAATTAGATTGCCTAGGAGCCCCAAACAGGGTACCGCTGTCACTCACCTTGAACTGGTTTCAGAGTAGCAGCCGTGTTAGTCTGTATTCGCAAAAAGAAAAGGAGTACTTGTGGCACCTTAGAGACTAACAAATTTATTAGAGCATAAGCTTTCGTGAGCTACAGCTCACTTCATCGATGCATTTGGTGGAAAAAACAGAGGAGAGATTTATATACACACACACAGAGAACATGAAACATGGGTTTATCATACACACTGTAAGGAAATGCATCCGATTAGTGAGCTGTAGCTCACGAAAGCTTATGCTCTAATAAATTTGTTAGTCTCTAAGGTGCCACAAGTAATCCTTTTCTTTTTGCGAATACAGACTAACACGGCTGCTACTCTGAAAACTGTAAGGAGAGTGATCACTTAAGATAAGCCATCACCAGCAGCAGGGGGGGGAAAGGAGGAAAACCTTTCATGGTGACAAGCAAGGTAGGCTAATTCCAGCAGTTAACAAGAATATCAGAGGAACAGTGGGGGGTGGGTGGGAGGGAGAAATACCATGGGGAAATAGTTTTACTTTGTGTAATGACTCATCCATTCCCAGTCTCTATTCAAGCCTAAGTTAATTGTATCCAGTTTGCAAATTAATTCCAATTCAGCAGTCTCTCATTGGAGTCTGTTTTTGAAGCTTTTTGTTGAAGGATAGCCACTCTTAGGTCTGTGATCGAGTGACCAGAGAGATTGAAGTGTTCTCCAACTGGGTTTTTGAATGTTATAATTCTTGACGTCTGATTTGTGTCCATTCATTCTTTTACGTAGAGACTGTCCAGTTTGGCCAATGTACATGGCAGAGGGGCATTGCTGGCACATGATGGCATATATCACATTGGTAGAATGCGCAGGTGAACGAGCCTCTGATAGTGTGGCTGATGTGATTAGGCCCTATGATGGTATCCCCTGAATAGATATGTGGACAGAGTTGGCAACGGGCTTTGTTGCAAGGATAGGTTCCTGGGTTAGTGGTTCTGTTGTGTGGTGTATGGTTGCTGGTGAGTATTTGCTTCAGATTGGGGGGCTGTCTGTAAGCAAGGACTGGTCTGTCTCCCAAGATCTGTGAGAGTGATGGGTCGTCCTTCAGGATAGGTTGTAGATCCTTGATGATGCGTTGGAGAGGTTTTAGTTGGGGGCTGAAGGTGATGGCTAGTGGCGTTCTGTTTTCTTCTTTGTTGGGCCTGTCCTGTAGTAGGTGACTTCTGGGTACTCTTCTGGCTCTGTCAATCTGTTTCTTCACTTCAGCAGGTGGGTATTGTAGTTGTAGGAATGCATGATAGAGATCTTGTAGGTGTTTGTCTCTGTCTGAGGGGTTGGAGCAAATGTGGTTATATCGTAGCGCTTAGCTGTAGACAATGGATCGAGTGGTATGATCTGGATGAAAGCTAGAGGAAATTGGTCAACTTCATGAAAAAACTCGCACAGATACAGACAGACATCATCTTCCTCTCCAAATGCAAACAGATGGACATCATACCGAAAGGACTGAAGGTAAAAAATCCATTACAATCTACATACCACACAGACTATGCTGACAGCTTGTGCCACACACTCTCAAACAAACTGCGGAACCACCTGATCAACATCCTCTACAGCAAACAGGGAAAGATTAAGAATGAGCTCTCAAAACTGGATACTCTCATAAAGAACCAACCTTCCACACAAACTTCCTCGTGGCTGAACTTTACAAAAACTAGACAAGCCATTTACAAAACACACTTTGCTTCTCTACAAAAGAAAAAGGACACTAAGCTATCTAAACTACTACATGCCACAAGGGGCCACAACAGTGGTTCCCGTAACCCACCCAGCAATATTGTTAATCTATCCAACTATACTCTTAGCCCAGCAGAAGAATCTGTCCTATCTCGGGGCCTCTCCTTTTGCCCCTCCACCCCCACGAACATGATACAGTTCTGTGGTGGACCTAGAATCCTAGGCTTGAATAGAGACTGGGAATGGATGAGTCATTACACAAAGTAAAAACTATTTCCCCATGGTATTCTCCCTCCCACCCCACCCCCCACTGTTCCTCTGATATTCTTGTTAACTGCTGGAATTAGCCTACCTTGCGTGTCACCATGAAAGGTTTTCCTCCTCCCCCCCCCCCCCCCCCCCCCCCCCCCGCTGCTGGTGATGGCTTATCTTAAGTGATCACTCTCCTTACAGTGTGTATGATAAACCCATTGTTTCATGTTCTCTGTGTGTGTGTATATAAATCTCTCCTCTGCTTTTTCCACCAAATGCATCCGATGAAGTGAGCTGTCGCTCACGAAAGCTTATGCTCTAATAAATTTGTTAGTCTCTAAGGTGCCACAAGTACTCCTTTTCTTTTCACCTTGAACTGTAATTGTTTAAGCCTCTTTACCTAGAGTATTTGCAACCTTTTCCCTTTCCCACCAGCCCTAGTAAAAACCTTTCCCTTAACCATGTGTCTGAAAGGAATCCACCAAGGCTTGCACCCACAAGGCCAAGCTGCTGAAGCACCTACAGAGCTTGCCACTGAGATGTGATGCACTGGGCCTGCTACTGCCACCCTAAGGGTGTACAGGGTAATGTCCCTGATAATTAGAGCATTGATCAGAACCTGAAATAGCTTGGGCTGCCCCTTCCACATTCTCAGCATCCATATAAGCAGCCCAGATGTAGGTAGAAGAATGATTTTCAGGTCAGTTGTCCCCAACTCCATTTCCAGCTGTTTTGTGTCTACCAGTGAAATGAAAAGACAGTAACTGGATTCAGAGTAGCAGCCGTGTTAGTCTGTATTCGCAAAAAGAAAAGGAGGACTTGTGGCACCTTAGAGACTAACAAATTTATTAGAGCATAAGCTTTCGTGAGCTACAGCTCACTTCATCGGATGCAACTGGATGTAACTGGATGGTTCTCCACCTTTGAACCAGGCAAAGGGATTCCCCATTTTTTGAGTGCTGACCTTGGGAACAAGGATAGGGGAGCACTAGCACCAGCTTCTTTGAAGCTATTTTCAGCAACATCTCTTCAGCCTCAAACAAAACATCTTCAGTCACAACACTAATGCATCCGATGAAGTGAGCTGTAGCTCACGAAAGCTTATGCTCTAATAAATTTGTTAGTCTCTAAGGTGCCACAAGTACTCCTTTTCTTTTTGCAAATACAGACTAACACGGCTGCTACTCTGAAACCTGTGAGTCACAACACTGTTACTCTGGATCTGGATGGATCAAGGTTGTGGTGTTTAACCAACAGCCACCAAGTGGCAGCAGCATCCTGTAAAAAGTGAAATTGAGTGAATGAGCCTCCCAGAGAGCTTGCACCGAATGTTTTGTGAGTGCACTTCCTTCCTTTGTTTATTTGCTTTTGCTAGCTAGTTACAGAACATCACAGGCTGGTTATGAATACATGTATCAGATAAGCATTCGCTGTCAAAATCCCCTGCCTCCTCCACAAATACACTGAACCCGTCTTCAAAGCAGGGCTTGATCACCAAATAAAACACAGTGTACAAAACAATTGGAGATCTGTGCAGGTCAGTGCCCTTAATTTGGGGACTACCCACTGCAAAACAGGCAAAAGACTCCTTTCAGATGTTATGGTTGCAAAAATGGCCATTTCCCGTCTATGCCTGGCCATGGTGATCCAGGGCATGGTGATCTAGGCATTTGTGACCTCCAAGCTTGGTTACTGCATTGCAACCTACCTAGGGGTGAAATCACCAACTTGTGTAAGATTCCGGTTGTTCAAACGCTGCTCTGCAGCCACTTAGCAATGCAAGTCACTGAAAGCATGTAACCATACTGCTCCGCTCCTTACATTGTCTCCCCATTGAGCTCTTGCATCAGATTCAAGGCCTAATGATTGGAGCTAGGGGGCCTTCGATCTTTCTGTGACCATAATTAGCCTCAACAAGCATTCTTCTCTGGAACAACTGATTTATCACCCACAAGGATGAGACCACCATGCCCCAGAGATGGTTCTGGACTAGGTTGCACCCCTCCCTGCCACTGGAACAAAATGTGAAGCACATTCCCCTCTGGCTTCCCTGCAATAAACACTCCGTTAAAAGAGTAAATGCATCCGATGAAGTGAGCTGTAGCTCACGAAAGCTTATGCTCTAATAAATTTGTTAGTCTCTAAGGTGCCGGAAGTACTCCTTTTCTTCTTACTCCGTTAAAGGATTTCCCCATGGCTGGGGCCTGGGGGACTGAGAGAAACAGCAAGCCAGTGTGTTTCCTTTAAAATGTTCCAGGTGCTCAGAAACTATGGTGTTAGAGAGCTAGATTAATAAATGAGCTTGATTAATGAGGGTTAAAGTGGGTGGCAGAGCAGGTGCCCGTATGATGTTCCTGGTCTAGCTGCTGGACTTTGTGTCAGGATTGCTGACTTCTACTCCCAACTCTCTGCTGCTCTGCGTGACCTTGAGTAGTCACTTCCCCTCTCTGTGCCTCAGGTTCTCCATCTTTAACTTGGGGCTAATCATACTGCCCTGCCTCTTGAGAGTGTTGCTTACAATTTGTGCAGCACTTTGAGAGGCTTTAAGGACGGGCCGGGCAGGAGTACTGAGGATCATTGTTCTGACATGGCCTCAGCTCAGCTCAGCATAGGCCCTAGCAAGATGACAAACTTGTTCAAACAACCTCTGTAACGCTTTTGAGATCTTGCATAACTTGAGAGGCCAGCAGAGCAGAAAGGAATGAGCTGATGGAATGTTGTGTTTTAATGAGTCCCCTTCCCTTGCGGACTCCCACTTAGTTCTCATGAGAAAACGGGCTAGTACTTTCCTGCAGGCCCAAGGGTAGCAGCCTGAACTTGAGAACGAGTAACTGACATTTCCGGATCCTGGCCTATTCCTCCCTGCTCAGAGTGTGACCTATGCCTGCCCCTGTGCATACTCAGTGAAATGGGGGGAACAAAAGTAGTGTTTGCTTGAATATATTGAAGCAGATGCAGAACTGGCTGAATACATTGAAGCAGATGCAGAGCTCTGCATACTGAAAAGATAAGCAGTGCTTTTTTTCAGCTCTGAAAACTCTTCATTCTTCACAAAGTACTGACACGAGAACGGAAAGTGCCTTTTCCTGAGTCTGGTTATTTATAAACAAGAGCTGCCTTCTGCTGCTGCACCTTCTCGTGCAAGGGGCCAGAGGCACTTGCAAAGTTTTTCTTTCATTGCTTTGAATTCAGCCAAAGATGTTTCGTATTGAGGGGAAGAAAATGGAGCCTGATTATGATCTGTTCCTGGCATTCAATGAACAAACACATCTGAGTAATTCTTTGGTGTCAGTAAACTCCACTGAATATCTAATTAAGTCTTAAATATTTCAGCCTTGCATTCAGCACTATTCACAACACCAGGATGTGTGCAGAGGGCTTGCTAGGCAGATTACTCATTTACTGCAATCATTTGCCTTTAATGCATGAAACAGCTGTTAAACTGGTCAGCAAGGCCCATTTCCAGGAGTAAGAAGATTCTGTGGACCAGGGTTAGTGGCTACTACTGTTTCTATGGATACTACTGATATTCACTGTGGGCTTCTAAAGTGGAGTCTATTAAACAGCCTGCAGTGTTACCACCTATATACACTCAGGTTGTAATGAAATGTATATGAGTGGATCTGTGTATGAGTGTATGTGTTGGTATGTTTGCGCAGGCATGCATGTGCATACATATGTCTGTAAGTGAATGTGTTTCTGCACTTGTGTGTGTGTGTTTGCGTGCATGTACATGTGCCAGGGCCAGTCAGAATCAGATACCTGGATGCTGCAGGTGCAGCTCACTGCAACGGGCTGAAAGTAGAAGCAACGTAGAATGAGGCACCCTGCCTGTCCTGGACCCTGTATCACTGTGAGCACGTTGTCCCAGTGCTCTGATCCCTCCACTGACCCTCAAGCGCCTTCCATTGCCAATCCAAAGGCCTGACTCTGATCTTCAACAGGGCAGGAGCCAGCCACTTCAGGGGTCCCATCTCCATCCATGACTCAAAAGCACGGCTGTGCTGTCTGCCACAATGCAGACAACCCTGCCCAGGAGAAAGCACAGGGCTGTAGTGACCTAAGCTGAGCCAATGTGGACTTGGACTAAAGTCAGTGTAGACTAAAGCCAGTAACAAACTGAAGGCTACGGTCAGATGGGTGTCTGCATGAATTTTGGGGCCCCTGTCCTGCCATGCCAGGCAGTTTCCAAGGGTTGTTTGTCCTTGCTGGGGCCGCTGTTCACATACACTTCACAGGAATCAGTCCCAAACACCTTCCCACAAAGTGAATTAGGAAGAGTTGCAGGAGCCTCTGTCTGGAAAATGCTTTGCCATCCTGTCAGCTTCGTGCAGCTTGTGAGCGAGAGGCAGCAGGCGCAGAGAGAGCTGCCCTGGAGGGGAGGCATTTGTTGCGCTGTCTTTGAGATCCAAGTGGAACATACTGTATCAGGCCAAGTGTGATTGCCATTTGCCCTCTGACCACTGCTCTTCAGTAAAACACAGTAATACTGGTCCATTATAGGCCGAGCTGGTAGCACCACCTGCCGTTAGGGTTGCCTGACACTTTCCATTTTAAGACCCCCCCCCAGCAGTTAGGGGGTAGCAAACAGGGCAATTACTGGGGCACCACACCACAGGGGGCCCTGTGAAGATAAATTACATCATATCTACAGAATGCCTGGGATAAATGTAATGTAATGTAATCTCTAAAAGTGGAAATAAATCACACTAAAGTCTAAAAGATAATACAAACTGTTGCAGAACAAATTCACATTGCATCGTTTTTGTAAACTAAGGTGCTTGCTGAATCTCAGCTCCATCATGTTTTTTCGATTTGTTATGTCTGCACTTTGAAAGAGCAAATCACTTGCAGTAGATTGGTGTTGGATTGGAGAGAGATAGTGGAGGAAAATTAGGGGATCACTGAGGTAAGTCTGTTTTTAAAAAAAAGTACTTTACTTTCTGTTTAAATTATAGGTGGGTTTAAGTTAAACAAAACTGTTGAGAAGTTATATAAAATTAAAGAGGGAAAAACTGGAGCCAGAGATGAAATGCTCATAACCCAGCTGTGCTCAAAAAAGATGCGCTTCTGAGAAAAAGGCTAAATGCTTTGGAATATATCCTAAATTAACTACATTCTTCACTCCACAAAATGCAGAAAGTGAGGAATGTTTGACTTATGTCGCTCCATCACTGAGATGTCAGCTCTGAATTTTGAGGAAAAAGCTGAAACTGGAGAAAATGTTCTGGCCAAATCTGAGGATGCTGTTCTGTGAACTGCCTGCACAGCTGTGTATCCTGAAGTGCTTCAGCCTCCCACACTGAACGGTGGGCACCTGCAATCTTACAGTCACCCCTGCTCTTGTGTGGGCGATGGATGCTCCACAGAACCTAGCGCAGAATCCGAGATGTTGGAGCTAGAAAAGCCCTCTTGGGTCCACTCTGCCTCACTGCCTGCCAAGGGCCAGGCAGCACTGTTTCCTGCGATGCCAAGGGGCTGTGTGGCACTGGTTCCTGCGATGCCAAGGGCCGTGTGGCACTGGTTCCTGCGATGCCAAGGGCCGTGCGGCACTGGTTCCTGTGATGCCAAGGGGCTGTGTGGCACTGGTTTCTATGTTGTAGTCTCCTAAACTCTGTGTTCTCTTAAACTTTTCCAGAGCTGGCACTTCTTCAACATCTAATGAGACACAGAGAAGCTGGGGACTACAGTGGGTGTCCTTCTTTTTTTTCTCCTGCCTTTACCTCACCTGGGCAGCACATGATGCTGGGAGCTGTAATTAGAACAAAAAATAGGCCTTCTACTCTAGCCTTCACAGGGCGGGCTCTCTTGGGCATCACGAATGGGATAGCAGGTCTTTACCTCTCTCCCCAGGGGAGAGTAGCTGAAAGTTGTTTCCATTGATCGTGGCTTATGTGTAATGGGCCGATCATCTCAGGCCAGTGTTTGCTGGATAAGAACATAAGAATGGCCATACTGGGTCAGACCAAAGGTCCATCCAGCCCAGTGTCCTGTCTTCCAACAGTGGCCAATGCCATGTGCCCCAGAGGGAATGAACAGAACAGGGAATCACCAAGTGATCCATCCCCTGTCGCCCATTCCCAGCTTCTGGCAAACAGAGACTAGGGACACCATCCCTGCTCATCCTGGCTAATAGCCATTGATAGCTGTCCAGATTCCTGCTGGCATCCTCCCTGACAATCCCAGCAGAAAGGCCAAGGGCTGGATGGGCCCTGGAGACTGAGTTCTTTCACTCCTAGTCATGGTCCTGCTAGACCAAGTTGGAGGCAGTCTGGAGGGAGGCTGTGGTTCTGCTGCCTATGCAGTGCCTATGTGGAGTCTGTGTACTTGAGGATGCCAGTCCATCACTCCTCACCAGCGCTGAACGTCAGGGAGTTAGGAACAATGGGTGTTAGCCTCACTGCAATGGCAAGCCCTTAGCACTGGGTTTCCCCCACTCCCAAACCCTTAGATTTTGTCCAGGGAATCTGCCACATGGGCACTGGGGCGGGCTTTTACTGTTCTACTGTAGAACACAGCCCTAGGACAAAAGGCATTTGGCCAGTATAGAACATGGGCATTTTGGGTGGCCAGCTTCATTCAGCCAAGACTGCTGCACCTCCCCAGTGGATGGATTTAACTCCATGCTTCTCATTTCCACTTTTTTTCTACTTTAGGCACCTACATTAACAGGGAATTGCAGAGCAGAAGTGGCCTGGTTTTGTTGTGACATTGTATAAGGAAGAGCAGAAGGTTCTTGTCAAACAAGAAAAAATGCTTTTTCTCTGCTGCTTTTTCACCTTAGAAATCCTGAGGTTGTTGCATCTGCTCTGCCCTGTCGGTGCTGGAGGTCTCATGGGAGGACGCAGAGCAGTGGATAAGAAATGTTCTCAGCTCTTCAGTGCTGAATCTTTAAAAAGGAATTTAGTTCCTTCAACTGCTTGTGGGAACTGTTGGAGTTAAATGGGGGTGAAAAAGCAAATAAATCCAAGAACACTGAACAGGGTTCTTGTCCCCATCAGGGGAAGGGTGTTTTTAAAAGTGTTTAGTGAACTCATTTAACTAGCAAGTTTTAGAACCTAAAACTGGACAGAGCCAGTTGTACTTTAATGTGTTAGTTGGTCAAGGGGAACTCTAGGGCATTCAAATGTGGTACAGTATCTACAATGTGGTAGCTAATGTGTTTTCAAAAACCCACTGGTTTTCCTGGTCTAAATACCCCATGAATAAAAATCATGGACCCTCTCAACTACCAGGTTTTACTCTGTATCCTATCCCCCAACTCCCCCATCTCTCAGAAAGTCTTCCTGATGAACCAGTGCAAACAGGACCTGCATTTCTACTGTGGCAAACAAGCAGACTAACTCACTCTGCAAGCAATAAATAAATAAATACACTCCCTTCAAGCCTTCTCTATGCATCATGCTAAAGGAAACCAGGGCACATGCCCAGCTTCTCCCTCTGCCACCCCTTGCAGAGGTCTCCCTTAAGGGACCTGAACCCCAGCTAGAGACTGTGGAAGACAGCTAGGTCTCAGCCATGGCTCAGTTATCACCTCATCGCAGAGTGAACAGGGAGGGTGGGAAGGATGAAGACCATTTGCTGTTTCCTGCGGCAAAAGGGAATTGATCATGTGGGGCTTGTCCCTCACATCCAAACCAGTCCAGAGGCTCACAGGGTTGTTCTCCAGCAATGCCAGCCTGGGCACTGCAGACTTTTCCTATTTGCCACTCCAGCAGTTTGTCCAAACCTGGGGTCTCATCCTGTTCCCACTGAAGTGAATGGGAGTCTTGCCTTTGACTTCATCTGGCCTCTAGGAAATAATGGGAATGTCATACAAGTGCCTGATCCATGAGATTTCCAGCCCAAGTTCTGCAGGTGGTCAGAGATGTGATTGGACTCAGGCTATGCAGATCATTCACTGCTGAATTGTTGGAGGTTCCGTGTCTCTTGGTTTTACCCTCCTGCGACTGTTTCCTATTTACCTATGTAGAAATTTTCTGCCACATTTATAAACATGATCTCTGGGAATTCATTATACCACACAGCTGGGCCAAATGCTTTTTGAGGCTATTATCCAAGCAAAAAGAGTTTCTGGAAACTCAAAAAATGACTCATCTTTGCACCTGGCCCCCTGAAGCTGCTGGTGATGAGCCGAGAACAGGGCCTTCAGAGCAGCAGCCAGCTCTGTTCTCCAGTGCACTGGGGAAATCCCAGCTGAATTCTCTGGGCTGTGGTAACCTAGCACAGGATTTGGCCCAAGATGTTGAAATATTTCTCAACTTGATTTTACAACCTGCAACTAACTGTCCTTTGAATTTACCGTTGAAACAGGAAGAGCTGAACTTGGTCCATCCCTTGATATAGCAACTGTGAGGCAACCCAGCAGTGGGCTACAACCAACCTATGAATTTCACAAACCACATCTTCCTCTCTATTGTAACGCATAAACAAACACCAGCACTGAACTTGTGGGACCCTGAAGAAGGATCTGTCAGTGCAAGACGCATCCCAGAAACACTGCCGGAAGGGAAGCCCAGCAATAATCAATATGGGGTTCTAATTACCAGTCCCACTCAACTGGAGTTGGGATAGGGCCCATGGAAGCTGGTGGGAACAGTGATCAGTGAGACTGGGTATCATCAGAGTGGGCTTCTTCTGGGAATTACCCGCCCAGTGGCAGCTCCCACTGAGAGAGACCCCACCCCACTTCCCAGCTGTGGAGGGTATGAAGTGGGGGTGGGGATTGTGAACATTCATTGTAAGTTTCTCTTCCTGATTCCCGCTGCCCTTTCCTGCACTCCCACCTACTGCTGAGTCTTTGGCGCCATTATCCAAAGAAAGGATGGAGAGAAATAAAACATTGAAACAGAATGCAAGTGACCAGAGCTTTCAGAGTCTGGCCTGTGTGTGATCAGCACTGAGCCCAAAGGGACGAACCCACAACACATGTATGCAGGGCTGGAGTGTGACTTTCACCTCATCAGCCACAGTCACCCTCTGCATTAGCACTAACTAGAGGCCATTTTAGGAATAGAGCTCCCTGCTCCACCCATGTCATCCTGGGCAGGTAGGGGGCTGCATTCCCCTGGGAGTTACATGACTATGTTAGAGTCACATTTCCTGGGATTAGAGAAATGCTGTTCTCGAGGGGCAGCACAAACGTTCATCAGCTCAGACTGTCCTGATGTCCAGGTGTGTCCTTTTGCTCAGACCCAGCTCCTGCATCTGAGGGTGCTGCATTCTGCTCCCACAGCATAACCGCATTGATTCCTGGTTTACACCAGCATTTCGGCCTTTGTGTCATAAATCAAGAGGAAATATGAACCAAGTAAACTCCTTCTCTTTGTGTGTTTCCAGTGGGGAGTTGCTGACTCGTTCTGAGCACTGCTGGTGGGAGATGGAGCTTTAGCTTCCAGTCTTCACTTCAAATCATTTAAGCAGGCAGCACATCATTACTAGGGAAGGAAACTGAACTGGTTACTTCTCTACACCCTGTGTATAAAATGATACACTTTGTCATTGTATGGGCTGGTCAACAAAATTGAAAACTATTTCTGGTAGTTGTAGATAGGCTTTATGGAGATCTTATTGAGCTCAACAATGAGAAGCTCAATATTATTCTCTTCCATTTTATAGGTGGATGCAGTCCTGATGCCTGGCTTAACAAATACAGCGCTGCCATATTGGCTGTGTGGTCTCTCAACTGCCACCAGAATTCCTCGGATCCTAGGTTGTTTGTCCTGTAATTCTCAGTCACTCAACTGTAGGCTGAGAACATGGCACTGGTGTTTTGCACAAATATCAGCAAACATTTCCTGTTTGGAACTGATAGTCCTTCAGCATTTATGGAGAGAATACTCAGTGCTGGTCCCAAGCAGGACCCTTAGTGTCCAGACTTGGACACAAGTTCTTGTCTTTAATGTTTTCCTTTGTTTTGTAGGTTCACAGTAATAAGAAGTAGGAAAGCAGCAGTACAAAGTGTTTAGCAGGATTCACAATCTTTAAGGCTGACAGGGACAGCCAAGTGAAAGCTCCTGCTATGGCCCCTTGCCAAGGTACTAATGGTAACAAAAAACCACCACTTCATGAAGCTAATACGGACCGTATTGGAAAACAAAAGATTCTTTGTGAACTTTTGTGGCAAATGGAGCTGATAGCGATGACAGAAAAATGACCTCCCACAAGGTACTGTCTTAGCACCTACTTTATTTAACAGCTACACAAACAAACAGCCAAGCTACTCTGGCACAAGATATTTTACTATGCAGATGATCTGTGTGTCACCACACAGCACAAGAAGTTTGGCATATTAGAAAGTACTCTGGTGAATGAATTTAATGCCCCAGAGAAGTACTATGCTGCCAATGAACTGCATGAACACCCAGCGAAGATGCAAGTCAGTGCATTCTACTTCAAAAACTGAGACGCCAAACACGAACTCAACATCAGCTGGCTTGGGATGAAATTTACTCATTCTATAAATCCTGTATACCTTGGTGTTACTCTTGACTCCTTTAGATCCTGCCATAAACATACAGCTAAGGGTAGCATAAACCCCCTCCTTTACCTGTAAGGGGTTAAGAAGCTCAAATAACCTGGTTGGCACCTGACCAAAAGGACCAATAAGGGAAGAAGATCCTTTCAAATCTGTGGGGGGACTTTTTTGTTTGTGCTCTCTTTGTTGTTCTCCCCGGGACAGAGAGAGACTAGGGCAGGAAAAAAACATCTCCTAAAACTATACCTGAAATAAGCATCTAAGATTACAAATTGTAAGTAATAGCAAGGAAATGCATTAGATTATCTTTTGTTTTAGCTTGTGAATTTTCCCTATGCTAAGAGGGAGGTTTATTCCTGTTTTTTGTAACTTTAAAGTTTTGCCTAGAGGGGAATCCTCTGTGTTTTAAATCTTATTACTCTGTAAAATTACCTTCCATCTTAATTTTACAGAGGTGCTTCTTTTACTTTTTTCTTTATAATAAAGTTCTGTTTTTTAAGAACCTGGTTGGTTTTTAGTGTCCTAAAAACCCAAGGGTCTGGTCTGTACTCACCTTGTTTACCTATTTGGTTGGTATTTTATTCTCAAGCCTCCCCAGGAAAGGGTGTGAAGGAGCTTGGGGGGATATTTTGGGGAAACAGGAACTCCAAGTGGTCCTTTTCCTGAATCTTTGTCTAACCCACTTGGTGATGGCAGCAATACCGTCCAAGGACAAGGAATAATTTGTGCCTTGAGGAAGTTTTTAACCTAAGCTGGTAGAAATAAGCTTAGGGGGTCTTTCATGCGGGTCCCCACATGTGTACCCTAGAGTTCAGAGTGGGGAGGGAACCCTGACAGATCCACATTGAGAAAACTAAAGCCAAGGTTAGCATATGAAACAACATTCTCAGCAAGCTGGTTACATCAAAATGCTGTGCAGACCCATCCACTCTGATCAACAGCATTGGCACTTTGCTACTCCTCTGCTGAATACTCCTATAAAGTGCAGGCATGATCCCCTCATTCAAAGAAGTTAGACCCTGTTCTTAACACCGCCTGCTACTATATTAAAGGATGCTTTAAGCCTACCCTTGTCAACTGCCTCCACATCCTTGCAAGCATTGCTCATTTTGATATACGCTGGGAAGTTGCAATAGAGTCGAGCACACAAGGCAATGCACAGATCCAAGGCATCAACTATGTGTTATAACACTGAAGCTGAGTTGACTGAAGTCACAGCAAAGTTTTCTTGCCACCATTAAGCCCCTAACATTGACACCCGAACAGAACAGGGTTCAGTTATGGCATATAAGAGTGCAGAACAACCCTGTAGCCTCTGTGCTCTGGCTCTGACTAGATGAGCACCTACCACTTGGTACACATCAGCCCTGGACTATATGGCATAGCCTTAATTGACTCCACACTGGAGTTGAACAGTCTAGGGCCAAGATGACCAAATGGGGTTACATCACTGGCCCCAATACCTGTGACTGCACCAAAGAGCCTCACAATATGAAGCAGCTCCTGTGATGCCAGCTGCTTGAGCGTGAATGTTCTTCCAGTGATCTGGCAGAGTGCAATGATCAGGCAGTTGCATGTGCACTAATGTGTTGGGTAGCTGTATGAGGACACACAACAAGAAGAAGCAATGAGAGAGTAGAGATAGGAATAGAGCTCAGGAGTCCCTGCTCCTCGTGCCTTGCTCTAACATTAGACAATGGCTGCTTTCTGTGTAAACACAATGGTGGCATTGCCAAAGCTTGGAGTCTGTGAGGTAGAGAACATCGATCCTTTTGGATCTGGAACCAGGAGAAGGCGCTTACAGAATTTCATGGCATCTTCATAAAGTATCTCAAAGAATCTTATATGGAAACAAACTTTCATTACCATCCAACCTAGCTCTTTGCATCAAGCAGTCTCTTACATCGCTGCTTGCATCCATGTGATGGCTAGAGCGAGAGATTTGAAATCAGGACTCCTGGACTCTGTAACTGACTTAGTGACTACCTCAGGCTATGACCTTGGGGAAGTCACTGAACATAAGGTGCTTTGAGATCCTGAGATAAAAGGTGCAAGAGAAGAGGAAGGGATATAAACTTCTCCAATCTTTGCACATGGCTTTTCACTGCTTTGGAGCTAAGGAGTTGGCAGTTCTGGGGACATAAATACAGTGATGCTTCCGTGCTAGTATGGAGAGAGCTGGGAATTTTACACTACATGAAATACAGACCAACTTGGCAGGTTGCTGGTCTGCAACTTAGCTGAGGTACAGTTTGCCTTTATCTGCTTTCTGACTACTTAGTCTTTTCCCTTGATAAAGTGAGGAGAAAATGCTGCCAACAGGGACTCCTGTTCTATTTGCTTTCATGTGTAACAGGAAATATTAAAGCTCCTTTCACTGGCACGGGGAGCTCGGCAACTGATGCAGGCCTGTCTCTTCTGACTTTGTTTGAATAATCTTCAAACATATTAAGTAAATAAATAGGAGGCTGTTGGGCCTGCCCCGTTGGTGAAAGGTGGTAGGAGGACACTGGGCCCACCTCCTCAGTCCAAGGTGGTAGGAGGTCTGACGTTCTGGACCTCGGGGAAACACCCTGCACCCCCATGTTCATCCTTATAATATGATTATGTGGTATCTAATGCAAAGTTTGTCATGTGGGGTGTCTTTGGAAGGCTCATGATGCACTGAGCATTGTTGTTATAGTAATGTTATAGGTTGTAATTTCATGTATTTAGTTATGAGGCTGAGAATGTGTCCTCATGGCTTAAAGCAAACCCAGGCAAAAACTCTCCAAGAGCAGAGGGCAGTTCATACCTCATCAGGGCATGTACGGGACAAACCCTGCCCAGCCTCACAGGAACAAAGGACACTGATCTAGGCAACAACAAAGGATCTGTTGGACTCAAGTGTGAGTCACCTCCCTTCCCTTGGTCAGTTTGGGACTACGATGAGGTAACGCTCACCTGACTCTGAAGGGTGGAGTGTGCAAAGCCAACAGAGAAGAAAGAACATGGTAAAAGGGAGAGATATTTGCCATGCTCTTCCTCTCTCTTCTATCTCCACCAACGGACATCACCACCAAGTGGCTGAAGCACTGATCAAAGGGGAGAGCCTGGCTGAAGACCAACCAATCAGACTGTGGTGAGAAGCATCTAAGTTTGTAAGGGCACTGAAAGTGTTAAGATCAGCTTAGAATGCATTTTGCTTTTATTTCATCTGACTTACTGTGCTTTGACTTATAATCACTTAAAATCTATCTTTGTAGTTAATAAATCTGTTTGTTTTTTCTACCTGAAGCAGTGTGTTTGGTTTGAAGCATGTCAGAGGCTCCGCTTGGGATAACAAGCCCGGTACATATCAATTTCTTTGTTAAATTGGCGAACTCATATAAGCTTGCAGCGTCCAGCGGGCATAACTGGACACTGCAAGACGGCGGTTCCTAGGGTTGTGTCTGGGACTGGAGATATTGGCTAGTGTCATTTGGTTGCACAATCCAAGGAGCAGCTTACATACCAGAGGTTGTGTGTGAGCAGCCCAGGAGTGGGAGTTCTCACAGCAGAGCAGGGTAAGGCTGCCTCCCAGAGTCAAGGATTAGAGTGACCTTTCCTGATGGCCATGGCAAGAGAAAGTAGCAGCCACCATGCATTTTCCCTTTAAAACCTAGTTTTTAGGACTTTGTTTTCACAGGCACTGGGTGGTAAGGCTGCAGGTGGGTTCAGAGCATAGGTGAGTGTGGTAGAGGAGAGCACCATGGTGGGTAGTAGCCTACAGCTGTGATTTCTATCTTCCTCCCTACATAAGGCTGTGCTTTGAAAAGCGAGTGGCGAGGTAGGGAAAGCCTTATCTGCAAAGCAAGTCCACAGCAACTACAGCTCAAGAGACATCTGTGCTAGATGCCTGGCATGGCTCTGTGCTAGACATGCCTCCCAAGCAGCTGGACCAGAAGTTAGAGTCTGAAGTTCTCCCCTGCAAGAGGATAGCTTTGTGACAGTGTAAAGGGCTGTAAAGAGGCCTCCTGTAAGAAGCTGTGGTCACATCCTGGCCCTCTGGGTCTAAACCCTGTGGTGGTGGCCCAGTAAAAGAGAGATGGGTCTGTGTATGTTGTTTTTGGGACAAGGGGTAACATTCTCAAAACTGATTTAGGAGTCTGAATCAAATTTTCAAAAGTGACTGACATCTAGAAGCCTAAATCCCACTGACTTTCCATGAGACATGGGCTCCTACAGCACGTAGGCACTTTTGGGAATATTATGCTGTGCCTATCTCCAGCTTCCAGGTGTGTGCTAGCAAGTGCAGGTGAGCACATAGGGAAGCGGAGCTATTGTGCACCTCCAAACTATAGGCAATGAAACCTAGGGAGCCATTGTGTCTCCAGCCTTCCTGGCACATTCACACTGTCTGTTTGCCAAGGCAGATCGCGAGGACTAGTTTTTAGGAGGAAAACATCTAAAGATACTTAGCGAGTGGCCAAGTAGGGTCTAGTGCGGCTGGGGAGACCCGTGTTATTACCGCTACTCTATCATGGCCCAGCAGACATACACCCAGACACCGCTTCTCCTAGCAACCATGGTGACTAGAGAGTACATTCCCCTGGCGGCAGTGCTTTAAAGTTGTTCCAGCACTCCCTAGATATGAAAATCAAGGACCAGATACACCTCACAGGGGAGATGCTTTGCATTAGAACCTGTCCAGAGGAGATTTTTTTAAGCAAACAAAACCAACATATTCTTAGAATTTGCTCTTGTCCCAGATCAGGTCTGAGTCTCCATTGCTGAAGCCAAAGCAAGAACTCCACTTCACTGAGAAATGCCTGTGTCATCAAAGCCAACAAGCCAATTTGAGATGATGTGGGCACCGTTTGGACAGAGGAAATTCTGCAAGTGAGCAAATTCTTGAGCAGAGACTGCTTCCTAGAGTGAATTGGCCCCAGCAGACTGCAATGCCCACACAGGGCCTCTTTTCCCCATCTTAATTTATGCTATCATTCCTCTTTGCAGAAAGAAAAACTGTCTGTTTCCAGGCCTGTATTATTCCCCTTCATCTGATGCTTTGCAGAGCCCCAGGAGTTAGGAACTCTGTGGATCCAGGCCTTGAGATGTTTTCAAGATCAGGATCATCCCATGGAGAGTTTTCAAGCCCCAAACAGACTACAGCATGTGGGAAGGAGCATGCATGTTGGTCTTAATTTTCTATTAGCTGGGAAGGTCTGTGCCATCTGGCATCGAAGGGGCACCAAGCACAGTTAGTTGATGAGGCTTTTGGCACATAAGCTATTAGGCAGAAAGCACTTAAAGAAAATATTTTGTGAGTTGCATAGTGTTGGGTCTTTCCTCCCCTGCTACTACCAGAGGTGCTGATGCTGCATGTTCGGGGCACCAGCTACTGAAAGTCAATATAGAGAAGAGGCCTCTGAATTATTTTCCTGTGGTAAGAAGAATGGGAGTCTGGGGCTAAGGGAAACTGGGAACATCTAATATTGCACATGCTGCAGCCGTGCATTGCAGGAGTTTCTATCGAGTTGGTGAGATCTGCAGGAATCTGGGTTAAAGAAACACAAATGCACTAAGAGGACCATCCCAAAGAACTTCACAAACTCCAAGATGAACATTTAAAAAAAAACAAAAAAGTGTTACCTTTACACTAATTCAGCCAGCCATTATGGGCTCCATATATATATATATATATATGCTGGGTGAGGTTCTCTGGGTTGAACTATACTATGTAGGAGGTCAGACTGGTCCCTTCTGGCCCTTAAATTTAAGGCAATAAAGGTTATAAATATACCCTTCAGATGTACATGTTCACTGTGAGATTTAGACTTGTGTGCAAATTGTTTCTGAAACAATCTTAACTTCAACTACTAGGACTTGCTCCCAAGAGCTAGAACTCATTTTAATGGCTGATTTATGCAATATCAGCAGTAACATCAGCTGTCTTGAATCAAACTAAAACCAGTACCCGTCACAGTGCATTGCATATCCCTCTAATGCATATTCATGTTTTATCAAATGAAGCCATTCTATTACAGCTGTATCCAGTACTGATACATAACCAGGCCCTCACTTCCCCCAGACACATACTATGAGATGGCATGCTGTATTTGCATTATTAATCAACCTCAGACATCAAGGTCACTCTGATGGACCTACAAAAGAGCACTAGCATTACCCCTACAGGTACCAGAGGGGGAGGGAGGTTGGTTGTTTTTGGAATATTTAGTGATAGTTTCCATGGTGAGTAGAGAATGTATGAATAGTAAATAAAGACAACCCTTTGGTTTGTAACTAGCATTCATGGCATTTATTCACCCACTAGCTTTTACATTGCTTCTTCTAGGGGAAGATCTGCTCTGTGTCTGGGAAACTGCCAGTTTCATTTATTTGTTAACTTCTTACTACCTGGGTAGTCTCCCAAGTGTGGCTATCACAGAGTAGGTAGCAATTATTCACCCCCAGTCTCTCTACCAAAGGGCAGCACTGAATGCTCCTGAAGCCCAGGGTTTTGGAGGGTGTGTAGAGAGCTTTATTCCTAACCAGGCAGCACATTCAGTCAATAGTCATCTCTCCTGCTCTGATTAGACAGAATGGCAGAGGTTTCAATCAGCAACTGCACCAAAGTGCTTCATTTTGGTCATCTGCTTTTCCAGAGGCTCTGTACCATGCAGTTGGCAGACACCTTAGGTCCAGGCACCTACAACTCATAAGGGCTTTCCCATTAACATTCAGCACAAGCCTGGAAGGAGAAAATTTCTTTTCTAATCACTGAGCATTCTGGGAAAAATTGATAAATCACTACACGATTTAGTGTATGAAGTGGCAGGCCAATAGCATCAAATTGGTATTTCAGAGGAGAGGGGGGGAGTGGGTTAAGGAATAAAGCACTGTCAGACCAGCAGGGGGAGAAAAAAAATCTGTAACATGATAGCTTCACAAGGCTTCTGGAAATTTAGCCCTTCTAAAGTGCTCAGCAGCCACAGCACCTAGCCAGGAGGGGATGTGGATTCTTCTTTGTTCTCAATAGGAGATGCTGGGTGGTGAATCCTGAAAGTCTAGCCCATGGAGGGCAAGAAACTACAGAAGAGCCCAACTGAAGTGTAAGAACAAGGCACCAGCAACTCATCTCCAGACCCTTCCAGCTTGTCTGCATTAGGGTAATCCACCCATGTGAGTAATCCACCTTTTAGGAAAACACCAGTGCAGTGTCTAGTAGCAGGGATTGCAGCTTAATGCTGTTAGAGGGGGTGCAGACCCCACACTTTAGATTAAGCTTTAAGGGCTCAGATAGTCCTGGGAATTTAAGCCATGGGCAGCCCTGTCATTGTAATATTGACATGTCTAGACAGGACACTGAGGTTCTCGCTCCAAAGCCCAGACATCAATATGCATCTCTTTGTACACAGCTGTTGGACTAGGGTTGCCAACCCTTCAAGATTAAGTCCTGGAGACTCCAGGACTTAGATTAATCTTAATTGAAGATTGTCATCTGATGAAACCTCCAAGAATATGTCCAACCAAAGTTGGCAACCCTAGCTCTGGCACAGCCGATTAAACAAACCACCAAGCAAGCTCGTCACTTAAGAGTTTTAGCTTTTATTTGAAAATTCATCTGTACATTCTCACTTCATTGATCAACAATGATGTGTTGCCATGTGCTCTCAGCAGCAGGGGGCAGTAGCAACTAAAAAGTTGACAATGAGCTTTCCACTTTCCAAAGCGCCTGGAAACGAGACAGAAGAGGAAACAAAAACCCACTAGCTTTTACATTTAACCTTTTCTGAGCAACGTAATTAAAAGTCAAGTCATCCTTTATCACATGGGGGAAGGGGAGTTGGTTTACAAGGTCCTACATATTTATCACAAAATTATGCTGCTGAAAAAACCTTGTGCATGGCTGTTTGGAAGAAACATGGAGCTGTTCCAGTCCTTTTTAAAAAGCCAGCATCTTAAAACTGCAGTAAGCCCTTTTGTCATTCCCAACAGTCTCAAAGCCAAACAACGAATGGAGCCCTTTCTAATAAATAATGATTAGAAAAAGAATAAATAAGATTAGGCCAAGGGTATACAATTACATGGATTTTATTTGGTTTCAGAGGCAGAGAAAGTGGAGCTTGACTGCAGCTTTAAGCCTTACATCTGAATTAGCCTGAACACTTAGTAGTTTTACAGTTGATTGGCTGTACAAGTTAAAAGATCCAAGTTCTACAGAGGTTTAGGCAAACTTGTATACATCGCCCACCCCAGAGACACATTTTGTGCAGCTAAGACAATAGGATAGTAATAACCTGATGGAAGGGGAAGTTATCCCTTTTCAAGTCAAAGTAGAAAAGTAAGATTCGAGACCTGTTAAACGTCATAGTATTGTGGGGAAGGAAGGGATTTGATTTTAAGACAAAAAGCCAGCAACACCACAAAACCCAAACCAAAGCCCCTCTTTGCAATGTGAAATAGTGGAGGTTCAGACACAAGCCATTAGAGGATTTTATCACAAATAAAGTTTGTAACTTCACTGGCAATGCCAAAACCCTAAAACAAGCCCACTAGTGGCAGCAGCACCGCGCTGTCCTTCTACCCAGGCACTTGGAAGCCTAGACATGGAAAGTCATGAGCGTCACTTTAAGTAGTCCTTGTTTCTGCTGAAGACAAAACTTGTTCATACCATTTAGGATGATCCTACAGCAAGATTTCATCTTCACTCTGTCTGGGTCACCAGAACCTTCCTCCCCTCCCATTCCCAAAACAAGAAAAATAACTCCCACATGGAAAAGAGAAAGCAATCAAGTGCAAGCCATCAGCATCCAATGATTGTTTTTTGGGGAGGTGGTGGGAAAGAGGGGGAGTGGGAGAATCAAGCCACCAAAAAGGGAAAGACTGACCCCCAAGCACCTCAGCAGCTGATGGCACTGGGATGCTGTTTGCTGACAAAGTCTGAAATGAAGTCAAATTCATTCTGTCCCAAGAAGAGCTCAGGCAGCTCCTGAATCCGGTCCAAACCCAGTTCCTGGACCAGAGACGTCAAGACCTCCTCATCTATGAGATCAGTGTCCATAACATTCAAGGTCAGAGCTGGTGAGGGCATGTGCTGCATGCCAGGGTGCTGACTGGGCACCATTCTGTACTGCTGCACACCTGCCGCCATGGGACCATTGCTCATGCCCATTAGAGGGTGCCCTTGATACTGGGTGTTGAGTTTCTGTAAGTGCATGCTGGCCATAAGCTGCTGAGTGCCCACAGGCCCCATGTATTGTTGCTGCTGGCTCGGACTGCTGAACATCATGGTGTTGGGCATTTGATGGTGGGCCATTTGTCCATTGATATTGGGTCTTGGCCTCATGCTCCCATCCATGCTGGCCCCTCCGTACTGCACCATCTGGCTGCTAGTAGGTAGAGTCCTTAGCACATGCTGCCCATGCTGGGGGGGTCCCTGCAGTCCATTCATGCCCACGCGGTAGTTCTGGAGCCCATTAACTCCATGGCTCATCGACATCATCATGTGATCTGCCATGGCGAGGAGGTCACTGCAAGGCAAGGAGGAGGTTTGAGGCGCTGCTAGGGAAAGGCAGCTTCCACCCACTCCCCTTCTTCCAAGGGGACGGCCTCGGAGCCCTCCCTCCAGGGCCGCCCTATAACCTGGGTCGAGGAGAGACGGGCCGAGGACGCGTCACATCACCAGCGTCTCCGCCGGGGCCCCGTCGACGAGCTGGGTCTCCCGGCCCCGGAAAGCCGGGCTGGGCTGGGCTCGCAAGACCCGCTCCGGGACGAAGCCGACGTGGCAGGGTCTCCCGGCCGCTGCCTGCCCCCGGGGGGGGCGGGGCGGTCCAGGGGCAGCCGGTCTCCCGCAGCCGGCGGAGCGGCGCTGCCCCGCGGCGGACCCCAGCGCGGCGCCGCCCGGGAGAGGGCGCCGCGGAGCCCCGCCGGCGGCGCGCAGGACCCCGGCGCCTCCCCGGAGCCTGCGCCCGGCGGCAGCAGCGGGACCCCCGGGACAAGCTACCGCCCGCCCCGCCCCCGCGAGCCCCCGGCCACGTACCCGAGCCGAGGGGCGCAGACTCCCCGGCCAGCAGCAGCAGCAGCAGCAGCAGCAGCAGCAGCAGCGCAAGCGACGCCCCGCCCCGCCCCGCCCCGCGGCTCCTCGCGATCTCCGTCACCAGCGCCCGGCCTGCCGCGGCAGCCTTATATCCGCCACGGGGGGGGCGTGGCCCGGAGCCCCGCCTCGCGCCTGCCATTGGGGCGCAGCTGCCGCGTCAGGTGGGCCCGCGGGACGGGCGGGCCCCGCCCCCCTGCTGTGCGGAGACGCGGGGCGGGGCGGGGCTGAGGAGCGCAGCGCAGCGCAGCGCAGTGGGCGGAGTTCGCCGGGGCCGCGCCCCTCCTGTTCCCGCCCGCCCCGCTCGCGCGGGGGGCGTGTCCCGCTGCCCCGGCCGCCCGGGGCTCGAGCCGGCGGGGGGCGGGGGCAGGGCTCGACGCCTGCGCGGGGAGCGGCCGGGGCGCCCAGGCCGGGGACGCAGGCCCCCGTCTCCGCCTTGCCCGCAGTCCGACCGCGGCCCTCCCGAGACCCCTCCCGGCTCCCAGGGCGCCCCGGCCAGGCGGGGGAGTCCCCGCTTCCCGGCGGGGCACGTGCCGCGCCCGCTGCTACCCCCGCGGCCGGGCGAGCGGGGGCGGTCCCGGGTGGAGCAGCCGGCGCGGGGCTCGGGATCGGTTTCTTCCCTGCGGCGGCCGTAAACGTCCCTCGCCCCTCGCCCTGGCGCCCCCGCAGCCGCCGTTGCGGGCCGAGCCTGCCGCCTGCCGCCCCCCGCGCGGGGAAGGGTCCGCAAAGCGACGTGGAGACTCCCTCGGGCCCCGGCCCCGGCCCCGGCCCCGGCCCCCTGCCCTCGCGGAGCTGGCGGCCCGGGGAGGGCTGCGAGGGACCTCGGGAGAAGCTGGGGAATCGTCTGAGAACGAGCAAAGAGCCAGGGCGCCAGGCCCCTGCAGATGCCCTGCTTCCCGGGGCGCTGGCGCTGCCTGAGGGCCAGCAGGGCCGCCACGCCGGGCAATGACCAGGTGGCTTGGTTAAGTGCGCCTCCAAAGTATGGAAATCCGCAATGGAAGGAACAATCTCCAGGGAGCATTGCCACCGTCCCATTGCCAACCACACCCCGACACTCCGAGGCAGCCAGGCCCAGATCCTCAGTCATTTAAGTGTAATGAGAACTAGGCACCTAAATACCTTTGAGGCTCTGGCCTTACTGCCTGGCTAAATAACTCCAAAGGTAAAAATTGCATTTTTCTGTTTTTATCTTTCTAAGGAACCGAGGAAATGCCATTAGAAAAACAAAGTCAGAAGGCCATCTGTGTTGCATGTTTAGGCTCTGGAAAAGCAGGAAATGGCAAAGTTAAGCTTAACTGCCCCAATTTAGCTCTCCCCCTTGTTTGCACAATACAGTCTTTAACCACACAGTTACATGCTGTTACTCAGATATTACAATATTAACAGACAGATTTTTCTACAGGCTTCTAGGTGCTTCTTGGATATGCAGACCTTACACTGTACATCTTGGGTATTAATGATCCTCTGGCCTATTGAGCCGAAGGAGAAAATGCTAGACAAGTGTATGAAAAGTTGTTTGTTGTTTACCTGTCTTATTTGAAAAACTAAACATGGGAAAAAGCTGTGTCACAAAGGGGCAGCTGAGCATGTGCTGGCAACCTTAACTCTGGTATTCTCGACTTACAAATGCTTAACCATGCGCGCTCTCTCTCTCTCTCTCTCTCTCTCTCTCTCTCTCTCTCTCTCTCTTACTGTGTTACTTTTTATTGAATATCCAATCATTGTTCTTTCTAACAACAGTTCAGATCAGATAAGGAACATGAGCCAGCAGCCCAAGACTTAAGCATCTGGGGTTGTTTATTTCCTGTGAAAAGCCAATAACTTTTACACATACCTCCAACTTGTGCAACAGAGCCCAAGGTTATTGACCTTTGGGACATGTTGCAAAGACTTCTTTGTTTACCTGGGCTTTTGCCTTACCAGGTGTTTGGGATGGGTTTCTGCTGTTGTTTGGAGGTGTGTGATGGTCAGTCCTCTAATTGACAATGAGTCAGTTGTTTAATTTAATTATATAATTGTTTTTTTACTTTAGAGATTTTGACAAGTGCATTTTATAAATTCAATAAACACTCATACCTACACACACATACATACATCTCTGCACAGACAGACACCCACACGCCTTAGGGATCAGCCTAGAGTAAAGAACAAAGGTTTGAAGCCTAGTATAAATGTGGGGAGTGTCCAAGCTTGCCTTTATAAACATGTTAAGTATGAGCTAATTGGCAATTAGTTCTTAAGGTAAAAAAAATTTAGTGTTTATACCACCCCAGCCATGCGCAGCACACACACACCATGGCCCTGTAACTGGCTCCATGTGGGCAGACCCCTGTGTCCGTACAGAGGGGATTTGAATGGGTCTCCATGCAGAAGCAGGAGTTTGCATATGTGATAAGCTGTAACATTGAGACCTATGTATGTATTCATTGTCCAGAAATATGGTTAATGCAGAGTTCAGGTTGACCGTCAGTCTTGTGCCCTTCCAGAATGCCCAGTAACACCTATGCTTAAACCTCTGAAAGCTAGGAACTGAAGAGTTATAGTCTTCCACACCATACCTCCACATAAGCTTAATTCTACCCTTCTGCAAAAGGCCTAAGAGTTTGTCCCCACACTACTCCTGTGAACTTTCACCAGAGTCCTCGACTTGCTCTGGAAGGATACTGTCCTCTGAGAGGAATGTTTTGGGGGATGGCTCAAAAGAGGCGAAGTTACGATTATGTGTGGGAGGTTATGTGGGATAGACATTACCATATTTCTGTATTTTCTGGTTTTCAGAGATTTGTTTGTTTTACAGTAACTCTTTATTTCCTAGTTTTTAAAGTATTTAATGTTCTGAAAGGGAACAAGGCACTGTTGGTTGACCGTAACTCTGCGTTAACAGAGTTTTTGGGAAGTGAATTTCCCTTGCTTTTTGAGGAAGTGGAGGTAGTAAGGGAGGCATGGCTGAAAGACACCTGTAACGGGGGTGGGGGGATGAGGGATCTCTCTGGGAACATCTCACTGACACTCAGCTACCAACTCTGCCCTCCTTCTGGCTTCTCCATGCCTCAGGAGACAGGAGAGGTCATGGGGAGAAGGGAAGGTGGTGATTGATAGGCTGTGAGGAGCACATCTACCAGCTAGGGACATCAGTGGGGAGTGGAGGAGAGCATGGTGGGGAAGAGGCTCTGCACAAGTCTGTTTAGTATAGGATAATAGGAGAGGGGAATTTTCTCGGCTGAGTAAGAACCCCCCAAGAGATGCATGCTGCCTGGCACAACATAAGAATATAAGAACAGCCATACTGGGACAAACCAAAGGTCCATCTAGCCCAGTATCCTGTCTTCCAGCAGTGGCCAATGCCAGGTGCCACAGAGGGAATGAACAGAACAGGTAATGATCAAGTGATCCATCCCCTGTTGCCCATTCCCAGCTTCTGGCAAACAGACAGAAGCTGGGAATGGGCAACAGGGGACACCATCCCTGCCCATCCTGGCTAATAGCCATTGATAGCCCTATCCTCCATGAATTTATCTAGTTCTTTTTTGAACCTGTTATAGTCTTGGCCTTCACAACATCCTCTGGCAAGGAGTTCCACAGGTTGACTGCGCATTGTGTGAAAAAATACTTCCTTTTGTTTGTTTTAAACCTGCTGCCTATAAATTTCATTTGGAGACCCCTAGTTCTTGTGTTATGAGAAGGAGTACATTTTTTTTACATTCTCTACACCAGTCATGATTTTATAGACCTCTATCATATCCCCCCTTAGTTGTCTCTTTTCCAAGCTGAAAAGTCCTGGTCTTATTAATCTCTCCTCATCTGGAAGCTGTTCCGTACTCCTAATCATTTTTGTTGCCCTTTTCTGAACCTTTTCCAATTCCAGTAGATATTTTTTGAGATGGGGTGACTACATCTGCATGCAGTATTCAAGATATGGGTGTATCATGGATTTATATAGAGGCAATATGATATTTTCTGTCTTATCTATCCCTTTCTTAATTATTCCCAACATTCTGTTGGCTTTTTTGACTGCTGTTGCACATTGAGTGGATATTTTCAGAGAACTATCCACAGTAACTCCAAGATCTCTTTTGTGAATCGTAACAGCTAATTTAGACCCCATCATTCTAGGGGTTAACCTCACTGTTAGCCCCCTTTTCCAGATCATTTATGAATATGTTGAATAGGACTGGGCCCAGGACAGACCCCTGGGGGACACCACGGTTTACCTCTCTCCATTCTGCAAACTGACCATTTATTCCTATCCTTTGTTTCCTGTCTTTTAACCAGTTACTAATCCATTAGAGGACCTTCCCTCTTATTCCTCTAAGGCTCCGTGTTTGTCACGGAAGTCATGAATTCCGTGACTTTCTGTGACTTCTTTAGCGGCCGTTCGCCTGGCCCAGCAGCTGCCTGAGCAGCTCGGGCAGCCCCTCGGCCAGTCAGACCAGCTGCTGCTGGGGCAGTTTCAGGCCCCCCTGATCCCCAGCAGCAGAAGTTTGTGTGTGTGTGGGGGGCCTCAGGGCTAGGGATTGGGGTGCAGGACAGTGCTTGCCTGGGCAGGAGGGCTCCCCAGAAGGGTGACAGAAACTCCCCTCCCTCAGCTCCTAGCTCTTTGTGCAGCCTCCACCCGTACGTACTGCCCCCATAGCTCCCATTAGCCATGGTTCCCAGCTTGGGGCAGAGGCAGCACATGGAATTAGGAGCTGGAGGTTGCTGCTTCCCAGGAGCTGGGTAGGGAATCTGCCCCACCACCACCAAACCCGCCCCCTCCCAGCACCCACGGCTGCCTGCCCCAAGCACCCACAGTGCCCCCCGTGGTGCCCCTCCTGGCCTTGACCCCCTCAGTACCCATGGCGCCCCCCTGGGCTGTGCCCCCCCTGAACACCTGCATGCCCCCCCTGGGTCACAACCCCCCAGCACCTACGGCATCCCCCCAGGCGGTGCTGCCCAAAGTACCCATGGCGCCCCCCGAGCCCTCCCCCAAGTTTTAGTCAGAGGTATATAGTAAAAGTCATGGACAGGTCACAGGGCCATGAATTTTTTTTACTGCCCATGACCTGTCTATGACTTTTACTAAAAACTAAAAATAGCCATGACTAAAACATAGCCTTACCCATGACAGCTTACTTTGCTTAAGAGCTGTTGGTGAGGGATCTTGTGAAATTTTTTCTGAAAATCTAAGTACACTATATCCACTGGATCCTCCTTGTCCACATGCTTGTTGACCCCCTCAAAGAATTCTAGTAGATTGGTGAGGCACGACTTCCCTTTACAAAAACCATGTTGACTCTTCCCCAACAAATTATGTTCATCTGTGTGTCTGACAATTTTGTTCTTTACTATAGTTTCAACCACTTTGCCCGGTACTGAAGTCAGGCTTACTGACCTGTAATTGCTGGGGTCACCTCTGGAGCCCTTTTTAAAAATTGGTGTCATGTTAGCTATCCTCCAGTCATTTGGTACAGAAGCTGATTTAAATGATAGGTTACAGACTACAATCTCTGTGTGTGTATATAAATCTCCCTACTGTATTTTCCACCGAATGCATCCGATGAAGTGAGCTGTAGCTCACGAAAGCTTATGCTCAAATAAATTTGTTAGTCTCTAAGGTGCCACAAGTACTCCTTTTCTTTTTTGCGAATACAGACTAACACGGCTGCTACTCTGAAACCTGAAGACTACAGTTAGTAATTCTGCAACTTCACATTTGAGTTCCTTCAGAACTCTTGGGTGAATACCATCTGGTCCTGGTGACTTATTACTGTTTAGTTTATCAATTTGTTCTAAAACCTCCTCTAATGACACCTCAATCTGGGACAGTTCCTCAGATTTGTCACCTAAAAAGAATGGCTCAGGTTTGGGAATCTCCCTCACATCCTCAGCCATGAAGACCAATGCAAAGAAATTCATTTATTGTCTTCACAAGGGCCTTGTCATCCTTGAGTACTCCTTGAGTACCAGTCCTACTGGTTTAGCAGGCTTTCTGCTTCTGATGTACTTAAAAAAATTTTGCCATTACTTTTTGAGTCTGTGGCTAGCCATTCTTCAGATTCTTTTTTTGGCCTTCCCAATTGTATTTTTACACTTCACTTGGCAGAGTTTATGCTGCTTTCTATTTTCCTCACCAGGATTTACCTTCCGCTTTTTAAAGGGCACTTTTTTGCCTCTTGCTACTTCATTTACTTTGTTGGTTAGCCATGGTGGCACTTTTTTGATTCTCTTTCTATGTTTTTTAATTTGGGGTATACATTTAAGTTGAGCCTCTATTCTGGTGTCTTTAAAAAGTTTCCATGCAACTTGCAGGGATTTCACTTTTATCACTGTACCTTTTAATTTCTGTTTAACTAACTTCCTCATTTTTGTGTAGTTCCCCTTTCTGAAATTAAATGCTATCATGGTGCGCTGCTGTGGTGTTTTCCCCACCACAAGGATGTTAAATTTAATTCTGTTATTTCACTATTACCAAGCGGTCCGGCTATATTCACCTCTTGGACCAGATCCTGTGCTCCACTTAGGACTAAATCAAGAATTGCCTGTCCTCTTGTGGGACTAGCGGCTCCAAGAAGCAGTCATTTAAGGTGTTAAGAAACTTTATCTCTGCATCCAATCCTGAGGTGACATGTACCCAGTCAATATGGGGATAGTTGAAATCCCCCATTATTATTAAGTTTTGTATTTTTATTGTCTCTCTAATCTCCCTGAGCATTTCACAAAAGTTCTAAGAGGTGTGAACTGACCCTTTCATCTCAATGAGTGTTCTTCTCCTCCTCCCAAAGCCTGCCCCAGCCTCTGGTGCAGAATACCTATTTTCAAGACAACCTCCCTCTGCATATAGACTTTAGAGCAATTTGAATATTGAAATCAGTTTCTTATTGGGGGGAGAGGGAGCCTGTATCTGAGGAACCCCTTCACCCAATGTCCCTGTATTTGTGGAACCCCTCGATCCAATGTCCCCCCTTTTGTGGCATAGCAATAGTCAAGATAGTTTCACTATGGACCATTGATGTTAGAGCATTTTGAAAACTAAATGAAATATTGTGCGGAGTCTGTGTGTTGGAGAACCCGTGGTCAAATGACCTCAAATTTGCACCACAAACTCTACCCCAGCACCTGTTGTACACCTGTGCTCACCTTTCCATCAGTCAGCCGCTAGGTCCCACTCCATGCCCCTGATAATCTTGAAGGGGGTATGGTGAGGAGGGAAGTTAGTGGGTCAGTGAGGAGTGCCTGAACCCGCTGGAAAAAGGAAGGGGCAGGAGAGTGGGGATGCAGAGTCCCCCTTCCAGACCTGGACCTAGTGGATGAGAAATTGGCAGCACAGGAGGCTCAGAGAGGCTTGATGTGTCCCATTCATCTCAATGAGAGGTTCTCAGGTGAAAGAGAACAAACACCTGTTGGTGATGAATGAAGCCTGAAACAATAGCGCTGAGATGTGTGAACTGCTCTGTTCATCTCATGAGTGTTCTCATCCCCCTCCCATGGGCTTTAGTGCCTGTCCCGTACAGCGAGCATGTCTGTTTTCAGTTCACCAACCCTATTTCAGTGCTGTGTGCCCGACGGAGACTCCAAATGTGCCTGTTCCCAGTGTCTGACATAGATCTGGTCTGTCATGCCTGGTGCTGCCCAGCAGGAGTTCAGCAAGCCTCTCTGAGCAGAGAAGTGATTTATCCTGGCTGTGACTCTTGCACTGGTCTCTCTGTTGCTATATTCAGTTTTCCAGCAAGAGCCTGGCCCCACACCATCATACTGGGCTTCAATTCCTGGCCAGAGTACTGCCCACCAAACTGTCCCAGGGAGAGACTCTGGCCAATGGGTAGATGGCACTGGGGTACACTTACGGGGTGTTGAACTTCCTTAAAAGTGCACATGCCACTCACGCTTCCAACAGGAGCCCCATTGTGGCACCACAGACAAAGCAAAGGCAGGCTTGTCTCCTAAAGAAACAATTCAAACTCTTGGTCCTTGGGTTCAAGAGCAATGCTTGGCCCCTGAACCACTGCACAAACACCCCTCTCTCTCTGGGTAGAGCTATACTGGCAGCGAAGGTGTCATTGCAGCATGACTAGGCATACCAGCACTAACTTGAATCTAGCTAACAGAGGTAACGATAACAAGGTTGATGTGGCAGCACAAGCTAGTCATGTGGGTATGTACTTGATTTGGTAACTCCTGCTACTACATCTACATGCATCCGAAACCTACATCTACGCTAGTATTCGCAAAAAGAAAAGGAGTACTTGTGGCACCTTAGAGACTAACAAATTTATTAGAGCATAAGCTTTCGTGAGCTACAGCTCACTTCATCCGATGCATCCGATGAAGTGAGCTGTAGCTCACGAAAGCTTATGCTCTAATAAATTTGTTAGTCTCTAAGGTGCCACAAGTACTCCTTTTCTTTTTGCGAATACAGACTAACACGGCTGCTACTCTGATACACTAGTATTGTTATCTGAGCTAGGTAGGTTAAAGCTAGCATGGATATGCCTACCTACCCGCACTACAATCAAACCTTCACCTGCAGTGTAGATTTAATCTGTTTGTGTCACCCAGTAATTGTCTGTACGGGTAATTTTTCCCATATAGTTATAACTATAGTGGTATAATTTTGTTAGTAAAATTCCCCATATAAATAAGCCCTCACAAAGGAGTTTCAGAGGAAACGATAGCTTGTAGAAATGTGAACTCTGTAAACAGAGGTGCTAAAACTTTTATACTGCAATCATTTTAAAAGTATGTCCTGGGCATTGGTAACAATCAGTAGCTGAGCAAAGGGGCAGTCCAATGATGTACATTTATGAGGGTCAGTGTAGAGTTAGGTTTGCAGAAGATTATAATTTAGAGATGCTCCCTCATAAGGGACAATATTATGAATATAGGAATTTGGAGATGTGCCCTGGAGGCAGGGGTTGAGAACACCACATGGCTGTGTGCAGCAGTTCACCAGAGAGGTTCTCCAGTTTGTTTTATTAAAGTTGTATTCCTTTTTCATTCACTGCTTGGTTATTTAATGAACCCCAGGATCGTTACATGGTGTCAGAAATGCTGAATGAGAAGGAAACTGCAGTCATTTTGAAATTAACTTCTGTATTTTCAACTGAAAGCAGAGACAAAGGGAGGCACCAGAGAAGCACATGGAGCACTAGCACAAAGGCTTTTGCATGTATTTGGTGAGTACAATAGTAGCTTGACTAGCTTAAGGGGGAAAAAGCCAAAAATGGATGTGTTGCAACCTCCGTCCAGTCTGCAATTATCAGGCAATGTTGCAGAGAACTGGAAAAAAATCAGAGATTTGAATTGTATTTAGCAGCCATAGCGACAGAGGAGAAAAATGATAAAGTGAAATCATCAATCATTTTGCATGTTGTTGGGGAGGAAGCTTTGGATTATATTTGTAACAACTTAAGTTTGAAGAAGGTGAAAGAGTGAAGTTAAGTAAAATACTGACTAAATTTGAGGAACATTCATGCTAAAAAGGAACAAAACCTTTGAGACACACTCATTTTTTACCTGCACGCAAAAAATTGATGACACCATAGAGCAAGAATTAAGGAAACTCAGTAAAACCTGTGACTTTGGTGAGCTGACACAGTCTCTGGTCAGAGATAGACTCATTTGTGGCATTAAAGACAATGTGTTAAGAGAGAGAGATATGATAGAGGTCTATAAAATCATGAGTGGTGTGGAGAAAGTGAATAAGGAAAAGTTATTTACTTGTTCCCATAATATACGAACTGGGGCAACCAAATGAAATTAATGGGCAGCAGGTTTAAAACAAAGAAAAGGAAGTTCTTCTTCACTCAGCGCACAGTCAACCTGTGGAACGCCTTGCCTGAGGAGGTTGTGAAGGCTAGGACTATAACAGGGTTTAAAAGAGAACTAGATAAATTCATGAAGGTTAAGTCCATTAATGGCTATTAGCCAAGATGGATAAGGAATGGTGTCCCTAGCCTCTGTTTGTCAGAGGGAGGAGGTGGATGGCAGGAGAGAGATCACTTGATCATTACTTGTTAGGTTCACTCCCCCTGGGGCACCTGGCATTGGCCACTGTCGGTAGACAGGATACTGGGCTGGATGGACCTTTGGTCTGACCCAGTATGGACATTCTTATGTTCTAGACTGCTCCATGAAGGAGACTTAACTTTAGAAAAAGTTCACCAAATATGCAGGGCAGCAGAAACAGTGAAAGCACAAGCTGAATTCACCCAAAGAGGTTATCTATGTACTAAGTACTAAAGAATATAGCCAGAATAGGTCAAATCAAAGAGTGGAACCACTTGTTATGAAAACCACTGCTAGGGGAAGACTGGGTACAGATGATCATGTAGAAGTTGTGTATCACAGCATCGCCCCAAACAGTGTGTTGCCTTTGGGGAAAAAAATCATTTTCCAAAATGCTGTAGATCCCAAATGCAGAAAAGTCAAGTGTATTCAGTTAAAGACAATCTGGTTGAGGTGTTTTTCATAGACATCCTGGGGTCTAGCAAGCCTGATGGGAGGGACTGGATACTGCCTATGACTGTGAATGGAACAATTATTCTACTGCAATTGGACACAGGAGCTCAGGTTAATATTCTATCTGAACAAGATTATGAGAGACTGGAAATAAGACCAAAATGGGGACTATCAAAAATAAAAGTCACTGGATATTCTGTAAGAAGTGTACCAGTGAAGGGGGAGGTGCATTGTTAGCATCAACCATAAAAACATGGTGCACCATGTACAGGCTCCCGTTCATTGTAGTGCCAAAAGAGGTTACACCATTTTTAGGGCTGACTGCATGTGAGAAACTCAATCTGGTAAAATGGGTGCTCTCACAACAAGACCATATTGAACCTGGCTATGAAGCACTCTTTCAAGAATATGACGATCTTTTTCAAGGATTGGGCTGCTTGCAGGGTGAACATACAATCCGGATAAACAAGCAGGTCTCTCCGGTTATCCATCCCTGTAAAAAGATGCCATTTGCACTCTGTGATAAACTCAAAGCTGAGCTTGCAAGGATGGAAGCAATGCAAGTATTAAAAAAATTGAGGAGCCAACGGAATGGGTGAGCTCCCTACTCATTGTGGAGAAAAGTAAGGACCAGCTATGCATATGCTTAGATCTGAGAGACTCTACCAGGCTATACAAAGAGAACATTTCAAATTACCAACCAGAGAAGAGATTATGGCTCAGTTTGCAAATGCTCGATATTTCACTAAATTGGATGCATCTTCAGGTTTTTGGCAGCTAAAGTTAACTGAAGAAAGTACCCTATTTGGGAGATACAGATTCTTCCACTGCCCTTTAGCATAGCTTCAGCACCAGAAGTGTACCATAAAACCATACCATATGATCTATGATCATATTAATGGTGTTGACACCTCAATGGATGACTAATCATCTGAAGGTCAACAAAAGAGGAACATGACTGTAGACTTCGGGAAGTCTTGGATGCAAACTTGAATAGGGTTGCCAATTTTGGCTGGATGTATTCCTGGAGGTTTCATCACATGACATAATCCTGGAGGGTTGGCAACCCTAAACTTGAAACTACATTGGGAGAAATGTGTTTTAGGGGTTACAGAACTGACTTTTTTGGGGAGGACATTCTTTCCAACGAAGGTTGGAAATTTCCAAGGAAGATTTCAGCCATTGAAATGATGCCACATCCCCAGTCAAAGAAAGATGTCCATTGGTTCCTGGGAATGGTTAATTATCTTGGAAACTGAACCAAGAGCCAGTGTTAAAGTTCTATGCACCAGGAAGGCCTATTAAAAATCTTCAAAGATGCTTCACAGTCTGGGTTAGGTGCAGTGATTTTACAGAAGCATGAGGATTGTTGGCAGTCAGTGGCATATGCATTCAAATCACTGTCTGAGGCAGAAACCAGATACTCATGGCTTGAAAAGGAGCTTTTAAGAATATTGTTTGCCTGTGAGAGATTTAATCAGTATATTTATGAAGAAACAGTCGAAGTTGAAATGGATGCAAGTCCCTGACATTATTATTTAGCAAACTGCTAAATGTCTGTTCTTTAAGGAGTCAAAGAATGATGATAAAGCTGCAAAAGTATGATTTGGTTGTGACCTACACACCCAGTAAATTCATGTTCACTGCAGATGCACTTTCCAGAGCAGTGGCTCCCATGGAACCAGAAAAGACTTTAAAGACAGAGATGCAAGCCTATGTAGACCTGATTGTAAAATCAATTTCCATAGCTAACAGGAAACTGCAACAAATAAGAGAGGAAACGGAGAAAGATGAATCTTTGGGAATCCTTAAAGAAGTGATAATTAAAGGGTGGCCTGAAGAAATAAGCAGTTGCTGTCCAAATATAAGGGACTATTGGAACTGCAGACATGAACTTACTGTGATAGATAGGGTGATTTTCAAGGGCAGTAAGGTTGTATTTCCAACGAGTCTCTGAAAAGAAATGTTACAGAAGATCAACGAGGGTCATTTAGGAATTGAGAAGTGCCAACAATGAGCAAAAGAGGTGCTGTATTGGTCGTGGATCAATCACAACATTACTAGCATAGTAGGAAACTGCTTTTCATGCTTGAAATACAAGCCATGCCAACAGGCAGAACCGCTGAGACTTCATCCAGTTCCACAAAGGCGTTATAAGAAGGTAGGCACTGATTTACTTACCTGGCAATTAAAGGATTATTTAATAGTCACAGATTATTATTCTCTGTATTCAGAAATCTGCACACTGCACGGCACTAAAGTAAGTCAGTGACGGCCGACACAAAGGGAATCTTCTCCAGAGTGGAATTCCAGATGAAATCTTTAGTGATAATGGGCTGCAATTTTCCAGTGCAGATTTGCGATTTGCCCTAGATTGGGGCTTTTATCACAAAACATCAAGTCCAAATCACCCCTAATCAAATGGACTTGTGGAAAGGTCTATATGGACAGTCTTCTTCTTCTTAGTGTGTGTGCAATGTGTCTCAAGTGGCATGTGACCAGGATTCATCACCAAATTTGGTCCACTGGTTGGATCATTAGCTTCCCCGGCCAGGGCCGGGTACTGACACAGAGCGTGATATGAATGCTGATCCATGACGCCCTATACGGAGAGTAAAAAACCTTACAAAAAAGACTTTTAACAGTGGTGGTGATTTGTATAACGCTTTAGGAAGTACATCTCTGGAGAATGGCTTTTCTCCAGCTGAGTTGTTAATGGGAAGAAGGATCAAATCTAATTTACCAATTAATGATAACTTGCTGAAATCTTATAATAATGAAACCATATGAAAGATGAAAGAAAATCAGAAGTGGAAGCAGAAATATTGTTTTGACAAAAGGGCTCATGATCTCCCATCTCTTAGTTCAGGTGATAGTGTGTGCCTGAAGAATCACATCTATAATACTTGGGGCCAAAAGGATACCATTAAGGAGTAGAAAGAAAAGGAGTACCGGTGGCACCTTAGAGACTAACAAATTTATTAGAGCATAAGCTTTCGTGAGCTACAGCTCACTTCATCGGATGCATTTGGTGGAAAAAACAGAGGAGAGATTAAGGAGTAGCTGCATCCAAGGTCCTATGTAGTCCAGACAGACCAAGAGGACACATTTGGACATAATCAAAGGGATTTATGAGTAATCCCAGAAAATTCCAACACATTGACAGTTGAGGTGGACTCTGGCATTTCCCATCTGATTCATCCTTTATCATCAGTGCACAAAGGAGAAACCATCAAGGAACAAGAGAACAATTCAGACGCTAATGAGAGGCTGATACTGAGAAGATCAGAGCAGGAGATTAAACATCCTGAAAGACTCATAGAGACTTGCTAATGTACCTGGAGAAGAGGTATTTGAGGAAAGTGAGTGATAAAGACTCACTTGAGAGTAATGTGCTGGTAACCTCTCGTCTCAGGTAGTTGACGTATTTGGTTTATGGAAATACACTACATGGATTGAGAATTTAATATGTGTTATTAGATAGTTGTTAGCTGTTTATGTGTATGTATATAAGAGTGACTTTTTTTTTCCTGAAGAGGGAAGATGTAGAGATATGTTTTTAGAAGATTATAATTTAGAGACACTCCCTCATAAGGGACTGTATTATGAACATACAAATTTGGAGATGTGCCCTGGAGGCGGGGGCTGGGAACACCACATGGCTATGTGCAGTAGCTCACTACAGAAGCTCTCCAGTTTGTTTTATTAAAGTTTTATTCCTTTCTTATTCACTGGTTTGTTATTTAATAAACCCCAAGATCATTACAGTCAGAGCCTTAGGATTGTATTTTGGGAACCCCTTGACCAAATGACTCCCAATTTATCCCAAAATATCTGCCCCAGCTCCCATTATGATACAGTTTTCAAGACAAATCTCCCTATGCATGTGAATTTGAGAGCAAATTGAATATTTAAATCAGTTACTTATTGTGGGGAGGGCTGTATCTGAGGAATCCCTGACCAAATGACTCCAGATTTGCACTACCTTGCCCCTCGATGTGGATGAGGCACAGATATTTTAAAAACAAGCTGAGCATGCATCTGGATTTTAGAGGTCTTTGAAATATCTATTTTGAAAGAAAAAGCTCTGTTCTTGGGGCCAAACTTCCCAAAGAAGCCCCTTTGCTGTCTCCCACCCAAAGAAGCACGAGGCCTTGTCTACACTGGCAAGTTTCTGTGCAGTAAAGCAGCTTTCTGAGCTGTAACTCCCGAGGGGTCACGCTACCAAGCCACTGAGTGTGCAGAAAATGCACAGCAGCAGCACTGTAAAAAACCACCCCAACGAGAGGCGTACAGGTTTCTGTACCAGGACTACAGTGCCACGGTCCCGTGTAGACACCATGGTGATTACAGCGCTGCGACTGGCCTCCGGGAGGTGTCCCACAATGCCTGTTCTTGCCTCTCTGGTCACGGGTTTGAACTCTACTGCCCTGCCCTCAGGTGACCAACTGTCACCCCCACCCGGTAAATTCCTTTGGAATTTTGAAAGTCCCCTTCCTGTTGGCTTGGTGATGCATGCAGTGGTCTCAGCACATCCTTCCTGGTGGCCAGGCCTGCTCCATGCACCAGGCGATCCCCTGCTTGGAGCAACGCCGAGCGGCTGGACTTCATCGGCATTTGGGGAGAGGAGGCTGTCCAGTCCCAGCTGTGCTCCAGCCGTAGGAATTACGATACTTACAGACAGATTTCACGAGGCATGAGAGAAAGGGGCCATGACCGGGACACATTGCAGAGCAGAGTCAAAATGAAGGAGCTGCAGAAAGCCTATCACACAGCGCGGGAGGCAAACCGCCACTCTAGCACTGTGCCCACGAGCTGCTGGTTCTACAAAGAGCTGGACGCGATACTTGATGGCGACCCCACCTCCACTGCAAAGGCCACTGTGGATACTTTGGTAGCTCACATGCCAGTCGAGAGTGGACTGAGGCAGAAGGAAGAAATCTTGGACAAGGATGTGGAGGGGGAGGGAAACCCACAGGCAGATGATGACTCTGAGGTCAGAGATGCAGGCAGCCAGGAGCTCTTTTCTACCCCGGAGGAGGCTAGCCAGTCACAGCTGTCGGATCTTGGCGAAGCGCAAACAGGAGAGGAGGCCCCTGGTAAGTGGATTTGATTTTGGGAATTGCTGAAGCGAGTTATTGGGGCAGGAGGGTTGCAGAAAGCAGGCTTGTCTCTGTATGATGCACGTACCACCACATGCCTAGTCTGAGCGGTGGAACAGGGTGTTGATTGACTCCCTCACTTCATGGGAATCTGCCTCAGAGATCTCCAGGAAATTCTTATGGAGATACTGGGCAATCCACTGCCGCAGGTTTCTCGGCAGAGCTGCTTTGTTTCTTGCCCCATTAACATCTGTGCCACTCTGCCACTGGCGGGGGACCATTGCTGCACACAGGGGAGCTGCATAAGGGCCAGGGCAGAAGCCGCAGACTTGGAGAAGACCCTCCCTTGATTCCCTGCTCACCCTCAGCAGCGAGGTATCTTCCGTAATGAGCACACTCTGTGGAAAATGTGGGGACAGGAATGATTATCAGGCCTCCACTACAGTGCTGGCTCTCCCCAACCACAGGCCCAGTGTACAGCAGGGTCCAAGAACACTGACTTACCCTGCCCCTGCGGCTACTCACCATTTTCGGGATCTTGTGGCTCGTGTGTGTGCCTGGGGTCAGCCAGTTAGTGACAGGTATGTGAATAGTGGCTGTGTTTTAAATCACTGAATCAGTGTTCTGTGTGTTGCAAACAATACCGCTTCTGTAAAATGTGGCATTTTGGCTTCACAGAAATGCCCTTGGGAACCCAGCCTCCCTCTTTGTTATCGCTGGCTGAACGGCTGTGCAGAATTACAAAGCGGCCACGAAGAACTAAGGAGGACTTTCTGCGTGAGGTTTTGATGCACTCCACCGCCGAGAAACAGGAATTGAAGGAGTGGCAGGACAGCAAGAAGAGGGACCGAAAGGAGAACGCGGCGCGCCAGAATGAAGCAATGGAGCAACTCTTAAACATTATAGAGTGCCAAGTGGACACACTCCAGGTGATCCTAGCACTGCAAACCGAGCAGCTCTGTGCACACCCTCCTCTGCAGCCACTGTCACAAAACTCTTTCCCACATGCCCCCCCAGACACCGCTAACACACTCTTATCAACCTCCTGCTTCCAGTCTGTATCCACGGCATTCCACTCCTATCCCGTCACAGTCCAGCCCTACGGACTCCCAGTACCCACTGCACTCAACACCCGTCCCTCTGCAGTTTAGCCCTGTTGAAGTACAGCACCCGCTGCATTGTACTCCAAAGGAGAAGGTTGGATATGATCCCTGGATATAAACAAATCTTTAGCCGTCCCGGGACCCCATCTCCTCCTGGGACTTTCCCTTCCCCCATCCCCCTCAGTGCTGATGTGTTTTTTTGTTTGTCTCTCTCCTCTGGTTGTTGTTTTTTAATAAAATAATTGTGTTGGTTTGAAAGCAATCTTTATTCTATTAATTGAAAGCAAACAGAGCCCTGCAAAGCAACAGACAATTGTCTTAAACCTTCATATTGCATTGTCTGCACCAATCACAATCACTTCCTAGCATTACAAGCACTGCACTCCCTAGCATAGCAACAAATATTATTGGCTTTCAGTTTCAAATTGCTGCCTCAAGGCATCCCTGATCCTTATGGCCCTGCGCTGCGCCCCTCTAATAGCCCTGGTCTCTGGCTTTTCCAATTCAGCCTCCAGGCACTGAGCCTCAGCAGTCCAGCCCTGAGTGAAGCTTTTACCCTTCCCTTCACAAATATTATGGAGTGTACAATACACAGCTATAAGCATAGGAATATTGTAATCAGCCAGGTCCAGCTGCCCATAGAGGCAGCACCAGGGGGCCTTTAAATTGCCAAAAGCATACTCAACAGTCATTCTACACTTGCTCAGTGTTGGGATATAGATATTCAGGCCTGTCTGTAAATCCTATACTCTAAGAATTTAGGCGTATTCTTATCACTTGGCTAGTTTTAGAGGTATAAAAGAAAGAATCAAAATCACTGTCTGCTGGTGTAAGGGCCTTCTCTTACTGTGACAGTCTGAGGCCCTGCTCTTAGGCTAAGGCCTTTCGCTAAACAGCAGAGGCAGCCATAAGCTGGGAAGCGACCGGTCACATCCTCACATTCCAAACTAGTCACATTGAAATAAGGCAATCTGGGGCTGTTAGAAAAGTGATCCGGCCTATCACCTCCAGAAAAAGGGAAGTGCCTAAAAAATGTAAAAGGAAACTTAGTTTGATAGCATCCTGTCTGGAAAGAACTCACTTATCAATAGTTGAGATGTGAAATCCTCATTTCTGTGTTGTTCTATCACTGTAGTCCACACTTTCCTATTGTTTGTCTGTATAATCTCTGTCTGGTTCTGTGATTGTTTCTTTCTGCTGTATAATTAAGTTTGCTGGGTGTAAACTAATTAAGGTGGTGGGATATAATTGGTTACCTAATCATGTTACAATATGTTAGGATTGGTTAGTTAAATTTCAGTAAAATGATTGGTTAAGGTATAGCTTAGCAGAACTCAAGTTTTACTATATAGTCAGCAGTCAATCAGGAAGAAAGATGTGGGGAATGGGGGTGGGGAAATTGGAATCATGTTTTGCTCAGGGGAGGAATGGGAACAGGGACACAGATAAGGCTCTGTGGTGTCAGAGCTGGGAAGGGGGACACTGAGGAAGGAAACTGGAATCATGCTTGCTGGAAGTTCACCCCAATACACATCAAATTGTTTGCACCTTTGGACTTCGGGTATTGTTGCTCTTTGTTCATGTGAGAAGAACCAGGGAAGTAAGCGGGGGAAGGAATAAGCCCCCTAACACTCAGCCTGTTGTTGAACCGCTCCTTGCTGCTGTCAAGGTACTCCATTTATGGCTTCATAAGCCACGGCATTAAAGGGTAGGTGGGGTCTACCAGGATCACAATGGGCATTTCGACTTCCCCTATGGTGATCTTCTGCTCTGGGAAGAAAGTCCCTGCTTGCAGCTTCCTGAACAGGCAGGTGTTCTGAAAGATGCGTGGGTCATGCATCTTTTCGGATCAGCCTGCGTTAATGAACATGAAATGCCCACAGTGATCCACAAGCGCCTGGAGAACCATAGAGAAATACCCCTTCTAATTAATGTACTTGGTGGCTAGGTGATCTGATGCCACTATTGGAATATGCGTGCCATTTATCACCCCTCCGCAGTTAGGAGAGCCCATTTGTGCAAAGCCATCCACGTCACACACATTGCCTAGGGTCATGGTCTTTCGGAGCAGGATGTGATTAATGACCCTGCATACTTCGGTCAACACGAGTCCAACGGTCGACTTTCCCACTCCGAACTGGTTAGCGACCAATCGGTAGCAGTATGGAGTAGACAGCTTCCACAGTGCAGTCGCCACGTGCTTCTCCAATGGCAGGGCTACTCTCATTCTTGTGTCCTTGCGCCGCAGGGCTGGGGCGAGCTCATCACACAGTCCCATGAGTGTGGCTTTCCTCATTTGAAAGTTCTGCAGCCACTGCTCATCATCGCAGACGTGCATGACAATGTGATCCCACCACTCAGTGCTTGTTTCCCGAGCCCAAATGTGGTGTTCCACTGTGGTCAGCACCACTGTGAATGACACAAGCAATCTCGTGTCTAGCTAGTACGCGTGGCAAGATCAATGTCGCACTCCTCTTGCCTTTGTAGTTTAAGGAATAACTCCACTGCCACTCATGACATGTTAGAGCAAGCAGCATCCTGGTCAGCAGTGTGGGATCCATTCCTGCAGATCGAAGAGGCAAAGCGTGCAGTACACAAACCGTTGAAAGATGGCACCAAATGTGGATGGAAGCCCAGGGATTGCTGGGATGCGAAGCAATGCATCACAGGGTATTGGAACAGGACCTAGGATGCCCCGTGACCCCTTCTGCCTTCCCACAACTCTTAGCAGCAGAAGAGGAAGAGATGCTCTGTGGGACAGCTGCCCATACTGCACCGCTCCGAATACAGCTGCCAAGTGCCGCAAGTGTGAACATGCTCTTGTGCAGGGAGCTGACAGTGTGAACCACAACAGCGGTTTCCCTTCAGCGCTCTCTGAGCAGCACTGCAATGGCCGGCGCTGCAACTCTGCCAGTGTAGACTCTGCCTGAGATAGAGAGCAGGACTACGCACCGGGGCTGTTCTCAGAAATCTGCTGAGTGCAGCACTTGCAGTCAACACGTATGGCTCATGTTCAATGACTCCAGCATGTTGCCCTGAGTTTCAGAGCAGCAACAGGCCTACAGCGTATACACAGATCACTCCCACCTAAGTTTGAACCACCTCACAGATCTAATTTTATCCCTAAATAAATCTTGAACTATTGCTTCCTCTAAAGGGCAGTGGGTGCGGGTCATTCGTTGAGTTGAAACCTGAGCAGGTGAAATCAGCTTGGGATGGATCAATGCAATAGTTCAAGGTTCAGGTGTTTGCAAAAAAAAACTTTATCATACAATTCTGATGGCATGTGACTTCATTTAGTGGCCTGTATCTTGAGAACCTCTTACTAAAGCAACCCCAGAGCGGAACGACTAAGCCTACCCTGTGTCCCAATGAGGAACAGCAAATTTCAAGGCAATCTCAGTATGCAGGTGGATTTTAGAGACCTTGAAAAATCAGATTTAAAAAATTAATGTAGTTTCAACCTTACCTATAGTGGAGCTACTGCCCCACTGTTATATAGCAATGAACTAGCTAGTGTGCGTATGTGTTTGTGCATGTATATGTGTGTTTGTGTGTGCATGTATTCACACCATTTATCTTTACTGTATGGAGTCAGATCTACTCAGCTGGAAGTCATGGGCTCTGCACTGCTAACAGTCAATGGAGCAGGAGTATCTGTGTGGCTATGCATGTGTTACTGATGATCTAGGTGTATGTCAGTCACTCTTTGTATATCTGTGGCTCCTTTCCCTTATATAGCTGCTATATTTGTCTGGTGACAAACTCCTTTCTCCTTTCACTTTATATGCAGAAGCTCTTGCTCCACGGTTCACATGGGGGCAGATTGTAGCTCTCCCTCTGCTGGAATGGTGGAATTCTCAGCAATGAGTTTTCTTCCTTATTTGTTTATACCAGGCAGAATATTTGTTTCAAGGGAGTTTACACTGCAAGCCTTTCCCTGTACTGCTTTTGTTGAAAGCTTTTATACCTGATATCTCACGATGGTAGCATATCAAATGTTCATTGTTAGCTATTAGAATTCTCTATGTTGTCCTTTGAAAGGAGCTGTAATGAAAATCTGATACACGCTGCATGTTGTGTGTATAACACTTTCCAAGCTGATTGTCAATAAACTAATCAGGAGAAAAAAATGGAATGTAATTCAGGCTTATTTTTTGATTTTGGACAATCACAATGATTTAAAAACAACATTTCAGTTGAATTAAAGTGGTTCAGTGCAGGTTATGAGGCTGTAAAAACAGCTGGGAGAAAACACAGGCAAAGTTTCTTGAGTTTGGCTTTAAGTCAATATGTCAACAAGCCAAGCTTTGGAAGTTACAATAAATATGAAGCAAGTTCTAATGTAACGTTGTGTCTCACTTTAGCACAGGCCAATGGGGACTGGTGCTGTTCCTGAGTGGGACACAGTTAGTGTCTATGGTGAATACTATACAGAGAATAACTATGGAGAATAGTTCAGACCATGACTGGGACCAGTTCTGTGCCCTTTTCCTTGGGTTCAAGTTACCAGAGTATGGCCCTGCATTTCTTACTCAGGCATATCTCCCACTGGAGTCAATAGGCCCAATTCTGCTCTCATATTGATGTAAATCAGAAGTAACTCCATTGAAGTCAATGCATAAGTGAGAGCTGAATCAGGCCCATGGTTTAATCACGTGTAGGGCTTGATGCTGAAAAGGGGCGAGAGCCATTCTCAGTGCTGGACAGACATGGCCCTTGTGCACTGGGAATGCCGGGGCTGAGAATGTGGCTTCCTGTGGCCAATTGTCTTGGGAGGAGGGGCCCATGCAGCACTGGGCACCATCTAGCCATTACAATTTAAAGGGGTTTCACTCTGCCTCTCCTGTTGTCCTCCCGGTGACTGACTGCAGCTTGAGATGCTGCTGGGGTTCTTCCTGAAACGCAGCGTCTGCAGACAGGAGCATGTATGCAGAATACAGAGTGAGCTGAATTCACCCAGCTGGAGCTGACTGCTTTGCTGATGACTCTCCTCCCAGCAGGTTATGACCCTGACGTTTCCTTTCTCCTCTTTGAAAAGGAGTTCTTGTGGCACCTTAGAGACTAACCAATTTATTTGAGCCTAAGCTTTCGTGAGCTCACTTCATCGGATGCATGCAGTGGAAAGTACAGTGGGGAGATTTATATACACAGAGAACATGAAACAATGGGTGTTACCATACACACTGTAAGGAGAGGTTTCAGAGTAGCAGCCGTGTTAGTCTGTATTCACAAAAAGAGTGCAAGTACTCCTTTTCTTTTTGTAAGGAGAGTGATCACTTAAGGTGAGCTATTACTAGCGCGGGGGGGGGGGCAGGGAACCTTTTATAGTGATAATCAAGATGGGCCATTTCCAGCAGGTGACAAGAACGTCTGAGGAACGGTGGGGGGTGGGGTGGGGGAATAAACAAGGGGAAATAGTTTTACTTTGTGTAATGACCCATCCACTCCCAGTCTCTATTCAAGCCTAAGTTAATTGTATTCAGTTTGCAAATTAATTCCAATTCAGCAGTCTCTCGTTGGAGTCTATTTTTCAAATTTTTTTGTTGAAGGATAGCCACTCTTAGGTCTGTAATCGAGTGACCAGAGAGACTGAAGTGTTCTCCGACTGGTTTTTGAATGTTATAATTCTTGATGTCTGATTTGTGTCCATTTATTCTTTTATGTCGAGACTGTCCAGTTTGACCAATGTACATGGCAGAGGGGCATTGCTGGCACATGATGGCATATATCACATTGGTAGATGCGCAGGTGAACGAGCCTCTGATAGTGTGGCTGATGTGATTAGGCCCTATGATGGTATCCCCTGAATAGATATGTGGACAGAGTTGGCAACGGGCTTTGTTGCAAGGATAGGTTCCTGGGTTAGTGGTTCTGTTGTGTGGTGTGTGGTTGCTGGTGAGTATTTGCTTCAGGTTGGGGGGCTGTTTGTAAGCAAGGACTGGCCTGTCTCCCAGGATCTGTGAGAGTGATGGGTCGTCCTTCAGGTTGTAGATCCTTGATGATGCGTTGGAGAGGTTTTAGTTGGGGGCTGAAGGTGATGGCTAGTGGCGTTCTGTTTTCTTCTTTGTTGGGCCTGTCCTGTAGTAGGTGACTTCTGGGTACTCTTCTGGCTCTGTCAATCTGTTTCTTCACTTTAGCAGGTGGGTATTGTAGTTGTAGGAATGCACGATAGAGATCTTGTAGGTGTTTGTCTCTGTCTGAGGGGTTGGAGCAAATGTGGTTGTATCGTAGAGCTTGGCTGTAGATAATGGATCGTGTGGTGTGATCTGGATGAAAGCTGAAGGCATGTAGGTAAGTATAGTGGTCAGTAGGTTTCTGGTATAGGGTGGTGTTTATGTGACCATCGCTTATTAGCACCATAGTGTCCAGGAAGTGGATCTCTTGTGTGGACTGGTCCAGGTTGAGGTTGATGGTGGGATGGAAATTATTGAAATCATGGTGGGAATTCCTCAAGGGCTTCTTTTCCATGGGTCCAGATGATGAAGATGTCATCAATGTAGTGCAAGTAGAGTAGGGGCATTAGGAGACGAGAGCTGAGGAAGCGTTGTTCTAAGTCAGCCCTAAAAATGTTGGCATCCTGTGGGGCCATGCGGGTACCCATCGCAGTGCCACTGATTTGAAGGTATACATTGTCCCCAAATGTGAAATAGTTATGGGTGAGGACAAAGTCACAGAGTTCAGCCACCAGGAACAGTATCCCCGATAATGTCATGGCAAACCTGGTGGCTGAACTTTGTGACTTTGTTTCATGTTCTTTGTATATATAAATCTCCCCACTGTATTTTCCACTGAATGCATCCGATGAAGTGAGCTGTAGCTCACGAAAGCTTATGCTCTAATAAATTTGTTAGTCTCTAAGATGCCACAAGTACTCCTTTTCTTTTTGCGAATACAGACTAACACGGCTGCTACTCTGAAACCTTTCTCTTCTTTGTGTCTTTAGCTTGAAGTGCAATGCCAGAACCTCCGTGCAGCCCCACTGCTTGCGGCATCTGTCTGCTCAGACTTCTCACAGTTAATAACATACAGGGCCAGTTACTTCTTAAGTCTGACCCATCCACTTGTTCCTTTTTGGGTCCAGCTCTTCTCCCCTCCCCCATGCCAAGCTGTATTATCAGTGCAAGAGGTTCCCTTTGGCTCTTCTCTAGTGCACAATAATTCAGCATTTCTAGCATTAGCAAATTATAGGCTCTGGTGGATGAAAACAGGATTCAAAATGTAGGGCATGAGGGCCTCAATCTAGTATCCTCTCCCCTTGGGGACTGTTCTCTATTGCTGAGGAAAGTCGGCTGCTCACTTGTGAGCCTGTGGTGACTTCAGGCATACCTGATGCAGAGATCTGCAGGCAGGCTCCTGTCCGTCACAAGTCCCAAGCACATGGATCCCTGCTCCCCATCAGTCCACTAGAGATACCAGAATTCCTTGCTCAAACTCTTAGTGAATCCTGCTGTTATTGGTCAAATCATCATTCCCAGTCTTTGACCACCTCAGCTCCCCTCCCTGCAGCTGAGACAAGCTGGTGACAAATTTGTCCTGTAGTCTCCAGGAATCTTTAATTAAAGATTATGTCATGTGATGAATCCTCCAGGAATACATCCAACCACAACTGGCAGCCCTAGTTGGTGACCATTTCCCTGGTGAGGAGGCCACAGCTGCCATAGTGTTTAAAATGGAAAGACACATTTCCCACCATTCCCTCGCCTCCCCTCCATCCCAATCCAGCCCAGACAAGACTCGCCTTGTCCCTAAAGTACACAGAAAACTGCATCCTGATAACACCCAGGCAGGTGGCCAGTTGGGATCCCTCCTCCTAATAGGAGGATAATCACCTACATCCTATTAATTCGGTCACCCTGCCTCTTGTGCCCTGCCTCCTGATCTCATCCCCCAGGTATATATGGTCATTTAGCGTGTAAGCTCTTTGGGACAATGACCATTATTTTCTGTGTTTGTACAGCTCCCAGCACAATGGATGTCAAACTGACTGGCCCGTAGGTGCTACCCACTACAAATCGAATCATTATCATCAGCAGTAGCAACAGACCGCTCCTGTCTGTCTGGCAAGGTGGCTATTGCCTGATTTCTTGCAGTATGAAGAGAAAGGCTTGGGTCAAGTTCTGTGGGAGTACCAAAAATCTTGTCATTTTGGGTAATGCAGCTTGGGTGTGTAGCCAGAACTGATGGTTCTGAACGGAGCCAGCGGAATTCTTACACACAAGTCACTACACTAATCTGGCTTCTTTTCAGCCGCAAATGGTTCAGGACCCAACTCCGATCCTGTGGTTCTTCGCGCTCACTGGACTGCATTTGGCTGTGAACTTGTGGCTCTGGAGTGGTGGGGATGTGATTGGTCACCCTAGTCACATGGCAGTGAGGCATGCCCTGGGTTTGTGTGTGAATCCCCTTGTTCTCTGGGGAAGACATGGAGCAGCCACTCCCCAAACATTCCTGCACACACCCCGCCCCCATCTCCACTAACAGCCAGTGATCAAAGGAATGAACTAGGGTGTGGGTGTTGGGGGGGAGACACCCCTACTTCCCCCAGCAGCAGCAAGGCCGGGAAGCTGCTCTGAGGACTGCTGATGCCTGCATGAGGGGCTTGGCCAGGTGATCCACATGCTCCTTCCTTCCACCCTGGAAGCTGGGCACTGTGATGAGGCAGAGGCATGTCCTCCCTCAAATGGGCTCCCCACGTTCTGCTCCTTCCCACTAGGGGCTGGGCCCTCCACAGCTGTAGGGCAGGGGGCAGGATAACAGAATATCTCCCCCTCCTCGCAGAGGCCTGGCTAAATATTGTGGTACAAGTGGTAGCCAAAGGGAACTTGGGGTCAGGAGGTTTATGAGATGTGCCCCGACATGGCTGTAGTACCCTGGCCAATGACCTCTGCTGCACTTGGCCGGTCCAGTTCCAGTGACTGCCACTGATTTCAGTTACAGCAGGTCAGGGCCCGATGGGGAGCCCCCCAGCACCAGGCCTACCACCACCCTAGTCCCACTCGCCATTTGGGGTGGAAGTTATGACCGATAAGGGATTTTGGTTTCCACAGGATGAAAAATGGAAGCATCAAAAGCCCCTGACTGCAGCTCCTGCATCCGAATTGCAGGAGACTAGAAACGTAATAAAACGCAAGAGCGCTGGTTGGAGATTAATGCAGTGAAAGGCCTGGGGGTTGCTCCTCTCACAGAGGGTATATGGAGCCTCAGCCCACACAGAGCCCAACAGGCACTGAGAAGTTATTTACCCTCAGGGCCAGTGTGGATGTGTCACAAGTGCTCGTCAGCTTCTTTGGAACCAGATTTTTTATGCTTCCGTTTTCCTGTTTTGATTTTGGAGAAAAGATGCCAAGCAATGGTGAGGGCTACACGTGATTTTCAGCTCTGCTGGAGGATCTCTGCTGCACTATGTACACGTAGCTAAAGTATATGCAGGAAGCACACATGCACATGGACACACACACATACGTGCACACATACACACACAGAGTCATGGCACACTAATGCTGACATAACGCTTTGCTCTTATACAAAGGATTCTGCAGAACTTTTAAAAGATGAATAAGTTTACAGACTGGGGAAACTGAGGCACAGAGCAGTCACATGACTTGTCTAAACTCACACAGCAGCAGACTCAGCAATAGAGCTGAGATGTCCCTGTTCCCCTGCTCTAACCACTTCACCAGTGCCTGCCTTGGCAGTTTGCTATGCTTGTAAACAACTTTCCCCCTCTCAGCTAATCTGGTTCTGTGGGGGGCAGATAACATCACCGGAGTTTTTCCAGTGTCCTTTGGAAGCCCCTCCCCCTTTGGACTTTGGCAGAGACACACACGAAGGAGGTGCAGACTTCCTCAATCGCTCCCCTTGTTTACTCGCCTTTGGGCCAATAGTGTGCCTCCTGCCCTGGCCACTTCCTGCTCTGCTCCCCGCAGCGCTGGGGTTGTTTTTCATGAAAGGGGAGGAGGCAGCGAGGGGAGCCTCTTGAGGCAGGAATTTGTCTCCATGGACTTTGGCTTAGCTGCCTTCCCTCTGTCCCCTTGTTTGCTCCCTTTGCAGACGGGAGGGTTCCCAATGCACTGCCTTTCCGAAGGAGCCCAGCTGCGCTTTCTTCATTCTCCCCCAAGAAATACTCCCGCGAGTTCTCACCTGGCCTCACTGAGCTCCTCTCTCCCTGGAGGGGCAGAAACAGAGGGGAGGGGGGAGGCGCAGCCAGGCTGTGCAATGTGATGGGGCCTGCTCCAGTCAGGGGGATGTTCACCATTGACCTCAGCAGGACCAGGTCTGGGCTCACACTTCCTGGCAGCCCCTATCTGCTTCACAGAGAAACCGTCAGCTACAGAGTGATAGAAATGGCTCCGAGGGAGAGGGAGGCACAGGGCTGGGGGAAGGACTGAGGGGATCTGAAATGCCATGGGCAGCTGAAGAGCTGAGGCCTCAATAAACCCCTTCAGTTTGGCCTTTGATTTACACCAGTGTCTTCTGTGCACCTTTTCTGCCTCTGGGAGCCAGTTACAGGCCTGAGATGAAGCAGGATTCAATTTAAAGGAAATCCATGAGCTGAAACACCAGCAGGAGACCAGGACGTGAGGCATAAATGAGACATTAAAAATGTCTGTGTCCAATGTAAACACAAGCACTGATGAACCCGAATGCAATGACCAGGCCTTCCCAGAGCCAGGGAGCAGGAGCTGCAGGGACAGCTCTGAGACCAAGCCTGGCCAGATCCCGGTAAGGGACAGACAGCTCCTGTGGCAGAGGCGAGGAGGGCTCAAGGGGGAAGGACGGGGGAAACAAGGAGCTGGGGCAAGTCAGTGGAGTGTTTTATAAACGTGGGAGGCACGTGATGCATGGGGAAGCTGTGGGTATATCTGAGGAGCAGGCACTGTGCCTGCCCTTAGCTGTCCCCTGAGAAGTGGGGGAGCTGAGGGTGGTGCTGCTGCCATAGCAGAAGTCAGGAGAGGGAGGCAGACGAGTGTGAGGGAGTCCAGGGCCTGCACCCCTCTTCCTGGGATTCACTGTGACTCTCAGCCAGCCAGTAAAAGGGAAGGTTTATTGGACAATAGGAACACAGTCTAAAACAGAGCTTGGGGGTACAACCAGGACCCCTCAGTCAAGTCCTTCTGGGGGAGCAGGGGGCTTAGACCCAGGCCCTGGGGTTCCCTGCGTTCCACCACCCAGCACCCAACTGAAACTAATTCCCCCCCCCCCCCCCCCGCAGGCTTCTCCTGAAGCCTTTTGTCCACATTCCCAGGGCAGAGGTGTTACCTCCCCCTCTCCCTCCTGGGTCAGGTTACAGGCTCTCAGGTATCTGAAACTCCCCTGCCACATTCCCAGGTCAACACTCCCCCCTGCCCCGCTGCGTCACATCTCTCCTCCCTTCGAGACTGAACTGAGCGGGGTCACTCTGATCGGTGACCTGGGGAAGTTCAGGGCCCCCTCTCCGGGACAACGCATCCGCTATCAGGTTGGCACTTCCCTTCACGTGGACCACGTCCATGTCATAATCCTGCAGGAGCAGGCTCCACCTCAGGAGTTTGGCATTGGCTCCTTTCATCTGGTGCAGCCAGGTCAGGGGAGAGTGGTCGGTGTACACGGTGAAGTGTCGCCCAAAGAGATATGGCTCTAGTTTCTTGAGGGCCCACACCATGGCCAGGCACTCCTTCTCGATGGCCACGTAGTGTTGCTCCTGGGGGAGCAACTTCTTGCTCAGGTACACGATGGGGTGTCTCTCCCTCTTTTCATCCTCCTGCATTAACACCGCCCCCAGTCCCGTGTCTGAGGCGTCTGTGAACACCATAAAGGGCTTGTCAAAGTCTGGGTTTGCCAGAACTGGGCCACAGGCCAGAGTCTCCTTCAGCTCCCGGAAAGCCTCCTGGCATTGGTCAATCCAGACCATCTTGTCTGGCTTCCGTTTCTTGCATAGCTCAGTGATGGGGGTGGCTATGGCACTAAAGCGGGGCACAAACCTTCGGTAGTATCCTGCCAACCCAGTAAAGGTTTGGACCTGCTTTTTGGTGTGGGGAGCGGGCCAGTCTCTGATCACCTCCACCTTAGCTGGTTCCTGGTTCCTGCTTTAGGCGGCTGCTCCCCACCTGATGGCCCAGGTAGGATACTTCAGCCATCCCCACCTTGCACTTCTCCGCTTTTACAGTCAGCCCAGTCTCCTGGAGTCGGTCCAGCCCTTGTCTAACCTGGGACACATGGTCCTCCCAGGTCTGGCTAAAGACACAGATGTCATCAATATACGCCACGGCAAAACTCTCCATCCCCCTCAGTAGCTGATCCACCAGGCGCTGGAAGGTGGCCGGCGCTCCCTTGAGGCCGAAAGGCAGGGTCAGAAACTCCTAGAGCCCAAGAGGAGTGATAAAGGCCGATTTCAGCCGGGCATCTGCATCCAGCGGCACTTGCCAGTAGCCCTTTGTAAGGTCCATGGTGGTAAGGTATCAAGCTCCTCCCAGCTTGTCTAGGAGCTCATCAGGCCTGGGCATGGGGTAGGCATCAGATACGGTGATGGCATTGAGCTTCCAATAGTCCATACAGAACCGGATCGACCCGTCCTTTTTGGGGACCAGCACCACCGGCGAGGCCCAAGGGCTGGCAGATGGCTGGATCACCCCCAAAGCCAGCATGTCCTTGACCTCTCTTTCCAGGTCCTGAGCCATTTTCCCTGTGACTCGGAAGGGGGAGCATCTTATCCGCAGGTGCGAACCTGTCTGCACCCGGTGGACAGTCAGATTAGTTTCAGAGTAGCAGCCGTGTTAGTCTGTATTCGCAAAAAGAAAAGGAGTACTTGTGGCACCTTAGAGACTAACAAATTTATTAGAGCATAAGCTTTCGTGAGCTACAGCTCACTTCATCGGATGCATTTGGTGGAAAAAACAGAGGAGAGATTTATATACACACACACACAGAGAACATGAAACAACGGGTTTATCATACACACTGTAAGGAGAGTGATCACTTAAGATAAGCCATCACCAACAGCAGGGGGGGGAAAGGAGGAAAACCTTTCATGGTGACAAGCAAGGTAGGCTAATTCCAGCAGTTAACAAGAATATCAGAGGAACAGTGGGGGGTGGGGTGGGAGGGAGAAATACCATGGGGAAATAGTTTTACTTTGTGTAATGACTCATCCATTCCCGGTCTCTATTCAAGCCTAAGTTAATTGTATCCAGTTTGCAAATTAATTCCAATTCAGCAGCCTCTCCTTGGAGTCTGTTTCTGAAGCTTTTTTGTTGAAGTATAGCCACTCTTAGGTCTGTGATCGAGTGACCAGAGAGATTGAAGTGTTCTCCAACTGGTTTTTGAATGTTATAATTCTTGACGTCTGATTTGTGTCCATTCATTCTTTTACATAGAGACTGTCCAGTTTGGCCAATGTACATGGCAGAGGGGCATTGCTGGCACATGATGGCATATATCACATTGGTAGATGCGCAGGTGAACGAGCCTCTGATAGTGTGGCTGATGTGATTAGGCCCTATGATGGTATCCCCTGAATAGATATGTGGACAGAGTTGGCAACGGGCTTTGTTGCAAGGATAGGGTCCTGGGTTAGTGGTTCTGTTGTGTGGTGTGTGGTTGCTGGTGAGTATTTGCTTCAGATTGGGGGGCTGTCTATAAGCAAGGACTGGTCTGTCTCCCAAGATCTGTGAGAGTGATGGGTCGTCCTTCAGGATAGGTTGTAGATCCTTGATGATGCGTTGGAGAGGTTTTAGTTGGGGGCTGAAGGTGATGGCTAGTGGCGTTCTGTTGTTTTCTTTGTTGGGCCTGTCCTGTAGTAGGTGACTTCTGGGTACTCTTCTGGCTCTGTCAATCTGTTTCTTCACTTCAGCAGGTGGGTATTGTAGTTGTAGGAATGCATGATAGAGATCTTGTAGGTGTTTGTCTCTGTCTGAGGGGTTGGAGCAAATGCGGTTGTATCGTAGCGCTTGGCTGTAGACAATGGATCGTGTGGTATGATCTGGATGAAAGCTAGAGGCATGTAGGTAGGAATAGTGGTCAGTAGGTTTCCGATATAGGGTGGTGTTTATGTGACCATCGCTTATTAGCACCGTAGTGTCCAGGAAGTGGATCTCTTGTGTGGACTGGTCCAGGCTGAGGTTGATGGTGGGATGGAAATTGTTGAAATCATGGTGGAATTCCTCAAGGGCTTCTTTTCCATGGGTCCAGATGATGAAGATGTCATCAATGTAGCGCAAGTAGAGTAGGGGCATTAGGGGACGAGAGCTGAGGAAGCGTTGTTCTAAGTCAGCCATAAAAATGTTGGCATACTGTGGGGCCATGCGGGTACCCATCGCAGTGCCGCTGATTTGAAGGTATACATTGTCACCAAATGTGAAATAGTTATGGGTGAGGACAAAGTCACAAAGTTCAGCCACCAGGTTAGCTGTGACAGTATCGGGGATACTGTTCCTGACGGCTTGTAGTCCATCTTTGTGTGGAATGTTGGTGTAGAGGCTTCTACATCCATAGTGGCCAGGATGGTGTTTTTAGGAAGATCACCAATGGACTGTAGTTTCCTCAGGAAGTCAGTGGTGTCTCGAAGATAGCTGGGAGTGCTGGTAACGAAGAGCCTGAGGAGGGAGTCTACATAGCCAGACAATCCTGCTGTCAGGGTGCCAATGCCTGAGATGATGGGGCGTCCAGGATTTCCAGGTTTATGGATCTTGGGTAGCAGATAGAATACCCCAGGTCCTGGCTCCAGGGGTGTGTCTGTGCGGATTTGTTCTTGTGCTTTTTCAGGGAGTTTCTTGAGCAAATGCTGTAGTTTCTTTTGGTAACTCTCAGTGGGATCAGAGGGTAATGGCTTGTAGAAAGTGGTGTTGGAGAGCTGCCTAGTAGCCTCTTGTTCATACTCCGACCTATTCATGATGACGACAGCACCTCCTTTGTCAGCCTTTTTGATTATGATGTCAGAGTTGTTTCTGAGGCTGTGGATGGCACTGTGTTCTGCATGGCTGAGGTTATGGGGTAAGCGATGCTGCTTTTCCACAATTTCAGCTCGTGCACGTCGGCGGAAGCAGTCTATGTAGAAATCCAGGCTGCTGTTTCGACCTTCAGGAGGAGTCCACCCAGAATCCTTCTTTTTGTAGTGTTGGCAGGAAGGTCTCTGTGGGTTAATATGTTGGTCAGAGGTGTGTTGGAAATATTCCTTGAGTCTGAGACGTCGAAAATAGGATTCTAGGTCACCACAGAACTGTACCATGTTCGTGGGGGTGGAGGGGCAAAAGGAGAGGCCCCGAGATAGGACAGATTCTTCTGCTGGGGTTAGAGTATAGTTGGATAGATTAACAATATTGCTGGGTGGGTTACGGGAACCATTGTTGTGGCCCCTTGTGGCATATAGTAGTTTAGATAGCTCAGTGTCCTTTTTCTTTTGTAGAGAAGCAAAGTGTGTTTTGTAAATGGCTTGTCTAGTTTTTGTAAAGTCCAGCCACGAGGAAATTTGTGTGGAAGGTTGGTTCTTTATGAGAGTATCCAGTTTTGAGAGCTCATTCTTAATCTTTCCCTGTTTGCTATAGAGGATGTTGATCAGGTGGTTCCGCAGTTTCTTTGAGAGTGTGTGGCACAAGCTGTCAGCATAGTCTGTGTGGTATGTAGATTGTAATGGATTTTTTACCTTCAGTCCTTTCGGTATGATGTCCATCTGTTTGCATTTGGAGAGGAAGATGATGTCTGTCTGTATCTGTGCGAGTTTTTTCATGAAGTTGACAGATTTCCACTCTATACAGCTAAATTCATTGCCTTGCATAATGACAGGTTTCAGAGTAGCAGCCGTGTTAGTCTGTATTCGCAAAAAGAAAAGGAGTACTTGTGGCACCTTAGAGACTAACAAATTTATTAGAGCATAAGCTTTCGTGAGCTACAGCTCACTTCATCGGATGCATTTGGTGGAAAAAACAGAGGAGAGATTTATATACACACACACAGAGAACATGAAACAATGGGTTTTATTGTTAATCTATCCAACTATACTCTTAGCCCAGCAGAAGAATACAGACTAATGAGAACCATCACCGGATCCCCGGTGGCGTAGGCGCGGGCCCGCGCCGTGCGGTCATACCAGACCTTCTGCTTCTTCTGGGCTCTGGCCAGATTCTCCCTGGCCAGGCCCATGAGTTCAGCAAGTCTCTCTCGGGAGATGAGGACATACTCCACCACTGACTCTCCATTGGGAGTGGCCTTCCCCTCCCATTCATCTCTCATCAGGTCCAGGGGGCCCCTTACCCTCCTTCCATATAACAGTTCAAAAGGCAAAAATCCGGTAGACTCCTGGGGTACCTCCCTGTACGCGAACAGCAGGTGAGGTAAATACTTGTCCCAGTCCTGCGGGTGCTGGTTCATAAAGGTTTTCAGCATCATCTTTAGCGTCCCATTGAACCTCTCCACCAGCCCATTGGACTGGGGGTGATACGCTGAGGCCCAGTTGTGCCGGACCCCACATTTCTCCCACAAGCACCGGAGCAGGGCCGACATGAAGTTGGATCCTTGGTCTGTAAGACTTCCTTGGGGAACCCCACGTGGCTGAAAATGGTCAGCAGCGCATCTGCCACGGTGTCTACTTCAGTGGAAGCTAAGGGCACTGCCTCCAGGTTGCGGGTGGCAAAATCTACGACCACCAGAATGTATTTCTTCCCCGACCGGGTCGTCTTGCTGAGAGGCCCCGCTATGTCCATGGCCACCTTCTGGAAAGGTTCCTCTATGATTGGCAAAGGTCTCAAAGCCGCTTTCCCCTTGTCCTGGGCCTTCCCCACCCTCTGACAGGGGTCACAGGATCGGCAATACTGCCGGACAGTGGTAAAGACCCCAGGCCAGTAAAAGTTCTGTAGCAGCCTCTGCCGGGTGCGCCGGATTCCCTGGTGCCCTGAGAAGGGGGATGTCATGGGCCAGGTACAGGAGCTTGCGGCGATACTTCTGGGGGACGCACCAGCTGCCTCCTGACTCCACAGGACTCCACTTCCCTTGGGGGAGCCCATTCTGGGTACAGGAACCCCTCCTCCCACAGGAACCTCTCCTGGCAACCTCTCCCCATGGTCTGTACCACACTGAGGTCGGCCAGGTCCCTGAGCTTCCGCAAGGAGGGATCTTTCTGCAACTCGGCCTGGAACTCAGCGGCTGGGGAAGAGATGGGGCCCGGTTCCCTCTCAGTGGCTGGGTCTGAGGCCACAGCCTCTCTGAGCCGTGCCCCTCGGCGCTCCCTCCCCACCAGGGTAGGGTCCTGTACCTCCGGTGAGGTACCCTCCGCAAGGTCAGGGCGCAGTACCCCTCGCTGGCTCTGGCTACGGGTCACCACCAGGGTGTTCTGGGGGTTGCTTGGCCAGTCCTCTAGGTCCCCCCCCATCAAAACCTCAATGGGCAAATGGTGGTGCACCCCCACATCCTTGGGCCCCTCTTTGGGCCCCCATTTCAGGTGTACCCTTGCCACGGGCACCTTGAATGGGGTCCCACCCACCCCCGTCAGGGTCAGGTAGGCGTTGGGCACCACCCGATCTGGGGCCACCACCTCGGGCTGGGCCAGCGTCATCTCCACGCCCGTATCTCAGTATCCATTGACCTTCCTCCCATCCACCTCCAGGGGAACAAGGCCCTCTCTCCGGAGGGACAGCCCCGCGCCCACCCTGTAAACCAAGAACCCTGAGTCCAGAGCCTCCAGCCCTCTGGCGGAGCCGGCCTGGGATACTCTTCCCTCCTGAGCAGGTGGTAAGCTGGCAGCCCCCCTTGCCTGGGTCGTCTGCCCCTCGTCCAGCTGGGTCCCTACCCAGTTAACCCTGGGTAGGTTGGGTCTGCTCAGTCTGTCCCTGAGCCTGGGGCACTGGGTCCGTATGTGCCCCCGGACCGAGTGTTCACAAACTCATCGGCCAGCTGCCCTGCATGCTGCGGGTTCTCTAGCTTTTTGTCCACCAACCATAGCCTCAGGTCGGAAGGGCTCTGTTCATACAGTTGCTCCAGTACGATTAGGTCAAGCAGGTCCTCTTTAACTTGGGCCCCAGCTGTCCACTTGCGGGCATATCCCTGCATTCGGTTGACCAGTTGTAGGTATGTGACCTCAGGCATTTTACGCTGACTCCGGAACCTTTTCCGGTACATCTCGGGGGTCAGTCCAAACTCACGGAGCAGGGCCTTTTTGAACAGTTCGTAGTCCCTTGCCTCCGCCCCTTTCATTCAGCTGTACGCCTCCACGGCTTTGGGGTACAGTAAAGGGGTGAGAAACTGGAGCCTGTCTGCAGGGTCAATCCTGTGCATCTTGCAGGCATTCTCAAAGGCTGTCAGGAAGTTATCTATGTCCTCCCCCTCCTTATGCTGGGCCAGGAAGCACTTATCAAAGCTCCTTGCAGTCTTGGGTCCCCCCTCACTCACCGCAGCCGGGGCCCCACTGCTCCTCAGCCTGGCCAGTTCCAGTTCATGCTGCCTCTGTTTCTCTTTCTCTTTCCACTCATGCTGACGCTGTTTTTCATGATCCTCCAGCTCCCTCATTTTCATCTCCCTCTCCCATTCCAGCCGCCTCCACTCCAGGGATGGGGAGCTCCGCCGGGAGGATCTCCTGGTGGCTGCCGGGGTCAGGGTGCCCTCAGTATTCACTGGGCTTCCCCCAACCCCTCCCCCAGGCATAGTTAGGAAGGGTCTCGGGATGTCCTCGGCAGCAATCTGACCCCTCCCAGCCCAGTCAGGCCCCAGGGCCCATGCTGCATCCACCAGGCGGCTTCCCTCAGGGACAGGGATCGGGTCATCCAAGTGATCCCTCTCCTCCAACTGGGCAATCAGCTGTTCCTTGGTGGACTCCCAATGTGCAGCCCCCTCTGCCTGCACAGCTCCACCAGGTCGCTCTTAAGGCGTTTAGCAAACATCTCCCTGCTGGCCACTCGCAGGCCTGGGCAGCTTTCCACGGTTTCCAGGAAGAACCCCTCGGGTGCCAGCCCTTCTCGAGGTCACCACCTCTTTGCCAGGGTCGAGCTGCAGACTCCTCCGCCCCTGGGACCACTCGCTGCAATCCCCAGGGGAACCCTGTTACTGCAAAAGTCCTTCTCTCTCCCAAGGCCAAGCCGCAGGCTCCTCCACCCCTGAGACTGCTCACCACAGTCCCTAGGGGGACCCCATTACTGCACAGTCCTTCTTGCTGGTCACACACTCCCAGGGGTTAACCATCCCCTGAAACCATCTCTCTCTGAATCTTCAGCATGCCTGTTCCACGTCAATCCCCCTTCGTTTTATTGTTCCCCAGTCACTTACTGCAGGAAGCGCCATTCACGGGGTGCAGTAGATCCCATCTCTGCCACCAGTTGTCACGGAGTGTGGGGGAGTCCGGGGCCTGCTCCCCTCTTCCTGGGATTCACTGTGACTCTCAGCCAGCCAGTAAAAGGGAAGGTTTATTGGACAATAGGAACACAGTCTAAAACAGAGCTTGGGGGTACAACCAGGACCCCTCAGTCAAGTCCTTCTGGGGGAGCAGGGAGCTTAGACCCCAGCACTGAGGTTCCCTGCGTTCCACCACCCAGCACAAAACTGAAACTAAACCCCCCCCCAGCAGGCTCCCTCCTGCAGGAGCTCACGGGTGTCTCAGCCCCAGGCTGGCCTGCACCTCTGGATGGATGCACCAGGGAGGCAGGACTGACAGCTGCAGTGTCCAGGTGTGAAATGGCTCTGGAGTGGGTCTCAGCTGCTGACACTGTCACCGGCCAGTGGCCATTCCCAGCCTTGTGTAAATATTGCAGACGGGAACAATCAGCAGCCAAACTGCGAGCAGTTCCCAGGGAAGGATCCGCAGCACTTTGGCCCCTTTGCAGACCTGCCCTATTTTACATCAGTTTCCTTGAACTGGTACAAACCCCTGCGTGAACCCCTGATGGACTTATAAGCTAAATGGATAAAGACTGTTTGTAAAGTGATGGCAGTGCCTCCATCCCAGCGCTTGGACTGGTTAAATTAAATAAATTTAAATACCAACATTAGTTAAACCCAGAAACTTCTGTGCAAAGACGGCTTTAGTGCTGCTGTGTAGACGCTCCCTACGCCAGGGGTTCTCCTGTCAGCGCAGGTAACCCACCTCCCCGAGAGAGGTGGATGGAAGAATTCTCCCATTACCCTAGTGCTATCTACACTGGGGGTGAGGTCGGTTTAACTGTGTCGCTCAGGGGTGTGGACTTTTTACATCCCTGAGCGACATAGCCAGCTAGACCTAACTTTTTAGTGTAGACCAGGCTGCAGACACTGACACACCAGCTGTACCCTGCCACGGCCCCTGCACTTGAGGGCCTGGCCTACACTAGGACATTAGGTCGGTATAACTATGCTGCTCAGGGGTGTAAAAACCCCACACCCCTGAATGACGCAGTCATGCCAACCTAACCCCCAATGTAGGCAGAGCGATGTCGATGGGAGAAGTCTCAGGAGGTGGATCGCCTACACCGACGGAGAACCGCTCCCGTCGGCGGAGTTAGTGTCTTCCCTGAAGCACTCCAGCCGTGCTGTCATGTTCAGTGTAGACAGGCCCTAATGCTGGGCGGGAAGGTGAAGTTCACTGCTGCAGAAAATGTTGACGTTTTGGAAAACAAATTCATCCACAATGGCCAAACTGGGGCCATTTCCATATTTTGTTTTGGGAACTCGAACAACCCCACAGCGGGAACTTTTCAGTGCCATTGAAACGCACCCTGCTCTGCGGCTCCCAGGCAAGCTCCGGGCAGCCGGGAGCCCTGGATGTGCCAGCTCCCCCACAGCACCAGGCAGGTTGTGGAGAAGGCGGGTGGGCAAGCTGGCAACCCACTGGGTGTCCTTGGAAATATTTGTCAGAATTGAAACATTCCTGCAGAATGTCTCACTTCCAATGACTCCGCATTTTCCAATGGAAACTGATCCCATCGAAAATCCCCCCAGCTCTGTCCCGCTGCTCTCGTGCCCGGGAATGGGTCTGGGGCACGGGGAGTGGATGGACGAGGATGCAGGGGAGCTGGATGCGGTTCCCAGCTCCCACACAGGGTGCGGGCTGTAGCAGAGGTTTACGATAGATACAGGTAACCCTGCAGTGTCTGGTGGGGAGATGGAACGGCCTGAAAGACCCCCACTGCCCAAGGACAAGCTGGGCAGGAGGTGGCTCTGCAGGGTTGCCAACTTTCTATTTGCACAAAACCAAACACCCTTGCCCCGCCCCCTGCCTCGCCCCTCCTCTGAGGCCCTGCCCTCACTCACTCCATCCTCCCCCCCACTCTGTCGCTCGCTCTCCCCACCCTCACTCACTTGCTCATTTTCTCTGGGATGGCTCAGGGGGTTGGGATGTGGGGAGGGGGTGAGGGCTCCAGCTGGGGGTGCAGACTCCAGGGTGAGACCAGAAATGAGGGATTCAGGGTGTGGGAGGGGGCTCTGGGCTGGGGCAGGGGGTTGGGGCACAGGGGGGTGAGGGCTTCAGTTGGGGGTGCAGGCTCTGGGGAGGGGTTCGGAGGGGTTCGGCAGGAAATTAGGGTGTGGGAGAGGGTCAAGGGTGTAGGTTCCGGGCAGCGCTTACCTCAGGCAGCTCCCAGAAGCAGCGGCATATCCTCTCTCTGGCTCCTACACAGAGGCGTGGCCAGGCGGCTCTGCATGCTGCTCCATCCACAGGTGCCGCCCCCGCAGCTCCCCTTGGCCGTAGCTTGGGATGGGAGCAGAGTGCAGAACCCCCTGGCTGCCCCATGCCTAGGAGCTGGAGAAGGGATATGCTGCTGCTTTCAGGAGTCATGCGGAGCCATGGCAGGCAAGCAGCCTGCCTTAGCCCCGTTGCGCTGCCAGCCAGACTTTTAATGGGTGTTCGGGTCAAAAATTGGACACTTGGCAACCCTATGGCTCTGCAGCTAGCACAGCCTCCCACTTCTGTCTGCGACAGCCTGCGTGGAGAGAGTTGGCAGTACCATAGAGACTAGGCCCAGTTCCCTCAGGGTTAATGCTCTGCCCAGCCACAGCAGGAGCCAAGTGGGGTTCCTAGTCCTGGCCCCAGTTTCCTCCTTGGTGCATTGGCCCAACATTAACCCCGCCAAGGCAATGGAGAGGGCTGATGGGTGACCCCGCTCCGCCCTCCTCAGCTGCAGTATGGAGCAGAGGGGGAGTCTGAGAGAGACACAGACTGTCCCCTGTGGGGGAGGAAGCACTAGGATATCAACACCCAGCATGCGTCCTTTCTCCAGATGCTTTGTATAAATCTTTCCTTATCTGCATATTTGCAGCAGAACCTGCCAGTAGTTACTCGGGCCTTGCTACTACTAATCCTGGGGCCTGTTAGCCCTAGAAGCTCCCCACTGGCAGCGATCACTGTTCAGAGTGGGGCAATACGATTGGGGTCCTTTTCCTCCCTGTCCTTGGGAGTAGGGTGACCAGATATCCTGATTTTATAGGGACAGTCCCAATTTTGGGGTTCTTTGCTTATATAGGCTCCTATTACCCCCCACCCCGTCCCAATTTTTCACACTTGCTGTCTGGTCACCCTACTTGGGAGCCTGACAAGGCACTGGGGTAACAGTCAGGGCAGCCAGTGGGTGGGGAGAGCCAACAGTCAGCATTCTACCAATGCAGGGCTTAGCCCTGGCCTAATCAGCCGGGACTGCTGATTGTGTTCTGTCTCTTTGCCCTGCCCTTGCCCAGTTGTCACTGTGTCGCCCTGGGTAGCTGTGTGTCTGCTTTCCGGGGACCTGGGGCACACTTGGCTAAGGTGCAGCAAGGCCTATGAGCTGAGGGAGTGGGGCTGGCACTAAGGGGGAGGAAACACAAGAAGTTTTCCTGCTTCATATGAACCCTCTTGACCCTGAGTGGGTATTTGATTCTGTTTCCAAAGCTGCCCCCCATCCCAAAAGCTGCCAGTTCCCTCCTTCCCAGACGCCCATCTCCCATAGAGCAGCTCCCTAGCCAACAGCCAGTGTGACAGAGAGCATGTTTTGGCTCACTCTGCCACTAGCTCAGCAACGTGCCGGGGGGGGCAGACGGGACTCTGGCTCGCTTGGCCCCTGTCAAGGCAGCTGGGCCCAAGCTGCCACCATCTCCCCAGCCAGACGCTCTCAGGCAGCCGCTGCGCTGCACAGAGTAGGAACCCCAGAGCAACCCCAGAGTAGCAACCACTTCCACTCCCCAGCGGGCCCAGCCGCCAGGGACAGGGGCCGAGCATGCTGGGAGGGGCAAGTGCAGCAGAAGGACAGAGCTCCTCTCCCTTCCCCCCGCCCCCTGGCAGGCCAAGCAGAAATCAGTGGAGGGGAAGGCCTGCATGCCCCCATGCGTCATCTATGCATGCTGAGTAGCACCCTACTCCTTGAGTAACCCCATTGATTTCAATGGGACTCAGGTACTGCCCAGTCGGAGTGAGGGTGGCGGAATCTTGCCCTCAGAGATGAATATGGGTGGCCCTAACCTGGCTGAGGGGGCTGTTGCTGGGTCTCCTGTGCGCTCTCAAAGACTCCTCCGTAAGGTGTTGACCGGACAGACTGGTCAATGGCTCCTCTGCTCTCACACAGGGCTGTTGATTACACACAACACCCGCTCCCTGAATCATCGCTGCACAGACCCTTACCTGCATCATCTCCATTTAGCAAAAAGAAAAGGAGTACTTGTGGCACCTTAGAGACTAACAAATTTATTAGAGCATAAGCTTTCGTGAGCTACAGCTCACTTCATCGGATGCTCGAAAGCTTATGCTCTAATAAATTTGTTAGTCTCTAAGGTGCCACAAGTCCTCCTTTTCTTTTTGCGAATACAGACTAACACGGCTGCTACTCTGAAACATCTCCATTTAGGCAACCCGCCCTCTCCTTACTACCATCAGGGCTCTGACCTCCCTGAGCGAAGGATTCAGGCTTCATTCACACCCTGCCCTCTCCTCTGGGCAATTAAGATGAGGAGAGAGCTCCTGCAGTATGAACTATCAGGAAACCTGCCGGAATTTGCCCCAGTGCTCCCTGGAGCAGGGAGATTTGAGCAGTTCCAAAGACTTATTTTTGCCATGAAAATTTCAAATGAAATATTTTTTATTTGAAAATTTTCATGGGAAAATGTCTAATCTGAGCAAAACAACTAAACTGAAGGGCATTTTAACTTCATTCTGCTTCACATGGAAACATTTGTTTTGCCTGGCTCAAAGCTGTTTTAATTTGAATTGAAATTTTCCTTTGAATTTGATCTTTGAAATCTGAAAAATGTTCAGAATTTCCAGTTTTCGTTTTTTCCCCTGTTGCCCCTGAGCGCAGTAGAACGAGTTCATGATGTATTGCTATGTTTGAGGGTATTCGCTTTTCCTATTTCTTTTTTTTTTTTTGCCTTTTTCTGCTCTATGACTTTTCAGAATGTCCTGGACTTTGGCAAAGTTACCACATGACAGAGTGACAGGGTTTCATTTCTCCTTTTGCCCCTCAGTAACTTCTCCAAAGTTGGAGGAAGTTTTCAAAAGTTACAGAGTGGAAAAAGGGAAAAGGAAAAACGGAAAAAGGAAAAAGCAAAAAAATCAGCCCCCTGCGACCTGTAGTGAAGCTGGCCTAAGCCCTGGGATAAACATCACTAGGTTGGTGGAAGAATTCCTGTTGCCTTAGCTACCTCTCTTGAGTGGGTGGATTAATTACAGCCACAGAACCCCCCCCTCCTGTCACTGTAGCAAGTGTCTACACTACAATGTTACAACAGCCCAGCTGCAGCGCCATAGCTGTGCCATTGTAGCATCTGTAGTGCAGACAAGCCAAGAGTATAGTTTGACTTCTATATTTGTGGGCGGGGGGCAGCTCCAGCCAGGCCAATGGGGCTGTGTGTGTGTGTGGGGGGGGGGTGTCACATGCACAGGTGCCAAGGAGCTCACCCACCACAGGACCAGACAAGGCTTCCTGGTGGCAAGGGCAGGTGGTGGGGAGGTGCCTCAGCCCTGGGTCACAGTCATGTTGAACTGAGGCCAGCCATCATCACGTGACCAGTCAGGTCTCTGCAGGCCCCCGCTACACCTACCGCGGGGTCACAGCACACACTGCATGTCTCTCCAGAGAGCGGGTGTTAGCACTACTACCAAAGTGCTGCAGGCCTGCCCTGGGAAGAACCCCTCCATCTCCTCAGCCTCTCTGTAGGCCAGAGGGGCCACCGCTGCAGGGATGAGGGGACAGTCATGTCACTATTCCATGGTAATCTCCTCCACACAGCAGCAGGTCTCATGCACCAGCAGGCATGGGCCTCTCAAGTGTTTTCTGGGGTGGCCCCTGGGCTGCACAGACCACCAGCCAGGAGTCAAAGCAGTGCAGGTTCAGCTGATACCCCTGTGCCAGGGACTCCCACCCACTAAGGACAACGCAGGATGTTGCCCTGAGCAATAGGATGCTGAGCACATCCCCCTGCAGACCATCCGCATAGCGACTGTAACATGTCTCTGACGGGGCAGCACAGCCAGGTGCTCACATTGCAGGGTTGCGCTTGGATGAGCGATACAGGGCCCAGTAGGAATGGCCGGGGGAGAATACTGAGGCAAGAAGCTGCAAGAGAGATTAAGGGGAACTTGACTACAGGGTTGCATGGCCGTAGTTTGGGGATGCGGGGGCGTTGCCACCCCAAACAGGGCCAGTCTTATGGATGGGTGCCATGGTCAGGGGGGCGAGGCTTGGTGCATTTAACTTAATGCACCAGGACAGGCTGCTGCCAGCAACTCTCCTGACCCCAACTTCCTCCTCCTCCTCGCCCCCCAATGCCAGCTGTTTGGCAGTGCTGGTGGAGCCAGCGCTACTGCATGTCTCTATGGGGTGCAGCGGGGAAGTGGGAGCCTGGCATGCAGCATCCCCTCACCCCATGAAATACAGCGGGGACAGCAGCCCCAGCCCCAGCAGGAAGGTGGCCACAGCAGCAACAGGAGGCACCAGAAAAGCAGCGGCATCAAGCCCAGTTGCAGCAGCTGGGGCTCCCCCGCTAAGCCACAGCACAGGCAGTACACAGCCCATGAGCGTTTGCCACTCCAGGCGGCGAGAGGGAGCCAGCAAGCCAGGGGAACTGGCTTCCGTGTGGGTGGGTGGGTATGTGTGTGCGGGGTGCTGAGTACCATTGAACCAACTGTAAACCCTGTATATAATGGAAACCATTTCAAGACAAGGGGTGTGGCAGCCCCCCATACAGCAACTCTAGTTCTAGGACCTGTGTGTGTGTGTGCCACACATTTCAGCTCCTCTCACACTCTGCATTTCTTGTGCCCTCACAGACCGGGGGACACACAAACACAAGCTCATGCATGTAGATACACATGTTTACACAAATACAGATACACATGCACAGTTCCATTCACTCATCCTTTCTTGGCATGACAAGCTACACCAACATAACCAAAGGGGAATGGACACGGAACTGGCAACACAAGCCAGGCTGCCAGGCCTTGCTCTCTGTACAGGTCAGCGATAGGCACTCACCACCCCCAGCCCCTCGGAGCATTCTTGTTAGAGCCACTGAACACTCATTGAAGTACCAGGGCAGCTGTCCCCACGGGAACAGTGCACACCAACCTGCAAGATCAGCTCAGGATCCCACTCTGCTCCAAGAGAAATGCAGCCCCAGTGCTGGCTATAGTGAAAGCAAGAATGTGTTTATCATCCCAGATCAGAGATTCAAGTGATAGTGAGTAAGAACATTGGAAACAAATGGTTACAGATAAAACAAAATCATAACAGTCTTTCCAGACACTAAACTTTAACTAACCAAAAAGAAAAGGAGTACCGGTGGCACCTTAGAGACTAACAAATTTATTAGAGCATAAGCTTTCGTGAGCTACAGCTCACTTAATGCATCCGATGAAGTGAGCTGTAGCTCACGAAAGCTTATGCTCTAATAAATTTGTTAGTCTCTAAGGTGCCACCGGTACTCCTTTTCTTTTTGCGAATACAGACTAACACGGCTGCTACTCTGAAACCTTTAACTAACCAGTTACCCTCCTGTCTAAAGACACGTCTTTCACCCAAAGTTCTCGCCAGTATTTTCAGCCAAGCCTGGTTGAGGGCCTCCCTTTCATTAAGCAAATGCACTGTCTATTTACTTCCTAGGTGAAGGGCACCAGACTGGCTCCTCTGTCCCCCAGATACACTACAGCAAACCTAAGTTGATGAGCACCTCAAGATAGGCCTCTTCTCTTTCCTTGTCACTTTTCTCTCTGAAATGTTCACAACCCTTTATTAGCATTCCGTTGACTGGTGAGAAGAGGCCCTGGTGAGCTACACGTGTAAACAGCTGGATAGAGAAGCTTTTCTTGTCTGACAGAAAACCTGGTTCTCCCCTTCGCTGGTGACTTGTCCTGAACCTTGAGATAATTGTCAGTGGATATCCATAACTCCTTACACACGCTCCAGACATGCGTTTCACAATGGTATTGATGACCAGTGTGACACTGGCTTTTATTTGAGACCTCACATGACACTCTTCAGTGAACTAGAATGTGCACGCCAGACTCAGATGAGCCCTGTGGCCCCTTGGCTTCCCCTCTATGCCCCTTGTTTGGCTCGTGCCCACAGGCTTCTCCTCTGCCCCCCTTTCCTCCATCACTGTGGATGCCATCATCCTCCCATATGCTGGTGCCATCTTCCCGCAGCTCCTTTCCTCTGCACACCCCCCCAGGCTGGGTCAAGTCTAGCTGCTTCTGCCCACCCACCAGTGCACAGACTGGGCCTTTCTGGCTGCCTAGCCTCTTGTTCAGGCCTGGGATCCTGGGATCTCCTCCTCTCCAGCCCTGACACCAGCCATGTTATCCCCTCAAGCCCACTCAAACCTCTGCTGCTGGGATCATTGCCCCGGCTCACTGCTCCAGCTACGTTCCCCAGCTTTACGACCCTTCACGGCCTCTCTCGCCCCACTGCAGTGAGCACTAGCTCTTGTCTTCGCCTTCATTACTTCGCCCTGGCTTCTTTCTCAGCACTCCTAGGTACTGAGCCATAGAGCGGAGCTGGTTGGAACTGGTATTCCCAGCCCCTGAGAAATGCCAACACTGAGATATTTTTTCATTCCAAATTGGAACAAAAAGTCAACATTTTGAAATTGTCGTGGACCAGGAATTCTGAATATTTGTTTTGGAAAAATCAAAAGCATGTGGGGCCTGGTAACCATGAATGGAGGAGTGATGCGTGGGGGGAAGTGGAGCTGAGGAATCGTGAGTGGGAGAGGTGGGGCCAAGTAGCCATTTTACCCCATCACAGGGGGTGGGGAGGAATCCCCATGACAGCAGTCTGCACAATGGCGATATTTGAAACCCCTGCAGTGGAGGGTTCAGTGTCTCAATCTAGGCTCTTCCGGCAGCAGTAAACTGCCTTCAGTGATGTGAGAAGGCTGATCCTGCCAAAGAGTGACACAGAATGAGCAGAGGATGGGCCCATCAGAGAAACCTCCTCTCTCTGGCCACCCATCTTGGCTATGTCACACTAGTGAGTCTCCCATGTAGCTGCTCTGTGCCGATGGGAGAGAACTCTCTTGCTGGCACTATTAAACCACCCGCAGCAGCAAGGGAGGCTGTGTCTGCGGGAGAAGCTCTGCCGCAGACACAACCTGTGCACAGCGCTTATGCTGGCGAAACTTACGTCGCTCGGTGGAGGACGTTTTTATCACCCTTGAGCGACATAAGTTTTGCCGACACAAGTGGTAGTGTAGACATGGCCTTAGACACATAGATTGTACGGTCAGAAGGGCCCATCATGATCATCTAATCTGACCCACAGCACATCACAGGCCACAGAACCGCAGCCACCTGCCCCTGTAATGGACCTGTAACCTCTGGCTGAGTTACTGAAGTCCTTAAATCATGATTTAAAGACTTGAAGGAACAGAGAATCCGCCATTTACACTAGTTTAAACTTGCAAGTGATCCGTGATCCATGATCCATGCTCCAGAGGAAAGTGAAAACCTCCCAGGGTCTCTGCCATCTGAACAGGGAGGAAATTTCTTCCCCGTCCCCAGGCCCGCTGACAGCGGGGGGCAAAGGGGGCAATTTCCCAGGGGCCCGGGCGATTTAAAAGGGCCTGGGGGTGCCCAGGGCCCTTTTAAATTGCCCAGGCAGGCTGCAGGGCTCCTAGGCATGCGTGACTGCTCCGGGCCCCACGCTTTGTGGGGCCCTGTGGGCCAGCGTGATTGGCCAGCGCAGTCGGTCACAAAAGTGACGTATTCATCACTTCTGCCCCGGGCCCCACACTCCCCAGCGACGGCCCTGGCCCTGGGGCCCAGAATTACTGTTGCCGAGTCTGCCCTCCCCAAATATGGTGATCAGTTCGACCCTGAGCACATGGGCAAGACCCACCAGCCAGATACATGGGAAAGAATTCTCTGTAATAACTTAGAGCCCTCCCCAGCTGGTGTCCCATCCCTGGCTGCAGGAGAGATTTGCTGTTGGCAGTCGCAGATCGGCTCCGCGCCATTGTAGTCAGTCTCATCACACCAGCCCCTCCACAAGCTTATCAAGCTCATCTTGAAGCCAGTTAGGTTTTTGCCCCTGCTGCTGCCTTTGGAAGGCCATGGCAGAGGGGTGTTTGCTTGGTAAACCCAAATGGTCATAGTCTGAATCAGGGTGAAGCATTTTCTTATGGACTGAAAGGGCAGCTCATGTGTCCTGAGAGCGAGGCATCCCATCTCATCCCTGGGCATGACGAGCAGCAAAACCCGCCTCCCACACAAGGAACAGCCTGCCCTGTGCTGGTTCGAGTGAGCAGCTTTGCCTAGAGCCCAGCTTTTCACTTGCTTTCCACTCACAGATACTTTTTAATGTTCTTTATTGGTACGTGGCCCACTGACCCTATTAGTATCTGCTCCCTGCTGCTCCCAGACTGGCTGCAGAGTGTAGGGAGGATACTCTTGCTCATCCTTTTGTTCTGGCCAGCGTTCAGATGTAGGAGGTCTGTGACAGGAACATCTCACCCATCAGTGACCCCCTCTCACTGCTTCCTGGACCACTCTGATCCAGTGCCTCAGCCAAAGGGAGCTTTTCCAACCATCAGGAAGAAGAGCTACAGTTTTCTCCAGCCATGAGCCACCACAGATGCTCCTGGGGTGAAGCTGTAGCATTTGGGGGGCATTTGTTCTAAATGGCTGCAGCCAGGTTTGATAAAGGGGTGTGCAGGCCGGGTGAACACAGAGGATCCTTGGCAAACAGTACCAGGCTCCGGAGAGCACCCGGGCTGGTTTGCTGTACAGAGGCGAATTTCCCTCAGTCAGAGCTGGGTCATGGGCTTGACTGTGCATTAGATATCAGACCTTGTGCTCCTGTCTGTCCGCATGTCCCATCAAGCCTTGTCTCTGCCCAATGGGAACTCGTCCCACCTGGAAATGGAAACATCTCAGGCCAAATCCAGAGACGTGCTCAGGACCTATGGCCCACAGTGCAAACAGTGGGACTTGCAGGGCCCTGTGACTGCAGGATTTGGCTAGGGTGACCATATTTTCCCAAAGGGAAAACGGGAGTCCCCACAGGGTTGGCCTGAGCTTGTCTTCTCCCCCCGGCATGCAGGGCTGGCCTGAGGGCCCCATGCTGCCTGCCTGTGTGGTGCCAGCCCAAGCCACTCTCTTGAGCTCTCCCTCCTGCGCAGGGCTGGCGTTGCTGCTCGCCTCCTGCACATTCCTCTGTGACCCGTGAGGGTTCATCCCCCACTTTTGGGGCAAAACTGGGCATTTGTCCTGTTTGCTCTTGCCAATTGATGATCAGTTGGCAAGAGTAAATGGGACAAATACCTAGTTTTACCAAAAAAAACATGACGGATGGGGCAGGGCTTAAAAAAGGGACTGTCCCAGCTCAAACGGGACATATGGTTACCTTAGATTTGGCCCAATAACTGTTGCCCTTTGACCTTGTCTATGCTAATTATTTCTGTGACGTCTCCTGCATTGAATTAGCAGGACTGCACGCCCAGGGGAGGGGCTAGTGTACATAAGGTGTTAGTAGCCACTGGCTGTTTAGTTTTCAGAGTAGCAGCCGTGTTAGTCTGTGTTCGCAAAAAGAAAAGGAGTACTTGTGGCACCTTAGAGACTAACAAATTTATTAGAGCATAAGCTTTCGTGAGCTACAGCTCACTTCATCGGATGCATTTGGTGGAAAAAAAAAACAAATAATGCATCCGATGAAGTGAGCTGTAGCTCACGAAAGCTTATGCTCTAATAAATTTGTTAGTCTCTAAGGTGCCACAAGTACTCCTTTTCTTTTTGGCTGTTGCCCTGGTCTGAGCAGGATTAGATGACATTGTAACAAAAACGCTAGTGTCTAGAAAGAAAAGGAGTACTTGTGGCACCTTAGAGACTAACAAATTTATTAGAGCATAAGCTTTCGTGAGCTACAGCTCACTTCATCGGATGCATTTGGTGGAAAAAGCAGAGGAGAGATTTATATACACACACACACACAGAGAACATGAAACAATGGGTTTATCATACACACTGTAAGGAGAGTGATCACTTAAGATAAGCCATCACCAGCAGCAGGGGGGAGGGGGGGAAGGAGGAAAACCTTTCATGGTGACAAGCAGGTAGGCACCATGAAAGGTTTTCCTCCTTTCCCCCCCCTGCTGCTGGTGATGGCTTATCTTAAGTGATCACTCTCCTTACAGTGTGTATGATAAACCCATTGTTTCATGTTCTCTGTGTGTGTATATAAATCTCTCCTCTGTTTTTTCCACCAAATGCATCCGATGAAGTGAGCTGTAGCTCACGAAAGCTTATGCTCAAATAAATTTGTTAGTCTCTAAGGTGCCACAAGTACTCCTTTTCTTTTTGCGAATACAGACTAACACGGCTGCTACTCTGAAAGCTAGTGTCTAGCCGACACTGGTGCCTGCCCCATTGCAATACCTGGGGCGGCAGCAGTGCCAGTGTCTTGGGGGGAGTGGGTCAGAGAAAGGCTGGAGTCAGCATAGCCTGCGGGGGGCAGTCCTGCTCCCCTTGAAGCCAAAGTTTGCCCACTAACCCTACTAGTAACAGGATCCAGCCCAGAATCAGACCCCCTCTTTTGAGGGATATCTCTCCTTTCAGCCCTAGAAATCCCTCCAGGTGCCTACACCCGATGGCCCCTCACTCCTTGTTTCTTTGTTATTTACAGGGTCATTCTCCTCACACACACACAGGAGGGTGCTGCAGAAAGTTTAGGTTTCCTGCCTGAACAATTTATTTGATGCCACACATTTGGTCCTTGGCTGGCTGGAGGCAGTGTGCCTGGCCTGCCTTGTTTCATTTGCTTCCTGACAGGCCCTGGGCCTCAGTGCACAGAAGCAGAGAAATAACAAGGTGCCCGTGAGGAGAGTGGGAAAGACCCTGGCAGCCTGTTAGCTGAGGAAGGCCCCGGGCCTGGGGCTGGGAAGAGATCACTGCTGCTCCCCTCTGAATGCCACTGGGGGAGGAACAGGCTGCATGACTCAGAGCCAGCGCCAGAGCTGGGCGTGTGGGGCTGGAATTGAGGTCGCCGGGACCTGTTCGTCAGGTTCCTATTTTTGTTATTCATCAGCTCAGTATTCCTGAAAACAAGCCGAGCCGGGCTGCTGTCAGCTAATTAGCGCCTGAGCAATGGAGCTGGGGCAGCTGTCATGCTGGGCTAACGCTAGGCTGCTTTGCGTCTGTACGGAGACCCCGTTGTGCCCCTTGGTATCAGCCATCAATTCTGTGCCTGCTCTCTACAGTGTCCCCACAGTGTGTCACCCAGCGTGACGTCGTGTCCTTCCACCCGCTGGTACTGGCCAAAAAGCTGCTTTCTGGTGACCTCATTTAAGGCTGGGGAAGAACATTGGCCAGGAACAGTGCTGAAGAATTCCCCATGATCTAATCTGGGCAGAAGGTCATCGCCCTCCCGGCGGGGAGCTTCTCTGTCCTGCTGTGGCGTGTTCCTGCTCTGTCCTGGCCCTGCCGGACTGGGCGTCTTCTGTGCGCTCAGTGTGACCACGCCCAGAGGCTCCGGGTTTGGGGCTAGGCCTGGCTTACCCTGGGGCCCCTGTAATAGATGGGGACTTGGCCTCGATGAGGCTGAGGCCCCATTGGTTTCAATATGAGTTAGGTGACCTGTGAGGATCTGGGCCAACGCTCCCTGGTTGGGGGTGTAGCTTGAGGACACCCAGGAGGCTCTAGTATGGCTGGGGACTGAGACAGGGCTGTGATGCTGTCACCATGTGCAGTCAGTGATGAGGGAGACCCCTAAGACTCTGCTGGTGCCAATGACGATGAGGGAGAGGATGAGACAATAGGCCTTGGAGAGGCCCCTTCAGGACTTCACTCGCCCCTCTTACTGGTGCTGCTGGAGTTCTTGGGCCCAGGGAGGCTGCAGCTACTGTGGGGGAAGAGACACAGGGATCGCCCCCTCCGGCCCCTTTCTAGACCCCTGGGAGAGCCACAAAATCCTTTCAGGGAGCCAGGCTGACATTTCCAGCCAACCTGCTTTCACCAAAAAATGCCTTTTGGACCAAAATAAACATTTGTGATCAAAATTTGTCATTTTTAAATGAAACATTTTAAAGTGAAAAATGTCATTTAATTTTGGTGGGAACAAAGCAGCTTTCTCTTACTTTTAAATTTCCTCCCTCTTTTTCCCAGTGGGAAAAAAGTTTTAAGGAAAAGCGCACCCCCCCCCCCAACACACACTGAAGGAAAACAACTTTTTCTGGCCAACAACAACAACAACAAAATCAAATGAAATGAAAAAGGCTCCTATCTGTTGCCATTCTTAGTGAACTAGATGTATATTTTTCTGACCAGCTGGGCTCCTTCCTGGGATTATCTATATGAATTTTTGTGACTTCACAGGGTCTGTGTGTACTGCAGCTTTGGGGTGTGCTTCCCAGCATGGGTAGCCAGACATGCACTAGCTCTCTGCAAGCTAGTGAGATAGGAAGAGCCACGGAGTTGGGGGTAGTGCTGGCAGTGGCTTGGGCTTGCTGTTCCAGTCCGTAGCCAGGGGTTCTGGGTGGGTTTGTACTTATGTGGCTTGCCTGAGCGGCCACTGCTATTTTTAGCACATCTGTCTACCCGCTCTGGGAAGCACACTCCCAGCTGCAGCATAGACATCCTCATTGTGTCCTTGGGGTTTATGATGTCATACCATATTGACAATAACAACACACAACAAACAGGTTTCAGGTCACCTGATGCAACTGGCCCTGCTGTTACAGGAAGCACAGTTATTGCAAACTGGCTTTTCATGCTGGAGCTAGCAGAGCAGACATTCATGTGTGAGCTGTGGCTCTTTGCTTTAAACAGAGCCTGGCTGGGACGATGTGTCATCTGGAAATGCATGGCTCACTCCAGCTCCTACTGGAGTCCCTGGGAGTCCTTGGCTCATATGTTGTATAGGAAATGCTGCATGCTTATGTTGTTACTGAGGGGATTAAACTGCAATCTCCATTCGAGGGCTTGTTGTTGACTGTTTACACCATTCTCTGTGTCACAGAACAAAACCGTCTGAGAGACAAACCTGCCTCCTATCTGCTACCATCCAATTCAGAGCGTTCATTGAGAAGCGTTTTCACTGTGTTTTTTCCTCTGGCATCCCATCCCCCCATGACAGAACCCCTGGGCTCCAGGAACGGCAGCATAGACAACTAAAGGGGGACCTGGTGGAGCTGCGGTAACAGCTGATAAATAGTGGTAGTCAGCCCAAGGCAAGGCAAGGACTCCCGTAGCATGGCCCATGGAGGCAGGAGCAGCGGGATGGAAATAAGTAAAGGAAAAAGTAGCCCACATATCACGGAGTTCATCCAGCCCAGGAGAGCTGTTTGGCTGCAGACCAGTCTCCGTAGGGAAGTGAAGGCCCTCCTGGCTTGGGCCATTTGAAACTAGACTTGAGAAAGCCCTAGGGAGTCCTGTAGAAGGGGTGTGTGCGTTCTCTGGGTTGTGCAATGGCTGCTGGAGTCCTGCCTTTGGGGGCTTTGATCAGGAGTGAGCTCTAGCATCTGGAGTTGTTGTTTTAGGGTGACACAATGTGTTCGTGCACCTCTCGGTTTGTCTGACTCCCCTCAAGCATATGCTGCCACCATTCCCAAGTCTCCCTGCTGCTGGGCTGGGCAGTCTGGATCAGTCAGGAAAATGGGTCTTCTCAGCTCCTTTTCTTTTGCTGTCTTATCATGCTGCATCTCTCCACAGATGTAAAAGGGATGTTCCTGAAGGATACCCCCGCTGAGGTCACTGACAGACAGCGCCACTGTCAGGGGTAAAGGGGTGTGTGTGTTACCAGACAGCAGAAGATAACTGCTGCGGCTCCCGACATTTTGCCAGCTCAGGGAGTATAAAAATATGAACAGTCTCCCAATTCCGCAGTGCTTCCTGAGCACGTAGCAGCCTCCTGCATGAAGAGTATATCAAGGGTTCCGGGAATGCTGCATCTGTGCTGCACACTTCCCTCTCCCACTGGTCAAGGAAATCCAGGACCTCTCTCCTAGCCTGTACAGCGGCATAAGGGCAAACTGGGACCATACCTGCCAGGTGTGCTTGCAAATACCAGGAAGAGAGGTATTTCCAAACACATTGGGGGCAGGCTTCTGATCATGGTGACCCTTGGATAGCAGGGTTCAAAAAACCAACCAGCGAGATCAGTGCTGCTGAGACAGGTTCATTGTGGGCCTGTTGCTGGAGGACTGGTTGTGCTGGTGTAGGTACTTCTGTGTCCACACAGGCCTTGTGCTTACATCACTTGGGGAACTGGTTTAACTTTTCTGGGAGAGGGGAGGTTTTGTTAGCAGGACTCCATATTGAGCATGGAGACCTGCAAGGCTGTGCCAACAGAAGACAAGTTTGGGCAGTAAAACTTTGCAGTGTAGACGAGGCCTGAATCGTTCTGACCTTGTCACACCTGGAGAATGTGTATTGTACTGAGCTGTACAGCACAGGTACCAGCCCACGCTTAGATCCTTGAGAGTTGTGTGTAAGCAGGGCTGGAAAGAGCCAGCTATGGGTGTGTTATGTATACCCATCAGCTTTCAAATTAAAATGTGCATTAGGGAGCATAAGAGGAACTTGCCTGGGCAGCTGGTCTTTACAGCAGTCACCTGCCTTATCATCTGAAGATCTGCCACAAACTCACAGGACAGCCCAGCCCCCATCCATCTGTCCATCTATCTCTGCAGGACAGGGGCCCGGCAGGGATGTGGTACTAGTGACAGAGGCTGTGAGCAGGTCTGGAGTGACTGATGTGCATGACGACTGTAAGCAGCAAAGCTTCTCAAGCTCTGATTGAGTTGTCATCCATTGGACAGGCCCCAGAGCAGGCAGACAGCAGTGCCCTGGGATCTCTTCATGCAGGGCCTGGGCTTGCAAATTGCCAAGTGCCTCCTAGAGTCCTCAGTGATGCTGCCTGTTGTTGGTTCCCACGGGGCTCGGTGCTGCAGAGACCTGAGTGCATCTGGAGGGACACATTATCTTGAGAGGAAATTGAGGGCATGGAGTCTGGTGGTGGGCTCACTGGATGAGCTCCTACAGGGAATTGAAGGTGCTCAGCAGCTCCTGAGATGAGGTTTTTAGGAACTAGGCTTTGTGGGGCAATGCTTAGCATAGTTTACTGGTCCATAAAGCACCAGGGCCAATTTTCAAAAGTGGCTAATGACTTTGGGTGCCTCTGTGTCTGAATGTGCAGTTCGGATTGTCTCACATCAGGTGTGTTTTAGAATCATAGACTCATAGAACCACAGGGTTAGAAGGGCCTCACAAGGATCATAGTCTAACCCCTGGCCAAGACGCAGGATTTGTTGTGTCTAAATCATCCACACCAGATGGCTCCAGCCTCCTTTTGAAAACCTCCAGTGAAGGAACTTCCACAACCTCCAAAGGCATCTGTTCCATTGTCCTACTGTTCTTACAGTTAGGAAGTTTATCCTGAGATTTAATCTGCTATGGTGTAGTTTGAACCCATTGCCTCTTGTCCTGCCCTCTGAGGCAAGAGAGAACAACTTTTTTCCATTTTTTTTACAGATGGCTTTCAAGTATTTGGAGACTGTTATCATGTCTCCCTTTAATCTCCACTTTTCCAAACATACGCAGATGTGCCAGGATGGATGCACTGATTGGGTTGTCTGACATCGGGTGTGCTAGGCTGGGGGTACTGGTTAGGTTGTCTCACATCAGATGTGTCAGGCTAGATGTACAGGTTGGGTTGTCTGACATTGGGTGTGCCAGACTGGGTGTACAGATTGGGTTAGCTGATATCAGGTGTGTCAGCCTAGGTATACAGTTTGGGTTGTCTGACATCGAGTGTATCAGGCTGGGGGTATTGGTTGAATTGTCTCACATTGGGTGTTCCAGGCTGGGTGTACAAGTTGGGTTGTCTCACATCGGGCATGCCAGGCTGGGTGTACAGTTTGGGTTGTCTCACATTGGGTGTGCCAGACTGGGTGTACTGGTTGGGTTGTCTGACATCAGGTGTGCTAGTCTGGGTGCCCAAAAATGAAGGCAGCCAAGACCAGTCACTGCTTTAGGAACCATTGGTCTGTGCATTTTGCTGGTGCTGTAGAAATGCTCCGTGACAATTGCAATGTGTGGGACTCCAAGTTCTAAGCATCTCTGTTGGTGCAGGATTTCATAGCATGTTTCCTTGGGACAGTGACATTCTCACTCAGGAGCTTTCGCAATCTCTTTCATTCAGCTGGTCCTAGCTTGGGAGCCCTGATACTGTGTGTGCTGCACACCCAGATGGTTCGGCTGGCAGCCAGCACCAAGGCACATGGACATCTGACTACATGCCAGCTGATGGCTGCTGCTTTGGTTTGGGTTCTACACTGTGTCTGGAGACACTGGGCATGTAGCGGTGGCTCCACATGGCCACAGGGTCTCTCAGCCCCTGGGAATGCTGGGCAGACAATGCACGCAGTCTCTGGGAGAAGGAGCCCCTTGCTGTGCTCTGCAGTGAGCCCACTTGCCAAGCCAAGAATGATGTTAATGGGCTAGAAAAGCTGATGGCTCAGCTCTGTGACTAGAACGGTCACCTCCCGTTGGGGTTTGCGTGTGACTGGGAAGGTGTGAAGAGATGGGGTGCTCAGGAAGATAGGCCCATAAAGCATCAGCCATCCCAACGGGTTGTACACACTGCGGGGGAAACGCCATGTGAGCGCTGTCGTGCTCTGTGCTGCTGGGCTTGCAGCATTTGGGCTGTGCAGTGTGGGAGGCCTTCTATCTCTGTGTGATCCAGGGGTGCACTCAGTGTTATCTCTGCCGCATGAGTTAAGCTAACCAAGGAGACAAATGAAGAATGAACATTGCCTGCAAAGTGCAGAGGGTGGGGAGTAGGAGAGACCTGTCTCCTTGAGCTGCTTTCTCTGGGTTAAACAGTATTAACTCGTTTGAAGAAACAGCTACAGAAATGAGCAGGTGAGACAGTTCGGAAGGATCACAAATATCTGACCCACAGGGATGGAGCGATAAAACATATTGGTTTCCATGGATAGACTCTCAAAGCACGTCACTCTCTTCCCCCTCCTGCACGGCAGCTCTCGATAACAGAAACCAGCGCTGATTTCCTGACCTCACTATCTTTGTCATAAAAAATGAACAGCAGCAGTTTATAAGCAAACCAAAAATAAAACCAAACAAACAACAGCCAAGAGCTGCTATTCTGAGCAGCAATGAAACCTGTGGTTTTCCCAGCTTGGCTTTTCACTTCTGGTTTGCAAAAATCCAGGAAGCCTCAGAAACAAAACTGGCTGTTTTCTTTAAAGAAGGAAAAGAAAGTGAAGCTCTCCCCTAAATTACTGCAATTCAGGGCTTAGATCCCACAGGGCAGCCAGGAACCTGAGCCCAGGATCTCTCCTCCCCTCCTCATGGCAGCTCATTCTGTCTCTGCCCCAGGCTCTTTCTTATTGCTCTCACTGGAGCACCCCTGGAACTGCCCACCAAGCTAATGGACTCATGTCTATTCACTCTGCACATTACCAGAGCCAGGGCTCCCCGTGGGACCTGGGGACCCTTGGCCTCACCTTTCATACCATTGGGCAGCTCTCCATCCTGCACCTACACAGGAGGGTAGCAGTGTGACAGCAGGAGTTGGGCTGGGCTGCAAGGAGGGAGATCGCCAAGAGCTCTCCCTGTGCTTCTGATTGTCTGCTGCTAGTGGCCATCGAATGGGACTAACCACCTTAAAGGGGACAATACTTCTGCATCTCCCTCAGGGCAAGGCAGCCTTGCACTGGGACAGGGACAGTCTGACCTGAACTGCAGCCCTCTGGCTCCTGGAAAATTACCAGTGCAGCCCTCAGCTAGGCAGTTTGGCTCCCTGTGGCCATAGCCGACAGGAGAAGGCCTAGATCAGGCTTTGAACTGAAGCAAACTCTGCTGGCAAAACCAAGCCATGCCAAGAGCTGCTGTGGTCCAGAGAGGTGCAGAGTCAGTGGGCAGGTGATCAGGGGGCCCAGGCTGGGCAAGTGCAGTGTGCAGTGAGGAGCATCTCACTGCTTGTCATGAACATTTTTCCAAGTGGCTTTGGTTGCTATAAGATGCTGCGGTTCAGAGGGAGAGGAACAAGGAATTTGCCATGCTGCCTGCTGCCATAGGTAGCACTTGCTTCCCATAGTGACCTCACAGGAGGCTCTCACAGGCCAGAGTAAATCCCATTGCAGCAGCCCAGGAGCCTACGGGCTTGGCATCTGCCCGTGTTTACATGTTCTTAGAGCCACATCTTGAGACTCCTGCTGCTGGCTGTTACCCTGGGCTGCACTCTGACACACAGGCAACAGCAACTTCATTCCCCAGTTTCTAACTTACCTGCCTTGTTGCATGGCTGATGTGCACTTCCCGAGCTGATGCAGGAGCTCTAGATTAGTCAAGATCCATCACTGACAGGTGAGGAGCCCAGGGACGGGGCCAGGACATCTCACCCTCCCTGAGAGAATGCAGCCAATTCCAAGCTGCCCACCTGGACAAATTACCTTGGCTCCTCCACTTGAAAGCAAAGCGGGGAGTGCCAGCAATCCCAGCCTCCTGGGAAGGAAACCTCTCTCTGGGCAGCAAGAGAGAGCCAACTCCATCCAATCCCAGCTGGGCTTATCACATCAGCCCCTGCCATTGGCATGGGGCTAGCCGATTTCAGAAATGCCACCAGCCCTTGCTGTGCAATCTTGGGGGTTTTGCAAGCACCAGCCCTGACAGAATAAGCAGTTAAACAAATATTATCTCCTGCTGTAATGTTCTTATTGTGGGCCACAAACCACAGGCAGCTTGGCCCAGCTCCAGGTACAAGAAGCAGTGAAGAGCCCTGTGTAAATATTTCCTGGTTAGCACTTATTTCTGAGATGCAGCATCAGCTTTGAGTCTCTCCCAAGAAAAAATGGAGAGACAATGGCTAGCAGGCAAATACCAGGCCACCTCAGAACAATGTTTGCCAGCAGGAGAGAGGACCATGGAAATGTGCTTCCTCTGGGCAGTGCTCCAGGGGCAGCTTGTCTACAGTTCCCAGAGCCCAGCCAGAGGGGCTCAGGCCAGCATCTAAGCAGGCAGGTGCATTCATTGCCTGGGAAATAGGGGAGCTTGCGGCAAGGAGGGGGCATCCTGTACCTGTAGGGCTTCAGCTTTGGGGTAATGTGGACAGAGCAGAGCTGAGCCCGCTGGATTAGAGCATTCCTGGCCTCTCGACAAAGCTCCACATAATATTTGTTTCACTGTCAAAATAATCACACTGTCCCCCATGCTCCTGGTGGACAGATGCTGGTTCGTGACCCCTCGCCTCTTCTACCACAGGGAAGTGCCCAAGCACTGAGCTATAAAACCCTCCAGGGAGACTCTTCGTATTGGTTGTTTCTTTTTCATTACTTTGATGGTGCTCACATGCAAAGGTGCTAACGGCCAGGTAGATAGATTATGTGGAATAGAATTGGCAGCCAGATGCTTTCTTTGAAGCAGTGCAAGTTTTCTTACCCCTCCAGGTTTCCTACACTGGTGCTTTCAGAGGACCTGCTACATTCCAGCATCTCTCCCTGTGCGGGCAGCGTCCCGGGGGGGATGCACCGCTTAGAACACACTGGGAGGAATTTTCCTGCTCCGCCAAATCTGGCAGGTAGTTGATTTTGTGAGCGAGTTCACAGTGCCAGGGTGGAGGGAGGGCTCAGAGGTCAGGGTACACACCCAGGGTGATGGGAGGCCTGGCTTTAATTCCCAGCTCTGGTACAAACATGGTGTATGACCTAGGGCACGTCACCTAGGGCTGGATTCACCAGGGGGATTCAGCTGCTGCAACATTCAGCACTGCAATGCTCAGCACCTAGGCGGCCTGGAATTCACAGTCCTGAGTTAGGTGCCAGGTTCCTCGTGTATTGTATGGGGAGAGTTAGGAACCTAACAAGGGAATCAGTGCAGGAGCTGCCTAAGCCACAGCCCTCTCCTGTGACACTCACAGAGCTCCACAGCCCTCTCCTGTGACACGGGAGAGCCAAGGTCAAATCCCTTGGCCAATTCAGATGGGGGAACTGAACCTGGGTCGCCCACCTCCCAGCTGAGTGCGCTACCCTCTGGGGAGCCCTTCTCCAGTAGTTCTGTTTGCAGTTAATGTGCTCTGAGCCCCCTACCAGGCTGGGCCCACAGGCAACATAGGCAGGGAAACGTCTAGTTTGAGTCTCCAGCTGGGGCTTAGGCATGACATACCTCGGAGCCTACACTGTGGTGGCAGAAGCTTGGTGCCTAGGGGACTTCAATGGTGGCAATGTAGGTGGTTAGGAATTTTAAGCACCTGCAGGATGGTGGGAGGATCCCCATGGTGCCTAGAGTGGCAGTTAGGTGCATTCTGTGGTTCTAGCCCTTCTTCTCTCTGTGCTTAGTGCCCATCAGTAATGGAGAATGGCCCTGTCCTGCCTCAGGGCATAGGGTGATAAATACACGGGGCCCTTTGGTTTCTGTTTTGATTTTATTTAATTTTCCCCGGGAATTGATCAGTGTTTATTACCAACAACAAAAACTGGGGAAAATCAATGCAAAAAACTATACATAATTTTTCTGGGTAAATATTGGGGTTTATTTTGGTGGGTTGAAAAAAAGTGGGGGAAATGGAGTCAGTAGAATAATGCTTTGAATTCCGTTCACCAACGTGGTTTGCTGCAGAACTAAACCAGAACTCAAAACACAATGCCACTTCTGAGTTTAAGAAAACAATAGATCTCTAATCTCCAAATAAAACTTTTAATTTGAATAAACAGTTTTTTGTTGTAGACTTAGCACTATTAGCCTATAAATATTTACATTTAATAATTGGGCCATACCATTTGCAGCACATACACTCAACTTCGTCCTTTCCTTCTGGTTTTGTTTTTTAAATTTTGAATACTTCCTTGTGTTCTGAAACGTATTCTGAGACAGATTTTCATTTTCTTCCCATTTTAGTGTGTCAGATCTTTACACCATCATCTGCTAACAGCTTGACATGTGTACGTTGTGGGCATGAGAGTCATCAGTACATTCAGAGGCGCACGCATTTCAGAGCTTGCACGCGTGCCTGTTTGTTTATTGTGTGTATCTTCTAGCCTAATACTTACTTCAACAGGCAGCTTTGCATATATACACAGATGAATGTATTATCATAATATCTCATGCAATGTAGTATATTTTCCTAATAAAACAAGCTATTTTTATATGTTTGAATGATGCAAAAGTAGGGTGAAAATCTGAAAAAAATGAATAATAGTTTTTGTAAAACCCAGGAATTTTTCGGTAAAAATTGGTTTAAACTGAAAATGAAGGGGCTTATAAATATATTAAATATTGTGTTGAGACACAGTCCCTAGTGTGCTGCACTGCTAAACTGTGAATACCAGAGCATGAATTCAGGCTGTTTGCATTGATACCCCATGCTAGCGTATCATGAACTCAACAGAATACACATTTCCTACAGCAGAAATGGCAACACACTGGTTGAAGTTGATTCTAGTGATAGGGGTTGTTGCTTGGCACAAGTTAACCAGAAGTTACTCGTTGATTCCTGGAATTTCTCACAGCCCAACAGGTCAAAGAGAGCAGTCATTTGTTGGTTCTTTGTGCCAGTATGTACAGTGCACAATGCTTCTGAAAGCCTACAAAGCCCTGCTTGGCTAGTGCTGCCAATGACCAAAATGCTTCTTGGTGTCCAGTTACATCTGGCATTTTTTCTCTGAGAAAAATGACACTATTTTTTGTGAAAATTAAAAACTCTGCTTGCAGAGTTTCCATTTAGTACCCACATACAGTGCCCGTCTGGCCCAGAGCAGAGTGCAGTGCGTCAGAGTACCTGTATGCAGTGCCTGTCTGGCCCAGAGCAGAGTGCAGTATGGCTATAAGACACTTTTGCTGTTGGGCTCTAAGGGAAGAGCATTGTGAAAGCATTGAGCCATCATGCCAACAGTTTGTTTGGCTATCCCCATGTGACGGGTTCGATCACAGAGACCCCCTTGGGAATGTCACCTGACATGCTGAATTTACATCTAAGCCTGTTTTCTCTGCCAGCTTGGGACTCCAGAACCCTGCCTTGTGTAGCCAGACATGCTAGCCTACTTCAGGTCTGGTCCACACCCGCAAAGCTGCAGTGCTTTAAGTGAAAACAGCTCTGCAGGTCACTTATCTCCAGCAACCAGACACCCAGTTCCCAATGGGATTCAAATCCATTTTACTCTGTATAAAGCTTATACAGGGTAAACTCATAAATTGTCCACCCTCTATAACACTGATAGAGAGATATACACAGCTATTTGTTCCCCTAGGTATTAATCACTTACTCTGGGTTAATTAATAAAGAAAAGTGATTTTATTAAGTATAAAAAGTAGGATTTAAGTGGTTCCAAGTAATAACAGACAGAACAAAGTAAGTTACCAAGCAAAATAAAACAAATCACACAAGTCTAAGACTAATACATTAAGAAACTGATTACAGGTAAATCTCACCCTCAGAGATGTTCGAATTAGATTCTTTCACAGACAAGTTTCAGAGTAGCAGCCGTGTTAGTCTGTATTTGCAAAAAGAAAAGGAGTACTTGTGGCACCTTAGAGACTAACAAATTTATTTGAGCATAAGCTTTCGTGAGCTACAGCTCACTTCATCGAATGCATCCGATGAAGTGAGCTGTAGCTCATGAAAGCTTATGCTCAAATAAATTTGTTAGTCTCTAAGGTGCCACAAGTACTCCTTTTCTTTTGACAGACAAGACTCCTTCCTAGTCTGGGCCCAATCCTTTCCCCTGGTACAGTCCTTGTTAGTTCCAGTAACTAGGGGTTTTCTCATGACTGGCAGCTTCCTTTGTTCTCTTCCACCCCCTTTTATAGCTTTGGCACAAGGCGGCAATCTTTTGTCTCTCTGGGTCCCCACCCCTCTTTCGAAATGGAAAAGCACCAGATTTAAGATAGATTCCAGTTTAGGTGACATGGTTACATGTCATGGTAAGACCTCCTTCTTCATTACCTAGGAGCTGGACGACAAATACACAGGAAGGCTTGCAGGAATAAAACCCATTCACAGTTCATTGATTCTGAAGCACCCCTAATGGCTTCCACTTAATGTGTTTACATCAGTAATACAAGTTTATGTCTTATTCTCCTAACTCCAGACATAGAACTAATAAATGCAAACAAATAGGATGACCACACTCAGTAGATTATAATGATTATAATCATTTGTAATGATACCTTATGAGAGACCTTTTGCATAAAGTATATTCCAGTTATATCATAGTCACATTCCAAGCATATTTTCATAAAACATTATGGACTGCAACGTCACACCCCCACGTAAGGATCAGGCCTTTTCCTGTAGCCGTACTGTAAGGTCTGAGGCCTTTGTCTGGAGCCATATTAGGAGAGCAGTAGTCATTAGCTAAAAAGCAGGAAGTCGCATACTCACATTCCATCTATATTACATTAAAACAAGGTAATATTGGGCTGTTAAGAAGGCTCCTGTCCTAATAGCACCTACCATCACCAGATAAAGAAACAGATCTTAAAATGGTTAAAGAAAACTTTGTTTGATGGCATTCTGTCAGGCAAGAAATCACTTATCAACAGTTGTGATTGTAAAATCTATACTTCTATTGTTTTGCCTTTATAGTCCCTACTTCTCTATTGTTTATTTGTATGGTCTCTATCTGGTTCTTTGATTGTTTCTGTCGGTTGCATAACTAATTTTGCTAGATGTAAATCAATTAAATGGTGGGATATGATTGGTTAAAGGATTGTTTTACAATATGTTAGTATTGGTAGAAAATTCTATAGTAATATTTTAGTAAAATGATATGTTAAGGTACTGCTAAGCAGGACTCAAGAGGAAGTTCTTGGGAACCAACTCCAGGACACAGCCCTAAGATCAGAGCTGCCAGACCTCAACACCCTGCCAACCACACCATGCAGAAGCTGGAGTCCCCAGAGGGACCTGATCCTGACTGGCCATCAAGAAAAGTTCATCTGCCTTATTTGGAGTGATGAGCATTGTATGCTTAGCATGTGCATTTTATTTTGGTGATTATTAATAAATAGAGGTTAGTAGGATATTACTGTGAAAGGCTCTTTCACTGCTTAAAGACCCCTCAAACCTGCAGCGTATAAGGTTACACCTTAAGCCTACGGAAGGGTAAGGGTGGGTGCCTAAATTAACAAGGTTACACCTCAGTCCTAGGAATGGGGTAAGGATGGGTGCCCCTAGAGTGTATGAGTAACGGAGAATTTTGTGCGGGTAACACCCAGATCTCATTGTCTTTTCCCAATTCCTTCCCCACTTAGAATAATAAATGAGCATGTTTTCCTGTGGTCTTATTATCTTGTGATTAAAATCCCATCCCCGGCCACATGGTTTATAAACAGCACTGGGCATGAATGTAATAAAAAAACTTGCATTAAAATAAGGCCAAATATCACTGGCTCTGCAGAGATGAAATAGCCTCGTTCTATTAACTCTTGAACAACTGGGCTCCTTGTCCAGTCCAGCCACACCCAGCCAGTCATACCGCAGCAGTGGGCTCTTGAGCTGAAACTTTGGCATGTCTGTAGGACCAACAAAAGCAGCCACTGATCTGGAGTGCCTCAGTTATGTCTTCTGTTCCAAATCCAAATTCAGCAACCGCTTAGAAAATGTTCTCATGAGTGTGACGTTCAGTTAATGCTGCAGCCAAAGATGCTGCAGGCTCTCTTCAGGATGCTCTGCTCTGTCCAGACATTGTTTTTGGACTGGATTCACTCAGTGCTAGCATTTAAAAAGAAATAAAAATGAACAAAAGGTTAAATAAATATGAACTTCTCCAAGCACACAGGTCCCGGCTTCTACAGGAAGGACACAGGAGAGATGGTCTTTAACCAAAGTGATGTTGGCTCTCCCATGTGGATCTTTCTACTGGGCTAACCCAAGACTCCCAGTCAGAGCTCTGAGGCTTGGACAGTCTGAATGCTAGGCCTTGATCGGCACTGTTTGGCTGAAGCCCATCTCTAGTTTACAGTGAATGGGTGACTGCGCTGGGTTTCCAGATTTTGCCACATGCGAGAGAGGGAGAAAGGTGAGGGCAAAGCTGGAGAGGGTGGGGAGAGTGAACAAACTGTGTCTGAGTTCAGGCCCAGTTGCGACTTCTGAAAATGGGACCCCACTAAGAAATCAGGGTCCGACTGTCCCTCCAGAAGGGATGAGTCTTTCCCATTGACTTAATGGGAATTACTCAGATCTGGCAAGGGAAGTGAGGGGCTGCATCTAGGTCACCACTGGTGGAAGTTGCAGTCCCAGATCTGGGTGACTGAGACAGAAGAAATCATGGAAATCCTAAGCCAGACCTTGGTGGAGACAGTAAATGCTCCCTGACTTCATGACTACCGCATCCATAATGTCCCGACAACAGGGCCGCTTGGGGTGAAGAGCAGGCTGGTGATTCCAGAATGTCTCTGCTTGGAACCAGAGCTGTGTTCATTTCACTCAGAGAAGTCTCCTGTTTACCTGGGGAACAAGACTTCTCCAGCTCAACTCAACTGGCTGCCTCCATGGGGACAAATCTATGTCGAGGGGACGCAAATGCACATGCTTCTCAGGTGGAGTTTTTGCCAGTTCCACATCAGCATGAGCGTTGGATCTGTGTCCCTCCTGGCTAGCAGGAGCATGGGAGTGCTGGGGCCACAGTAACACTAGCCTGCAGAAGGGGAGGGTGCCAGCTTCTCTCAGACAGGTGGTAATTAGACCTGTGCTCAGTAAATCAACTCTTGGCTTCAACTGGGAGAACTCTTGTCAGGAGACAAATGTAGCCAGTGAACGTAGCCTTCTTCTGTCTCTGTAAATATATTGACTTTTTTTCCAGTTTTTTCAGTCCAAGCTGACAGGAGCAAACATCACCATGGCTGTGGGAGTGGAGCAAGAACTAATGTGTCCTCTAGTCTCTGGGTGAGTCCTACCTGGTGTCACTAGCAAACTTTGCTGCTATGATTTCGGGTCACAGTGGACCCTTTGCTGTTTGCAGCTTCAGGTAGTGGTGGGGACCTGACGTGCCGTTTTACATCTAAAGCCTGGATGCACCTGAGTCACCTCCAAGCTGGTTTACTGCAGCGCTCTTGAGTAGGACCAGTCTTGGAATGGATGCAGAAGCTGTGGCTGGTGCAGAGCACATCAGCTCAGCTCCTCCATGGGACGAGCGGTTCCGGATGTGTCTCACCAGCGTTCTGTGCTGCTTTGCACATTTGCGGGTAGATTGTTGAAAGCCATGAATGCTCTGGGTCCCTGTCAACTGGGAAAGCCCAGATCTTCCCCTGGCCCAGTTCTCAGGGCATTGTTCTCCAAGCCTGAGGATGGAGCTTTCTCAGCTGAGGGCCTTTACCCTGGGGGAAGCCAGAGCCTGAGACACGTGAGCTGCAAGGGGTGATGCCAGGCTTGCTCAGCACATCAGTAGCACTGGGTAAATAACAAAAAAATACATATATGAATTGAACCATTTCTTATCAAATTTCCACGAAATCCATCACTGGATCATTCTGCCAGCCCTGCAGGATGGTCATATGTTTAATGAAAGAACATGATTTAATGAAAGACCCACTGCAGGGCATGGAAAAGGGCAGTATTTGAACCAAGCTATCTAGTAACTAGCTCTTGTGTATGGAAACAGAGACTGCCACTGATGGCTAGAGCTGCTTGGAGATCCTTGGACAAAGCCCTATTCCTCTAGGAGTGCAGATCTGTCCAAATGAAGCACTTCCCAATATTGGGCCGATTTAACCAGAATTTTGGTTTTTTAGGGGAGGGAACCCAACTAAACCAAAAAATGAGAAAAAACCTTAATATTGTCAAAATCTCCTGCTTCACCCTTGTCAGAACAAACCATTTCCATTTGGAAATGCCTTTTCACTTTGAATGGTTTTATTTTGTATTATGATCTGTGCTATAATATCTGAAATGATACTATATACTTATATAATTATTTAAATTAAAACAAAATGTTTCAAACAACCAAATTTTCTCCCCCGACTTTTCCTTCACAGAGATTTGAGAAATTTTCAGCTTTTGCTCCAATTTGCAATGAAGCCAAAGCTCAAAATCCTTCACAAAACAGAACTTTCACCTGCACAGGTCGACTAATGGTACCAGGCAAATACACGCATGTAACAATTTGTCACTGCAAAGTTTTTTTCTCTCTCTCGCTGACTTTTCAGCTCCCCTTTGCACCAAACAGAGCAGCTCTTGCTGAGCGTCAGGTTTTGTCCTTTCCTCCTGCACGTGCCCTTGGCATCTTGATTTTTGTTTCTCTTGTTCAGTGTGTCGGGCCTGGGAGAGGAGCAGCTGCTCTGCTCTCAGCACAAAAGGCACTGAGGAAGAGGAGGGTGAATGAAAAGGAGAAGAAGTGGGAGCGAGGAAAAGGAGGATCGGATGGTAGCAGGCAGAGATGGAGGAAGGCAAATGAGGAGAAAGCAGCAGCAGAAGAAGAGGACAAGAAAACAAACCCAGAAAATAACTCCTGTCCTACATGGATGGTGAATGCGGGCATTTAAACCTCCGTCTCCACCCCCACAATGTTCCCTGTCCGAAGCTGGGTGACATGGGTCCTCTATATTGCTAGCTGACTGTGCAGCGATTGCCACGGTGTCACCAGCTTGTTCAATCACATGACTTTGACTGAATGTGGCAGGTTTTCCACCCTGTATTTGTGCAGTACACTCTCTGAGTGAGCTGTAAATACCACAGGGCTTCCTGTGTTGCTCTGCAAGGGGAAAGCTGCTTCCCAGCAGGGGAAGACAGCAACAAGCTTCTTTTTGGTGCAGGCAGGTGCACTTGGCATGGTGGGTTTTGTGCGAGAATCCTGCTGTTCCCAGGGCTGGGCAAGCATGTGACTGGGGTGCATTCCATGCAGGCCAGCACAGGGCCCAGCACAGAGCAGCACAAGGGTCACATCGCCTTGGGCATGTCAGCAGAGAAACTCTGTTCAGTTGAAAAATGCCAATTCATCTAACATGAAATATTTTGTGGAAACATCTCAGATTTGATGGAATTTTGTTGAATCAAAGGCAGGGTTCCCAGCTGGTCTGGAAGTCTGGAAGCCCTGGGGTTCCCGGCCCCTGGGAAGTCTGCATGGTGTTGGAGCTGCAGACCCTGGAAGCCCAAGTAGCCGCTGACTGAAATTGACATGGGTCTTGTCAGTTGCTCACTGCTGCACTAAGAGCAACCATGAAACTGACAAGAATCAAATCAATTTCATGCAGGGATTGCTTGGGCTTCCAGGGAACAGGCTTCCTTTGAGAAACACCATAAAAATTTCACAGAATTTCCTGTTCGTGGAAAATTTTGAAGCAATTCATTTTGATCCAAATTGAAACCAAATCCTGTCTCCCAGCTCCATGTCCTTTGACTGGTGGAAATTTTGATAATACAATGTCATCAGAAATGGGTCAAGTTGGGTCTCTTTCAAAAGACTTTTTTCCCATGAACATAGTGGTACCAAACATGGCAGACCTAGAACAATTATTTAGATATATATTTAAGAAAATATTTAAAAATCACTGTTTTTTAAATTATACTTTAACTATGACAGGTTATGCATTGCTGACGTAAAACAGACATTGATCTTTGGTAATCCTAGGGCACTTAGCCTTGACAAATAGGATTGAAAACATTTATTCATCAAAGTCTCCATCAGTGTTGTCTCCATCTAGGGCACCACTGCTGGACACATTGTCACACTGAGCCTCATCCATGTGGTACTCATCCATCTCCATACAAGGCAGGCTGCTGGCCAAACATCTGCAGGTGGTGAATATCTGGTCTTTGCACAGGAGCAGATGAAGGATTGATTCAAGAGCGCATGGTATTTTGCATGTAACTGGTGTGATCAGTCCATCCTCCAAGAACCATCCATGCTGAATAAGGGAGAGTAGCTTTGGATGCGCTTGACCATCCCAGAGCCATTCCATTGCTTTATAATTTGCCCTTTTGATAGCAGATATAAATGCAGACCTTGTGGGTAACAATTTGTCTCTGTTTGTCTGTTTCTTGGAAAACATTCACTATAATGTTGGTCTTCAAAGAGTAAACTTGGCACATGAATGCCGCCAGTGTATTTATGACCTCATCAGTGATTGTCTCAGCCATTCCAAGCACTTTCAGAGCGAGGAAAGCGTCTTTGGAGGCTGAAGCAAATGCCTTCCAGTACAATCATTTGGTCTTTCCTACAGCCCCTTGTCATGGCAGGTTGCGCATACGCTGCACAGTTGTATATATGCTGGAAACCTGCCTTTCACTCAAGCACTCGTACATGAGGCTCTGTGGCAAAACAGCAGCCGTGTGCGCCACTTGCTCACTGTCATTCTTGCTGGTGCTGATGTCACTGCGACCACTGATGCACACTTATGAAGTACAGGCCCCGTGGTATCATCTTTTCAGCTAAGGATCCGTGAAACTCCCATGTACTGCAGGGAAAAATGCTTTTCTGTAAAAATGTAGCAGCTGCAAACAGAGTCTTCATATGACTGTTGACACTGGTGCTTTCCTCTGCTTTTGATAGCGCCCCCGCCCCCGGTCTTTTGTAGCTTTTAAGGGTATGTTCCATGATTCATTTGTGAGGATAGGATTGCTAAAAACTGCATCCATATTGCACAGTTCATCTTCAACCAGTGCTTTCAGAGCCTTTGTCCTAAGCTTTTGTTCCTCTCCAGTCCCGTTCAAAGCACGTATTTCTCTGTGCTTAGTTTCTGCATCAGCTATTGTCACCATTCCCCCTGGCATCTGAGCCTCTGCGAGGAAATTTATGAGCTCTAACTGAGGCACACAGTTTGCAGTAGTAAAATCAGCATTTGTTTCTGTTACTTTTACCTTTTGACACATCACATTGCAGACATTGTTGGGGTAGCAAATGATGTAATATGCCATGTGGTTGCATGGGCCTCTTTGGATCAATGCACTCACTTGACTTTACTTTCCATGCAACTGTCTCACTAAGAGTGACTGCTTCGTGCTATTTCTCACCAGCATAGGTGACACATAGGGGAGTAGGTGGGGGCAAGTGCCCCCCGTATATTTGCTTGTCCTGCGGGGGGTGAGGGAGAGGGCGCAGCGGGGGGTGAGGGAGAGGGCGGCCCCCTGGTACGTTTGACCCCTGTCCCTGGCAGCTGGGCCTGGGTGGGGAGCGGAGGGGGTGAGACGTGTTGCTGTTCTGTGCAGTGCAGCGGCTGTCTGTGAGAGCCCGGCTGGGGTGGCAATGGTGGCGGCCGGGATCTCTCGCAGGCAGCTGCTGCACTGCACAGAGCAGCAAACCAGAGCAGCCACCTTCAACTGGCGTGAGAAGTGGCTCTGTTCTGCCACCTCTGCTCCCTGGCTGGGCCAGGCTGCCAGGGAGAGCAGCCGAACATGCCAGGGGTAGGAGGCAACGGGAGCACAAAGCCCCCCTGCAGGTAGCTCTGCAGGGGGGCTTTGGGGAGGGGAGAGCGCAGCAGCCGCAGGCTGGGTGCAGGGAGGGACGGTCACTGGGCAGAGGAGACACATGGGGTAGTCACATGTCCTGCCCCCTGTATTAGGACGTAAGAGTCTATGCTCACCAGTCTCACATGTTGAAACTGCTTAACTGATATTGTCAGGCTTCTGGCTTACTGTAGAAGAAGCAGGTGTTGGTCTAAAAATGTACATGCCATGAGATCTACTGTAAACCAAGTCTCGCCCACAACTGGCCTTGTTCTGGCATCTTCAACTTTTTCCTGATGCTTGATGCACTTTTCCCCTAACCTTGCTTAATTCAGTTTATGGGCGCACTTCTTACAGCATGTAAGGTGCCACTGGCATTGTGTGTAACCAGCTCCGCGGTGGTGACTTTCTCCAAAGATTCAGCTACAAGTACTCCTTTTCTTTTTGCGAATACAGACTAACACGGCTGCTACTCTGAAAGCTACAAGTTGGTATCTTCATCTTCCCAGTGGTGCCCCAAAATGATCAAGACCAAAGTAAAAATAAAAAGACTGGGACCGTAATTAACGATTAGGTAATGTATGCCATGTAACGATGTCCATAATGTTTGCGGACGGGTTCCAGGAATTTCTGGCTGGCTGCTGATGCCTGAATCGGTGCCTTATTACAACTCTTTTGGCATAAGAAATAGAGCTGATAACCAACACCACTGAACCACTTCTTTTTTGCCAATGATGGCAAATCAACTGGAAGCACTCCTTCTGTTTACAGCAATCTGCACCACTAAAACCATTAATCCGGTCTCATCTGCTGACCAGTAACTGATAACCCAGCGCTGTCAGTCAGCAGTTGAACTGACGCGACCCATTTCCAATGACAATGTATATCAATTTTCCCACCAACCGGAGGACCTGGAATTTCCCACCATGCCACAGAGGGTGACACCACTGAAATTATGCCTCTGTAGATGTTTATGAATCAAATGACACCTTCTTGACCTTTCGGGCACTAACTAGCCCATGGAATTACACATGCTTCCTGCCTAATTGTCTCAGGGAATCCCATTCCCCCCGAGGCCCACTGGTAAAGTAATGGCTGCTCTGGGGAGCACTGGAGGGAGCACACCCCAGGGGCTCTGAGACAGCCCCTCTATGGGTACATGCTCATCAGTGTCTCCCCCAGGTGAGGGCAAGGTGCGACAGGCAGAGATGTCATTTCAGAAAACTTCTGGCAGTGGAAGGGGCAAAGCTGTATCCGCAGATAGAACATAAGCTGTGATTATATAATATTCTGCAAAGTCGGGGGGCAGGGAGACCTAATGGAATGTACAGAGCTATGAAAAGGTGGGGAGAGAAAACCCAAAGTCAGGGGGAGGGGATGCCCCCATTGCCCCATAGCAAACGATGCCCCTGGTGACGGGTTGCCATCCCATTGCTGTCAACACCAGCACTTCCTCTGCTTCCTCTGCCGCACCAGACAGCAACCCTTGGGATGGCATCTGTGGGTGTGGGGAGGGGAGATGGCAGCAGCTCATTATAGAACAGTCACATTAAGCAAATGACCCCAGCAAAGGGGCAGAACCACCTGTGTGTGCAGCCAGCCTCCCGGCTTATGGGGCTTACAGCCATAGGCACCTGCTGGTCCTGGGACCCGAACCTCTGCCCCAGGCCAGGCCTGTGCATGTCAGTGACCTGCTGACCCAGATACTGGGCTGGTGGGGCAGGATCAGGCCCTGTGGAGCTGCAGCTCTCTCATTAGCTGGCCCAGTAGGCAGAGATGATCTCCATATTTCAGGCTAGGGCTACAGGGGAGTGAGCACCAGGTATTGCTGGAGATGTGGCCCAAGTACAGACACAGACATGCCCCTACAGGAACCGCCAGCACCTGGGTGCCAGGAGCACAGGGTCATGGCTGGGCATTGTGAGAGAGGAGCCAACGCTCAAATGCCAGGAGGGAGGGATGGGCCTGGCTTGTTGAAACACAATCAAATCAGGCCTGTGAAAGAGCTGCTCCTCCTACGGCAGGCCCAGCCCCATTGGCCAGTGCCCCCCGAGCTCCATGCCCCCTCCTGCCTGCACTAGGAACCCTGGAAGGGATCCCTGTCCCTGTCCCAGGTACTTGTCAGGATGGCAGGCCTCTGACACCTGCCTCAGGTCCCTGCATGCTCCAAAGAGCTGTCTGCCTGACAGGAATGTGATCTTGGGAAGTGCTCTGTTTATCTTTGCCCAGTGCAGTGGAAGCAGACATAGCTATCTGCCTGCTAGGGAGAGGTCAGTCTGAGCCACCCGGCGGTGGGCACACCTCTCCTACCACCTTCCACTGGCTCAGTTCTTTGCCAGCACTGGGTGTCTGTGGCTGGTCACAGTCACAGCTCCCTGGACTGCCTTGCAAGAGGGTGCAGCTGCCATCAGGGCCATAACCAGGGACAGCCAGCCAGGGCACAAAGCTGGGGTGTGTGTGTGGAAAAATGATGAAAACAACCCAGTAGGGAGCGCAAACCTGCTTGCTCACCCCAGATGCTAAAACGCCTACTTACGGCTCTGGCTGCCATCCCCTCACTGGAGAGCTGCAGAGAGAAGAACCAGGCTCTGCTCAGCTCGTGTTCCCTGTCCCCCTTCCACATTGTCTCCTTTAGCACTGGCTATCAAGCTAGAGGGGGCCTGGAGCCTTTGCCTGGGACCCAACTCCCAGAGAAGCAGCCCCAAATCTCTCCCTGTCAGGCCCTTTGAGGGGCCCTCATTTGCTGGGGATCCTGGAAGGCAGAAGGGTGGAAGCCGGAGATACCAGAGAGAGTCCACGCTATAGACACAGAGAGATGTGCCCAGGGCCACGTTTCAGTAGCAGGTTAATGCCACACCTGGTACCTAGCCCAAAACAGGGTGGGCAAAGCATGTGCTGCCCAGCCTGAGAAACTGCAGTGGCGGGGAGAAGAGCCCGTCTGCTGGTGCTGGGTGGTTGAGGAGCCTTGTTACATTGTTGTCTCCTGTCTTAGACTGTAAACTCTCAGGAGCAGGGACTGTCTCTCTGTTCTGTGCTTGTGCAGCGCCTAGCACCTGGGTCCTGGTCCACGGCTGGGGCTGCTAGGCACTACCGTAATACACCTAATATATAATGTACAGCGCCTAGCGGCAGGGGTCCTGGTCCATGGCTGGGGATACTAGGCACTACCATAATACACCTAATATATAATGTACAGCACCAAGCACCAGGGGTCCTGGTCCCTGGCTAGGGCTGCTAGGCGCTACCATAATAGTAGTAACTGTGCTGCTGAGATGGGATTTGGATCCAGCTTCAGCTCAGTAGTGCCGACCCTGGTTGCCATGCCCTTCCTGTACTCTAGGCACCCCCTGCCACCTATCCACACACACCACACACAGCCATTGTATCCATACACACAGCCACACCGCACGCGCGCACACACAGCCTCAGTTCACACAAATCACACACACCTCCATCGTACCTCCTGCCCCCCACTGTATTCCCCACACCACACACCATGTACACCCCTACTGCTCCCTGCACCACCTAGCGAGGCCCCCACACCCATCACAGCCTGGCAGGGGAAAGGGGTCATGTCTGTCACTTAGCGTCCAGGAACAGAGGGTGCCATGTGGATGGATGCAGGGGGCAGCCTGGACCCTGGAGATGGAAGGGGACAGGTGCAGAAGACCTGCTTTCCTGGGACAGCTCATCAGCTTTCAGGCCACACAAGGAAAGATTCAAAAGATGCACTAAAAAAAAAAAAGTGTAAATTTGGCTCCTTGGAGGTGGGCAAGTGAGGGCATCAGCTAGAGCCAGGAGCAGTGCGAGCTCACGTGGCACTGCTCTACCAATGCATAGCAGTTCTGAGCCACAGTCTGCCTTGCTGCTCCAAACCTCACGTCCCCCCAGCTCTGCTGGTGCCTCAGTCCCAACCCCCAGTGCCCTGCAGTTCCTGTACTGCATGCACACACATAGCTCTGCCAATGCCCCTCCCCATTATCGTCCCACATTCCAGCCGTGGGCCTCTCCTGGAGGGACTGGTCAGTGTGTCAGCATGAGCTATGCTTCTGCCGCGCTTCAGAGAAGTCAGTGTTCCCAGGGACTCACATCTGACCTACAGACTCTCTACCCCTGGATTGTCAAAGCAACTTCCCATTTTGCAAGTGCAATTGTGCACTTGTAAATAAGTGTGCCCACAGTGTTTCCCCCGGAAGGAGCTAAGGCCAGTACTGCCATTGGAATGAATCATGGCCCATCTGACTGCAACCCCAAGGCAGGTACTGAGACTTTGCAGTTCATGTCTACACTACAAAATTAAATCCACTTAAGGTGCGTCGATGTACAGCCACCGCAGTAATTAAATCGATGTTGTATGTCCAGACTAGCTCCTTCTGTCGGCAGCTCGCATCCTCACCAGGAGCACTTGCGCTGGCTATCAGTGTGGGGCATTGTGGGACACCGACAGCTGGAGCCCTGCTGGGCTGGTACCTGGAGTCCCGCTGCCCAGGGCTGACAGCTGGAGCCCACAGCCAGAGTCCTGCCATCCAGGGATGACAGCCAGAGCACTGCCTGGCTGATACCTGGAGCCCCACTGCCTGGGGCTGACAGCATACTACACTGACCTAAGTGCTACACCTCTCGTTGAGGTGGGGTTATTTGGTTGGTGTAGTGGGCGACTTGCATTGGTGGGAACAACACTGTAGTGTGGACACTTACAGAGTTAGGGCGTCATAAGCTGCTTTACATCGACCTAACTCTGTAGTGTAGGCCAGACCTTGGTGGCTGCATTTTTCTAGCAGTCAGATACAGGAACAAACCTGAAGGTAGGAGTACGTGGGGGTTGAAAAAATGAAGGCTGAGTTGGGCGTGATTTTCAAAACCAGCTCCATCAGCCCAGGGAACCGCTGCCGGTTTTCATTTCTGCGGAAGTGATGCAGAGGGAATCACTGCTAGAGCTGGGTGAACACTGAGTTTTGGGTTCACTGGCAAACCAAAACCAAGAGTTTTTGGTGACTCAGAAAGTAAAATTTGGGAGCAGAAATTAAATGAAAAGCAATGATTGGTCCTTGTCATTGGCAGTGGCAATTCACAGTAAATTGTGAAGGCGTGAATAGCCATTTGGGCAGGGAAAGGAAATGGTTCTACGGGTTGGTGGGTAGGGGACTCACCTGGGCGGTGGCAGGACCTTGCTCTATGGACTAGGATTATTTATGAAAAGGAGATGGAGAGTCTCTCCCATAGCCTGATGGCTTGGGCCCCTGCCTCTGGTACCAGAGACCTACATTCAGCTCCCTTTTCTCAGCACTGAGCAGAAGGGGGGAATTGAACCAGCACCTCCAATGGAAAGGCCCTAGCTGTTGGGCTAATGTGCCCAAGGGAGCCTTCTCTCCTCCTGCTGCTTTGTGACTCTAGTTCTGGTTTCCTTTGCTTCTTTCAAAATGCCTGAAAATCCAAATGATTTTTTCCAATTGAAACAAATAAACCATTAGGCTGAAAACTTCTGCCCAGGTATCATCTCTGCTCCTTCAGGACGTTCCCCCGAGGAACGAGGAGAGACTGACCATGCTCAGGTTCCGCCTTTCAGACCACACAGAAAACTGAGGCCCTGATGCTGGTTGGCATTACAGACCCGATGGCACCGTTTGAATAAGTAGTACGGTGTTAGCCCTTGGCTGCCGGCTGGAGGGGAGGGCTGAGTTTGGATGAGGGCAGCCGGCCGAGGCTCAGCCCTGACAAGATGGGGGTGATGGGGGAAGGATCTGAGGACATGGCAGGAGAGGTTCCTGTCCCCTAAATTGATTTTATTTGATCTTTTGTCCCAGAGCTGCTCAGTTGGGAGGACTCTCGGTTCTCTGGCTACTCCTGGTTTCCCAGGTGGCACTGGGACCACAAGCACCTTCTCCCCTCGCTATCGAAAGGTGAGCAGGATTCTCAGACCCAAGCCTTGCTGCAATAGCTCAGCCTTCTAGATCAGGTTGTGGCAATGCACTCTTCACAGGGTCTGTGAGCACAGCAGAGGGTGTGGGGCTGGTTTCCTGGGGTGTGGCAGTTGTCTGTTCCCCAAACAGAGCCTACATCAACACATGATCCAGAACTGGCTGGGAAATTGAATTTCATTTTGGTGAAAAATTTTGAGGTTTTGGAAAAAAATCATCCTAAAGCAGGACAAAAAGCCAAAACCTCAACACTTTTTGCAGAGGTGAAATTCCACAATATTTAGTTTCAGAAACCCCAAGGCCATGTCTATACGAGGACTTATGTCGGAAAAACTTTCGTTGCTCAGGGGTGTGAAAAAAACACCCCCCCGAGCAACGTAAGTTTTGCTGGCATAAGTGCTAGTGTGCACAGCGCTGTGTCGGCAGGAGATGCTCTCCCCCTGCCATAGCTACTGCTGCTTGTGGAGGCAGTTTTATGACGTTGACAGGAGAGCTCTCTCCTGTCGGCATAGAGCAGCTACACCAGCGCTCTTACAGAGGCACAGTGGTATCAGCACAGCTGTGGTGCTGTCAGCTTGTAAGTATAGACCTGGTCAGGGCCGTCCTTAGGATTTATGGGGCCCTACGCAGTATTGTTAAACTGATGCCCCTATGCCCTCTTAGCAACACAAACATATGCTTACGTAATGTTGAAAGAATGATGCAAATAATATAATTTTTAAAATTTGTCAACATTTTATTGGAAATTACTATGAAGAAGAAATATGGAAACAAGGATTTGTTTTTAATTAAAAGCAATCTTTCTTGCTTTTTTGCAATCTTGACTGGATATGAACTGATTAACCTGCTTCCCCTACAGTAATTTTTGCAGATGATATTCTTATGTAATGCCAGGTTTGGCTAGTCATTACAATGACTTTCCAGTTGTGAAAAAGACTTTCTAGAAGTAGGGTTGGGGATTTTTTCCTTCTGCTCTAGAGCTGTGCATGAATCGTCCATGAAATCCCACAAAGTCTCCAAAACTTCAACATCAGCATCCTTTTTCACAGACGTTTTTCCTTCTCCACCTATATCTACTTCTCTGCTTCTTGGAAACCCAGCTTATTAAACTGGATAATGCCACTGATCTATTTACAGCAGGGCGCTCAAACTTTCCAGACTACTGTTCCCCTTTCAAGAGTCTGCTTTGTCTTGACTACCCCCAAGTTACGTGAGGGGGGATATTGATGGATGGGGGAGGGGAAGACGGGGGCTCCTCTGAAGGCGGTCCCCAGCTAGCGCGACGCCACTGACCCCAGTGTGTCGAGGAGGAACAGCCATCACTCCTTCCCGCAGACCCCCAAACAACCTCCCCCCCATTGCTGACACACATGGAGCTTTGTATACAGCAGACGCTGTGGCAGCCTGGGCTCGCAGCCTGGTGGGGGAGGGATGATACTGAGCTGCCTGGCCCGCCTCACGGTGGCAGCGAGTCACAGTTCCCTGCAGAGACCCCCGTACCCTCTCCCTCATGCAGAATGCGCAGTGCTGGCGCATTCGGCTCTGTGAATACGCCCCCTGCCTAAGGAGACTGCAGCGTGCTGGGTACGTGGGAGCTGACGCTCTTACCTTTTGTCCTGGTGGTGCCCCAAATTTTTGGGATACCACTGAATTTTCGCAGTGTGCTGTATATGCCTAAGGACAGCCCTGGACCTGGCCTTTGTGGTTCCAAAATGAAATCCGCTGCTGGGCGTCTGTGGCAGCCCCGAGGTAAACTGCCATCAGAGGCAGGAGCCTAGAAGCCTGCCAGGCTGCCCAGGAGCCAGGAACTGGGGAGTTGAAATATTCCATCAGAAAATTTCTGAGCAGCTCAAACATGAACCAAGGAGCCAGTGTGCACTGGAAACAGGCACGTGGCAGGGAGCAGCAAGGCACCCAGTCCTGCTGCGATGTGCACAGCTTCAGTCACGCCGAGCAGGGAGGAATTGCGTGCAAACCCGGCGCTAAGGGAGTTTCCCAAGTTCTCACAGCTTTGACAGCTCCACTCTGTCTGTGGGGGGGACCACCTGGGCACACTGGCCTGACAGCTCCGCTGCTGAGTCAGCATCTGCCCCGGTAACCATAAAAAACCAGCCTGTAACCAGACATGGGAACTTTCTGTTCTAGAAATCCCTTGCAGCCCCCGTACACCTGGCACTAGGGCCCAGGCTTGCTCTGCAAAGGCTGCTCCAGGGCCCATTCTTCAGGAGACCCCAGGGCTAGGGCAGGAGGGAGGCGACCTAAGGGATATGTGTACACTATAAAAAAAGACCCTGCTGATTTGGGCTTGTGGGGCTTGGGCTATAAAATGCAGTGTAGGCATTTGGGCTCAGGCTGGAGGCCGGGCTCTGGGCCTCTCTCCACTTCCAGGGTTTCAGGGCCTGGGCTCCAGCTTGAGCCCAGCAGGTATACAGCCCTGCAGTGTTGATGTGAGGGGGGCTGGAACAATTTGTACAACGGAGGTGCTGAGAGCCATTCTACCAAACTGTAAACCCTGTATATGATGGAAACCACTTCAAACCAGGGGATGCTGCCACACCCCAGCCCCCCTAGTTCCAGCACCTATGGTAGACGTACCCGAACAGAAAAGACCATGTAAAGAGAAGGACCAGCTGGGCCCACTTCCTCCTGAATGGGGCACGTGGAAAGCTGGAAACATGGCACTTTTGATTTGCATTTTCTGCTTGCCTTTATCAGGAATGTAAAATCTGGTCTTCTCTGGCTTGGCTGGGGGCCTCCGCACAGCCCTCAGATGGGGGCTCTCTCAGCCTGTCCGGGGGTGGGGAGGTGTGGAGTTGCAACAGAGCTTTCCTGCCAGCTCTTGGGGTGAACCAGGTGTTAAGCAAACCAAACAAAGCCCAAGGAATGTAAACAGCCTGATTAGCATATTCCCCTCCCACCTCTGTCAGCTCTCATTTCCTGGGTATGGGGCTGTGGCTGTCCCAGTCCGCTCCCCGCTCAGCCATGGAGCATTCACCTGCCAGGCTTCTGCCTGCCTTCGAGGCAAGGCCCGAGCTTGTGTGTGGGAGGGGGAATACCAGGTGCCAAAGGGCTCTTCAGTTCAGTGGGGAAAGGCAGAAAAGAGCCAGTGGCCAGATCAATCATAGAATCATAGAATAGAATCAGAGAATATCAGGGTTGGAAGGGACCTCAGGAGGTATCTAGTCCAAACCCCTGCTCAAAGCAGGACCAACCCCAAACTAAATCATCCCAGCCACGGCTTTGTCAAGCTTGACCTTAAAAACTTCTAAGGAAGGAGATTCCACCACCTCCCTAGGTAACGCATTCCAGTGCTTCACCACCCTCCTAGTGAAATAGTGTTTCCTAATATCCAGCCTAAACCTCCCCCACTGCAACTTGAGACCATCACTCCTTGTTCTGTCTTCTGCTACCACTGAGAACAGTCTAGATCCATCCTCTTTGGAACCCGCTTTCAGGTAGTTGAAAGCAGCTATCAAATCCCCCCTCATTCTTCTCTTCTGCAGACTAAACAATCCCAGTTCCCTCAGCCTCTCCTCATAAGTCATGTGCTCCAGCCCCCTAATCATTTTTGTTGCCCTCCGCTGGACTCTTTCCAATTTTTCCACATCCTTCTTGTAGTGGGGGGCCCAAAACTGGACACAGTACTCCAGATGAGGCCTCACCAATGTTGAATAGAGGGGAACGATCACGTCCCTTGATCTGCTGGCAATGCTCCTACTTATACATCCCAAAATGCCATTGGCCTTCTTGGCAACAGGGGCACACTGTTGGCTCATATCCAGCTTCTCGTCCACTGTAACCTCTAGGTCCTTTTCTGGAGAACAGCTGACGAGCCATTTGGTCCCTAGTCTGTAGCGGTGCATGGGATTCTTCTGTCGTAAGTGCAGGACTCTGCACTTGTCCTTGTTGAACCTCATCAGATTTCTTTTGGCCCAATCCTCTAATTTGTCTAGGTCCCTCTGTATCCTATCCCTACCCTCCAGCGTATTTACCTCTCCTCCCAGTTTAGTGTCATCTGCAAACTTGCTGAGGGTGCAATCCATGCCATTCTCCAGATCTTTAATGAAGATATTGAACAAAACCGGTCCCAGGACCAACCCTTGGGACACTCCGCTTGATACCAGCTGCTAACTAGACATGGAGCCATTGATCACTACCTGTTGAGCCTGACGATCTAGCCAGCTTTCTATCCACCTTATAGTCCATTCATCCAGCCCATACCTCTTTAACTTGCTGGCAAGAATACTGTGGAAGACGGTATCAAAAACTTTGCTAAAGTCAAGGAATAACATGTCCACTGCTTTCCCCTCATCCACAGAGCCAGTTATCTCATCATAGAAGGCAATTAGATTAGTCAGGCATGACTTGCCCTTGGTGAATCCATGCTGACTGTTCCTGATCACTTTTCTCTCCTCTAAGTGCTTCAGAATTGATTCCTTGAGGACCTGCTTCATGATTTTTCCAAGGACTGAGGTGAGGCTGACTGGCCTATAGTTCTCTGGATCCTCCTTCTTCCCTTTTTTAAAGATGGGCACTACATTAGCCTTTTTCCAGGCATCCGGGACCTCCCGCAATTGCCATGAGTTTTCAAAGATAATGGCCAACGGCTCTGCAATCAAATCCGCCAACTTCTTTAGCAGTGTCAGATGCAGCACATCTGGCCCCATGGACTTGTGCTCGTCCAGTTTTTCTAAATAGTCCCGAACCACTTCTTTCTCCACAGAGGGCTGGTCACCTCCTCCCCATGCTGTGCTGCCCAGTGCAGTAGTCTGGGGGCTGACCTTGTTCGTGACGATAGAGGCAAAAAAAGCATTAGCTTTTTCCACATCCTCTGTCACTAGGTTGCCTCCCTCGTTCAGTAAGGGGCCCACACTTTCCTTGACTTTCTTCTTGTTGCTAACATACCTGAAGAAACCCTTCTTGTTACTCTTAACATCTCTTGCTAGCTGCAACTCCAGGTGTGATTTGGCCTTCCTGATTTCACTCCTGCATGCCCGAGCAGTATCTTTGTACTCCTCCCTTGTCATTTGTCCAATCTTCCACTTCTTGTAAGCTTCTTTTTTGTGTTTAAGATCAGCAAGGATTTCACTGTTAAGCCAAGCTGGTCGCCTGCCATATTTACTAGTCTTTCTACACATCGGGATGGTTTGTTCCGAAAACCTCAATAAGGATTCTTTAAAATACAGCCAGGTCTCCTGGACTCCTTTCCCCCTCATGTTATTCTCCCGGGGGATCCTGTCCATCAGTTTTTGAGGGAGTCAAAGTCTGCTTTTCTGAAGTCCAGGGTCCATATTCTGCTGCTCTCCTTTCTTCCCTATGTCAGGATCCTGAACTCGACCATCTCATGGTCACTGCCTCCCAGGTTCCCATCCACTTTTGCTTCCCCTACTAATTCTTCCCGGTTTCTGAGCAGCAGGTCAAGAAGAGCTCTGCCTCTAGCTGGTTCCTCCAGCACTTACACCAGGAAATAGTCTCTACACTTTCCAGAAACTTCTTGGATTGTCTGTGCACCGCTGTATTGATCTCCCAGCAGATATCAGGGTGATTGAAGTCTCCCATGAGAACCAGGGCCTGTGATCTAGTAACTTCTGTTATTTGCCAGAAGAAAGCCTCGTCCACCTCATCCCCCTGGTCTGGTGGTCTATAGCAGATTCCCACCATGACATCACCCTTGTTGCTCACACTTCTAAACTTAATCCAGAGACTCTCAGGTTTTTCTGCAGTTTCATACTTGAGCTCTGAGCAGTCATACTGCTCCCTTACATACAATGCAACTCCCCCACCTTTTCTGCCCTGCCTGTCCTTCCTGTACAGTTTATATCCATCCATGACAGTACTCCAGTCATGTGAGTTATCCCACCAAGTCTCTGTTATTCCAATCACATCATAATTCCTTGACTGTGCCAGGACTACCAGTTCTCCCTGCTTGTTTCCCAGGCTTCTTGCATTTGTGTCTAGGCACTTGAGATAACCCACTGATCATCCCGCTTTCTCAGGATGAGGTAGGAGCCCTCCCCTCTTGCACTCTCCTGCTCATGCTTCCTCCCTGTATCCCACTTGCCCACTTACCTCAGGGCTTTGGTCTCCTTCCCTGGTGAATCTAGTTTAAAGCCCTTCTCACTAGGTTAGTCAGCCTGCTTGCGAAGATGCTCTTCCCTCTCTTCGTTAGGTGGAGACCGTCTCTGCCTAGCACTCCTCCTTCTTGGAACACCATCCCATGGTCAAAGAATCCAAAGCCTTCTCTCCGACACCACCTGCGTAGCCATTCATTGACTTCCATGTTTCGACAGTCTCTACCCGGGCCTTTTCCTTCCACAGGGAGGATGGATGAGAACACCACTTGTGCCTCAAACTCCTTTATCCTTCTTCCCAGAGCCACATAGTCTGCAGTTATCTGCTCACAGTCATTCTTGGCAGTATCATTGGTGCCCACATGGAGAAGCAGGAAGGGGTAGCAATCCGAGGGCTTGATGAGTCTCGGCAGTCTCTCCATCACATTGTGAATCCTAGCTCCTAGCAAGCAGCAGACTTCTCGGTTTTCCCAGTTGGGGCGGCAGATAGATGATTCAGTCCCCCTGAGGAGAGAGTCCCCAATCACCACCACCCACCTCCTTCTCTTGGGAGCGGTGATTGTGGAACCCCCAACCCTAGGACAGTGCATCTCATGCCTTCCAATCAGCACAGTCTCCTTCTGCTCCCTTCCCTTAGATGTATCATCTAGTCCACTCTCCGCATTAGTACCTTTGGAGAGAACATGAAAACAGTTGCTTACCTGTATCTGCATTGCTGGTACATGGACGTTCCCCTTTCTTCTCCTGGAGGTCACATGCTGCCAAATTTCTTCACCGTCCTCCTGTCCCCGCTGCACAGTCTGCTCTGAATCTTCAGAACATTGTGTCCGTAGAAACATATCCTGATGTCTGTCCAGGAAATCTTCAGTTTCTCTTACGCAACTCAGGGTCGATACTTGTTTCTCCAGACCTTGAACCTTCACTTCCAATGTGGAGACCAGCTTGCACTTTGTACAGACAAAGTCACTTCTGTCCTGTGGAAGAAAGACAAACATGGCACATCCTGTGCAGGTCACAACAGCTGAACGCTCCCCATCCATATTACCTTCCTTCTACGAGCTTCCTCAGAAGTTGTACTCAGAGAAGCCAGCAAGATGACAGCCTCAGTGGGCTCTCCCGGGGCGAACTCCCAGGCAAACTCCCTCTGTTAGCCTCTCTGCTGTTCACCGCTCAGCTGGTTGCAGCTGACTGGCTTTTTATAACAGTCAGTTCCACTCCAGACTCACCTGGAACAAAGCACTCCCAATTCACACTTTTCAAACAGATGCGGAAGCCAGACACATTCACATTTGAAATCAGGCCCAGTTGTTTATCAGCAAAGCTGGACAAACTGCCAAAGGCAATGGTGCATTCTCCTTCTGGTGCCAATGTCTTTGGTCCAGGCTGGCTGCCGTTCTGCATGGTGCTTTAATCAAATGTGAGGTGTTGAGCTCCAGGCAGGGATTACTGAAACGTAAAACCTGTGCTCTGCAGGTCGGCCTAGACTGAGTCCCTTCTCGTCTTAAACTCTATGAATCTCTGAAAAAGGATGCAGGTTCAATGTGATTGTTCTTTAGCGAGGCCAGGTCTATACTACAGACCTGTATCAGTGTAACTATGTCACTCAGGGATGTGAAAATCCACACCCCTGAGCGAGGGAGTTACATCAACCTAACTCCCAGTGTAGACAGAGCTGTCAACGGGAAGGGTTCTCCTACTCACATACCTACCACCTTTTGCAGAGGTGGACTAACTACAGAATGGGAGAAGCGGCGCAGCTGCATTGATGCAGAATTTTAAGTGTCGAAAGGCCCCTAGTCTCCTTAAAGCTGCTTTGTAATCCTGGAGCAGCAGCTGCGAACAAGGTGGAAGCAGCACTCAGGGCATGTCTATACTTAAAATGCTGCGTCGGCTCAGCTGCACTGCTGTAACGCTTTATTGAAGATGCTGTTAGTCACTGGGAGACAGCTGTCCCGTCGGCATAGTAAATCCACCTCCCCGAGTGGCAGCAGCTGCATGGACGTGAGACGTTCACCCATCTACATGCGGGGTCAGGTCAGTAGAACTACATTGCTATGGGGCGTGGATTTTTTGCGCACCTGAGTGAGTAGTTATACCTATATAGGTCTGTATCGTAGACCAGACCTTAGACAGACCCCAGAAGGTGTAACCCTTTGTTTACAATGTTACAACCTTTGCCCTCAGAGGCTGGAGCTGGTGGGAGTAGCTTTCCCAGCAGAAGGCAAATTCCAAAGGGGACAGGGGCACATGCATAGCTAGTGAGGGGAATGCTAACATGCTGAGCTATTCGCAGTAGCTGCAGGTTCTGGCTCCTGTAGCTTGGAACAGGGACATGATTCTCCTGCCATTCAAGAAATAACATGAATTATTAATCTCACTATCGCCTTGCTAATGTGCTCAGGAGAATCCAGCAGTCATGGGTTGCTTTTGCAGGAGCCAGCCTTAGAGGTTAAAACCTGGCATATGATGGTTAAGCAAATGTTTTTTTCAGCATTTGAGGAGGGTGCTGTGCACAGTCAAACTAGGAAGGGAACTTTCCAGAACATCCCAACAGCATGGCCCCACCCCAAAGAGCTCCCTTCCCACAGAAAGTGGTGGAGAACAAACAGATACCAGACAATCAAAGGGGTGGGTAGGGGGAATGGAGCGTGCATGCTTGCTTAGGTCTATCACATTGCTGTAGCCCAGCCGAGAGGTGAGGAAGGAATGAAGAACTGAGCTTGGGGAGGAGACTCCTGGCCAAGTGAAGATGGTAGAAAGATGGTACCACAATGCAACAACCTGGGCATGAAACCTTCAGCACATAGGAAATGGCAACTAGTACAAAACACTGCAGCACATCTCAGCAACACAGGCTAATGTGAGCATATCACGCCTATGCATTTTATGGCTGACTTAGAACAACGCTTCCTCAGCTCTCGTCTCCTAATGCCCCTACTCTATTTGCGCTACATTGATGACATCTTCATCATCTGGACCCATGGAAAAGAAGCCCTTGAGGAATTCCACCAGGATTTCAACAATTTCCATCCCATCATCAACCTCAGCCTGGACCAGTCCACACAAGAGATCCACTTCCTGGACACTACGGTGCTAATAAGCGATGGTCACATAAACACCACCCTCTACCGGAAACCTACTGACCGCTATTCCTACCTACATGCCTCTAGCTTTCATCCAGATCATACCACACGATCCATTGTCTACAGCCAAGCTCTACGATATAACCGCATTTGCTCCAACCCCTCAGACAGAGACAAACACCTACAAGATCTCTATCATGCATTCCTACAACTACAATACCCACCTGCTGAAGTGAAGAAACAGATTGACAGAGCCAGAAGAGTACCCAGAAGTCACCTACTACAGGACAGGCCCAACAAAGAAAATAACAGAACGCCACTAGCCATCACCTTCAGCCCCCAACTAAAACCTCTCCAACGCATCGTCAGGGATCTACAACCTATCCTGAAGAATCCATCACTCTCACAGATCTTGGGAGACAGGCCAGTCCTTGCTTACAGACAGCGCCCCAACCTGAAGCAAATACTCACCAGCAACCACACACCACACAACAGAACCACCAACCCAGGAACCTATCCTTGCAACAAAGCCCGTTGCCAACTCTGTCCACATATCTATTCAGGGGATACCATCTTAGGGCCTAATCACATCAGCCACACTATCAGAGGCTTGTTCACCTGCGCATCTACCAATGAGATATATGCCATCATGTGCCAGCAATGCCCCTCTGCCATGTACATTGGTCAAACTGGACAGTCTCTATGTAAAAGAATAAATGGACACAAATCAGACGTCAAGAATTATAACATTCAAAAACCAGTTGGAGAACACTTCAATCTCTCTGGTCACTCGATTACAGACCTGAGGGTGGCTATCCTTCAACAAAAAAGCTTCAAAAACAGACTCCAACGAGAGACTGCTGAATTGGAATTAATTTGCAAACTGGATACAATTAACTTAGGCTTGAATAGAGACTGGGAATGGATGAGTCATTACACAAAGTAAAACTATTTCCCCATGTTATTTCTCCCCCCCCCACCCCCCACCCCCCACTGTTCCTCAGATGTTCTTGTTAACTGCTGGAAATAGCCTACCTTGTTTGTCGCCATGAAAGGTTTTCCTCCTTTCCCCCCCTGCTGCTGGTGATGGCTCATCTTAAGTGATCACTCTCCTTACAGTGTGTATAATAAACCCATTGTTTCATGTTCTCTGTGTGTGTATATCAATCTCCCCTCTGTTTTTTCCACCAAATGCATCCGATGAAGTGAGCTGTAGCTCACAAAAGCTTATGCTCAAATAAATTTGTTAGTCTCTAAGGTGCCACAAGTACTCCTTTTCTTTTTGCGAATACAGACTAACATGGCTGCTACTCTGAAAACTCTCTATACCGACTTTCTGCAGAACGTTGAATCAAGTTCATGGTCTTGGTCCTTATCTTGAAAGCCTTCCAGGGCCTGGGCCCAAGGTATCTAAAACTGTGCTTGATGACTACACTTCTCTGGCCAATGGAAGTCTCAGTAATAAGAGCAAAGCTCGTCTGTGCAGGAGCCAAGAACCATTTCTTTGACCTGCCTTCTCCATTATAAACCTTTCGCAACAGGGAAAACAACACACTCCACCGCACATGCTTCTCCCTCTGGGGAGAGGCTGAGAGCCCAAACAGCAGGTGACAGGTGTATAGTCACGGTGCTCATCACACTAGTAGGTGCTCGGATACTAGGGTGATGACTGTGGTGTAAACACCACTATAGAATAGAGTAGAAAGGGGCATATTATCCTCCCCTCCGTCTGCAGGACAAACTGGGTGCAAACTGAGTAGCTGCTGTTTTGATGAGCTGATTGTCACCTTCTGGTCCATCCTCTTGGTTTCAATGGCTGTCCCCTCTGACCCCAGCAACCTCCTCTCTGGTCAGTGCACACTGTGCCTGCAGCAGGGCATGACCTACCCACAGCTGCCAGCCTGTGTGCGTACAACTGAGACTGGGTCAGGGCCGACTGGCCATTCTCCCTCTGTCAGGAGCAGGAGCCTTTTATAGACAGCCCCTCTGTCAGGTGCTGGTGGGCCATGTGCTTTTGGGTGAGCCAACAGAAGCTTGTTGACCCTGTGTCTGGGTCCCTGACGGGGTATGTGTGTGGGGGTCACTGGGCCCTGTCTGGCCTCCATGCTCCTGCTGCTGTTGGCTGAATATCTGCTCCTAGGGGAATGGGGTGTGGGAAATGAAGCAAGGACCTAATAGCCTGCCCCCTGCTTTTGCAGAGTTGGGGTCGGTTGCTAGATCCCTTCTGCCCTGGGCCATGATCTGTGGCTGGGAATAGTGGTGGCAGTGACAGGTGTCCTGCTTTGAGTGGCATGGGTCGGGGGCAAGTGGAGAGGAATTTTCTGAAGTGAAACAGGACAGGCTGAGTGCGAGGGGGGCGAAGGCCCAGGGATGGAATGTGCTGAGTGTAGCGGGAGGGACCTGCCCTTTGGGAATGTCAGTCTGGCATCTGTGAAGAGATGGGGAGGAGAGGGAGGCTGTGGGGGGAAGGGAATCTCGGAATGTGCTTAAACACAACTGGAGGAGATATGAGACCAGAAACACATTCCTGCCTCCTGCATTATACATAACCCCTATTTGTTTTGCAAATGGAGCTGTGAGAAACCCTCAGAGTGCAGGCGGAGACCCAGCTCCGAGTTTGCAGGATTTTGGGGCTTTGCACTGAGATTTGAAAACAAATGATTTTCTCCCCTCAGGAGGGTGCACTCCCTCATGGCCCTGCTGCACCGCCTGCCCCTGTGGACCCCGTCCTAGGCTCATAACTCCAGGCAGCCCGCAGGGAGCACGTTCCACAATGTGGATGGGGCAGCCTGCTCCGGTTAGTCTTCAGGTCCCTGTGGAGATCCCCTGTCTTGATGCCCAGGCTTTCCCCTGTCCAGTTACATCTCCCTGTTCTTCACCTGGGACTTCATCAGGAAATGACACCTTCTTAATTGGGCCATGATGACACCAGGAGCAACAGAGAAGTCCTGTGTGCCAGGGTCCCTGAACAGAATGGCCGCACTAGAGATTCCCCGCAGCACCCTCATGGACACCTCTACATCCGGAGGTGCATGGTTCTCCCACTCAGGCTGTAGCCAGCTTAGTGCTGTAGCAGTAGGCTGCCTTGAGACTGAAAGACCTTGCAGCTATTTGAGCCCATTCCTTGCCAGGCCAGCAAGCCTGCTAGAGGGCGTATAATTGCTGCTCTACCTGATTGTACTGAGCTGGGGTTTCTCCATTTCACAGAATCATAGAATATCAGGGTTGGACAAGACCTCACGAGGTCATCTAGTCCAACCCCCTGCTCAAAGCAGGACCAACCCCAACTAAATCATCCCAGGCAGGCATTTACTTCAGGCTCATTCACACTGTCTCACTTAGGAAAAAATTCTCATTGTAGATCCCAAGTCCACTCTCTCACTGCTCCATGAGATGCAGAAGGCAGCCCCACTTCCTTGGGAGCTGGGACTAGAGCCCTGGTCCTTCATCCTCAGAAACATAGGCAGCAAATTGTGCTAAAGCAGAGAGCCACCCCTGCCTGGGGGCCTGTGAAGGGAGCAGCGCTATGCTATGCAAACCCCAGAACAGAATTTTGCTCAGCATTTGAGTTATAATTTCCATACCTGAACTCATGTGACCCGTTTCTTCTCTTCAGGGTCCCATGCCTACGTCAGCCTCAGGTGACACTCCTCAGTCGAGCTTGTCAAAGGGTGACAATTCCATTTCCTGACAATGTTTGCAGTTTCACAATTTGTTTTTGTTCTGCATTGGAGGAAAGCTGAGAACTTCTGAAAGTTTTTGCAACACAGAATTGTGTTTCAACATCCAGTTTTGAATCAAAAAGGTTAGGTTTTCAGTTTGGGTCTCTCTCTCTGATCAGAAGTGACCATAGAGTCCACCCTGGACTTCAGAAACCCTCCAGTCAAAAACGTTGCTAAAATCGATGCCAGCTTTGATGAAACAGCATATTTACATAAAAAACATTCAGTTGAAACTGTTTCCACCAGCTCAACTCCTTACTGCTTGATTTCCAGTGACAATAAAGAGAAGAATGGCACCCTCTGCTATGTATTAGTGACGGAGACTAAGATGGGACCGTTAGATATAAATAGTCTTGATAGAATTCAATTTTTAAAAACAGTTTCCATGAATAATACTGATTTTATTTTTAAGAATTTTTCTATTTTTATCAATTTAAACATTTACTGTTGTGGGAAATGATGGGGTGTGTGTGTCAGAAAATGGGAATCAGATGATAATTATTTGATGACAACAGATGTTGAGATTCAAAAAGTTAAAGCTTTATAAATGTTAAAACATCAATTATCAACAACACACATCAAAATATCCTTAAATCAAACTCAAAGTTCTCAAACAGCTTTTTTCTTACTATGTCTATCTGTACATTTCATTTCTTATCACTGGAAATACTTTTCCAGGAGTTTGTGTATGTACAGTGAAACTGATGTTTACCAACATTTACCAATAAAAAGCCAGTCCTTCCAAGCCTAGAGCTAAAGAAGGAATCTGAGATCTGCGGCAAGGCCTGTCTCTCCATTCTCTGTTTGTAGAGCACCTAGCACAATGGATGCGATGATAATACAATCATAAATGATAATAATAATAGGTATGTCTCACAGAGACCAATCCACTGGGGATTGCTCATGTTCTTGTATAGAAACTAACCTCAATGTCTCTTTGTTTCTTGCATATCACTGGGGGGAGGGTGGCAGATGAAGAGAGGGATAATGCTTTGCAAGATGATAAAAAGGTCTCTGCCCCTACAGTCTGTATTAGATCAAGGGCACAACAAAGAAAGAAACAGAAGATGATATGTGCGGGTAAGGCAGGGAGAGAGGGGAAAATGTCTGTAAATACAAAGACAGTCGTCTGTCGAGGAGGGGAAGGGAAAATAAATATACCCTTTGGAGTTCAGATCACTGGAGATTTGTTAGTAACATCTTTTGGTCTGCTTAGGGCCAGATTCTAGTGGGTGTGAATCGACATCACTTTGATGGGGTGATGCCAAGTTAGACCATCTGAAGAGTGGCCTCTTAGATTTTTATTTTTAAGTGAATATTTAGATTTGCTATGTCAAATCCCATGCTTAGAGTATTGATGAAGTTCAGGATTGGCTCTGGAGAGAGTTTGATGTTGGATTTCAGCCGAGATCTAGGCTAGGGTTGGAGTTCAGTTTGGTTTGAGTTTATCCAAAGCTGTTAGCCCAGATGGCACAAATCTGAACATGGCCTCCAAGTACCTCCCTGTCACCTCTGCTACCAACTCAGCATCTCTGCAGGAAATGACCTATTGGCAGTCCTGAAAGTGTCTTCTCCCCAGGAGCTTGCTAGAGTTACAGCCTCTGTCCCCCAAATGTTGTATGCAACAGTGGCGAACTTCAGTGGCAGTAATAATCTTATTGATTCTTCCTTACATGTGAATGCCTTCCTGCCGATATCCCAGGATATCCCAGGAGCAGAGGAAAAATGTTTTGGGCATAATGCAGCAAAGGAGACTAGATCATCCCCTTCCTGCCCCAGTGAGTGTATGCCCCCAGCCTCCTCTCACTCACTCCATCTCTCTGCTGTGGGCCTGGTGGGGGGAGAGGAAGGGGTTCCGCTTACTTCAGAGCAGTTTGTTCCTGATTTACCCAGTGGGGGTGAGAAGAGAAGCAGGCCCTATGTTCTTGGTGGTGAGAACACCAGCTCCCTGCACTGCTACACCCCTTGTCCATGCTCTGTGCTGTACGGGAAGGGAGCAAGGAAAGCAATGCATGCATTGTGAGCTCCTGGTGGTTAAAACAGTGTTTTTAGGCCATTGGTCTAGGATTATGTTGCTCAGAAATGGAGGAGTCATGCAGCTCCTGTGAGCTGTAATGTGTAACTTGACAACAGTTTCTGGGGTGATACTCCTAGAAGAGGTAACCCAGCCAACAGCCCAGCTCCCCAGCTTGGTTATCCTGTCGCTCAGACACTGCCCTTGCTAATAGAAGCATCTTCATGCTGTTTCTTCTAATCATGTTCTGCATGGATCCTGAGTAACCTCTCATCTGGAAATGGTGTCTCAGGTCCAGGATGGAGTTTCTGGTCAAGGCCAGATAGAGACCCCATGTCCTACAAGTCAGGGTGCTCACCTAGGATGTGGAAGCCTCAGGTTTCCAATTCTTGCTATACATGAATCAGTGTAAAGACTTGAACCTGGGTTGTCTCCATCCCAGGTGAGGGCCCTAGCCACTGGGCTAAGTCTCCCAAAATCTCCTGTTAATGCTGTCCCACTTTGTATAAATAAATATTCAGGCACAGGGACCTGACCCTTGGTCTTCCACATCCCACTTGAGTGTCCTAACCATTGAGCTGTAGAGCAAGTTGGTTACCCTTTCTGGCCAAATGACTATTTATTGATACAAAATAGAACAGCTTCAACAGAAGAGCTTGAGAGAATCCCGCCCCAGAATAGTCTATAGCCTGATGGTTTGAGCACTCACCAGGGGACATGACCGATTCTATTCAAATCATGTGTCCTGGGCTGTTGGCTAGTCTAGGGCATGCGCCCTTTTGTTCTGCTTTTGGCAAAAAATCATTGCAAGGTCTTAGGGTTGATTGCACCCCACTGCAGAATGGGGCAAATTTTCACAGGACAGGAAAGCCACGTCCTGCCCCACATTACACTACATGAGGTTTCTGTGAGTTTAAGCTACATGGGCAGTTGAAGTGTCCATGTTATTCCATCATTATCATAGAATCATAGAATATCAGGGTTGGAAGGGACCTCAGGAGGTCATGTAGTCCAACCCCCTGCTCAAAGCAGGACCAATCCCCAATTTCTGCCACAGATCACTAAATGGTCCCCTTAAGGATTGAACTCACAACCCTGGGTTTAGCAGGCCAATTCTCAAACCACTGAGCTATCACTAATGTACTCAATGCTTTTTTTGCCTCTGTCTTCACAAACAAGGTCAGCTCCCAGACTGCTGCACTGGGCAGCACAGCATGGGGAGGAGGTGACCAGCCCTCTGCGGAGAAAGAAGTGGTTCAGGACTATTTAAAAAAGCTGGATGAGAACAAGCCCATGGGGCCGAATGCGCTGCATCCGAGAGTGCTAAAGGAGTTGGCAGATGTGATTGCAGAGCCGTTGGCCATTATCTTTGAAAACTCATGGCATTGCAGGAGGTCCCGGACGACTGGAAAAAGGCTAATGTAGTGCCCATCTTTTAAAAAGGGAAGAAGGAGGATTCAGGGAACTACAGGCCAGTCAGCCTCACCTCAGTCCTTGGAAAAATCATAGATTCACAGATACTAAGGTCAGAAGGGACCATTATGATCATCTAGTCCGACCTCCTGCACAGCGCAGGCCACAGAATCTCACCCACCCACTCCTACAAAAAACCTCACCTATGTCTGAGCTATTGGATCCTCAAATCGTGGTTTAAAGGCTTCAAGGAGCAGAGAAGCCTCCCTCAAGTGACCTGTGACCCGTGCCCCATGCTACAGAGGAAGGCCTCTCCAATCTGCCCTGGAGGAAAATTCCTTCCCGACCCCAAATATGGCAATCAGCTAAACCCTGAGCATATGGGCAAGATTCACTAGCCAGATACTACAGAAAATTCTTTCCTGGGTAACTCAGATCCCATCCATCTAATATCCCATCTCAGGGGATTAGTCCGATTTACCCTGAATATTTAAAGATCAATTACTTACCAAAATCCCATTATCCCATCATACCATCTCCTCCATAAACTTATTGAGTAGAATCTTAAAGCCAGATAGATCTTTTGCCCCCACTGCTTCCCTTGGAAGGCTATTCCAAAACTTCACTCCTCTGATGGTTAGAAACCTTCGTCTAATCTCAAGTCTAAACTTCCTGGTGGCCAGTTTATACCCATTTGTTCTTGTGTCCACACTGGTGCTGAGCTTAAATAATTCCTCTCCATCTCCTGTATTTATCCCTCTGATATATTTATAGAGAGCAATCATATCTCCCCTCAACCTTCTTTTAGTTAGGCTAAACAAGCCAAGCTCCTTAAGTCTCCTTTCATAAGACAAGTTTTCCATTCCTCGGATCATCCTAGTAGCCCTTCTCTGTACCTGCTCCAGTTTGAATTCATCCTTTTTAAACATGGGAGACCAGAACTGCACACAGTATTCTAGGTGAGGTCTCACCAGTGCCTTGTATAACGGTACTAAAACCTCCTTATCCCTACTGGAAATGCCTCTCCTGATGCATCCCAAAACCGCATTCGCTTTTTTCACAGCCATATCACATTGGCAGCTCATAGTCATCCTATGATCAACCAATACTCCAAAGTCCTTCTCCTCTTCTGTTACTTCTAATTGATGCATCCCCAACTTATAACTAAAATTCTTGTTATTAATCCCTAAATGCATAACCTTACACTTCTCACTATTAAATTTCATCCTATTACTATTACTCCAGTTTACAAGATCATCCAGATCCTCCTGTATAATATCCCAATCCTTCTCTGAATTGGCAATACCTCCCAGCTTTGTATCATCTGCAAACTTTATTAGCACACTCCCACTTTTTGTGCCAAGGTCAGTAATAAAAAGATTAAATAAGATTGGTCCCAAAACCGATCCCTGAGGAACTCCACTGGTAACCTCCCTCCAGCCTGACAGTTCGCCTTTCAGTAGGACCCGTTGCAGGTCCTCAAGGAATCAATTCTGAAGCACTTAGAGGAGAGGAAGGTGATCAGGAACAGTCAGCATGGATTCACCAAGGGCAAATCATGCCTAACTAATCTAATTGCCTTCTATGAGGAGATAACTGGCTCTATGGATGAGGGGAAAGCAGCGGACGTGTTATTCCTTGACTTTAGCAAAGCTTTTGACATGGTCTCCCACAGTATTCTTGCCAGCAAGTTAAAGATGTATGGGCTGGATGAATGGACTATAAGATGGATAGAAAGCTGGCTAGATCGTTGGGCTCAACGGGTAGTGATCAATGGCTCCATGTCTAGTTAGCAGCCGGTATCAAGCAGAGTGCCCCAAGGGTTGGTCCTGGGGCCGGTTTTGTTCAATATCTTCATTAATGATCTGGAGGATGGCATAGATTGCATCCTCAGCAAGTTTGCAGATGACACTAAACTGGGAGGAGAGGTAGATACACTGGAGGATAGGGATAGGATCCAGAGGGACCCTAGACAAATTAGAGGATTGGGCCAAAAGAAATCTGATGAGGTTCAACAAGGACAAGAGCAGAGTCCTGAACTTAGGATGGAAGAATCCCATGCACCGCTACAGACTAGGGACCGACTGGCTAAGCAGCAGTTCTGCAGAAAAGGACCTAGAGGTTACAGTGGACGAGAAGCTGGATGTGAGTCAACAGTGTGCCCTTGTTGCCAAGAAGGCCAATGGCATTTTGGAATGTATAAGTAGGGGCATTGCCAGCAGATCAAGGGACGTGATTGTTCCCTCTATTCAACATTGGTGAGGCCTCATCTGGAGTACTGTGTCCAGTTTTGGGCCCTACACTACAAAAAGGATGTGAAAAAATTGGAAAGAGTCCAGCGGAGGGCAACAAAAATGATTAGGGGGCTGGAGCACATGACTTATGAGGAGAAACTGAGGGAACTGGGATTGTTTAGTCTGCAGAAGAGAAGAATGAGGGGGGATTTGATAGCTGCTTTCAACTACCTGAAAGGGGGTTCCAAAGAGGATGGATCTAGACTGTTCTCAATGGTAGCAGATGACAGAACGAGGAGTAATGGTCTCAAGCTGCAGTGTGGGAGGTTTAGGTTGGATGTTAGGAAAAACTTTTTCTCTAGGAGGGTGGTGAAGCACTGGAATGGGTTACCTAGGGAGATGGTGGAATCGCCTTCCTTTGAGGTTTTTAAGGTCAGGCTTGACAAAGCCCTGGCTGGGATGATTTAGTTGGGGATTGGTCCTGCTTTGAACAGAGGGTTGGACTAGATGACCTCCTGAGGTCCCTTCCAACCCTGATATTCTATGATTCTATGATTCTATGATCTCCTCTATTTCTGCTTTAAGAACGAGGAGTACTTGTGGCACCTTAGAGACTAATAAATTTATTTGAGCATAAGCTTTCGTGAGCTACAGCTCACTTCATCGGATGCATGCAGTGGAAAATACAGCAGGAAGATATATATATATACACATAGAACATGAAACAATGGGTGTTGCCATACCCACTATAATGAGAGTGATCAGTTAAGGTGAGCTATTATCAGCAGGAGAAAAAAACCCTTTTCTAGGATGGCCCATTTCCAACAGTTGACAAGAAGGTGTGAGTAACAGTAGGGGAAAGAATAACACAAGGAAATAGTTTTACTCTGTGTAATGACCCATTCACTCCCAGTCTTTATTCAAGCCTAATTTAATGGTGTCCATTTTGCAAATTAATTCCAATTCAGCAGTTTCTTGTTGGAGTCTGTTTTTGAATTTTTTTTGTTATAGTATTGCGACTTTTAGGTCTGTAATCATAGGACCTAATCACATCAGCCACAATATCAGAGGCTCGTTCACCTGCACATCTACCAATGTGATATATGCCATCATGGGCCAGCAATGCCCCTCTGCCATGTACATTGGCCAAACGGGACAGTCTCTACATAAAAGAATAAATGGACACAAATCAGTCGTCAAGAATTATAACATTCAAAAACAAGTCGGAGAACACTTCAATCTCCCTGGTCACTCGATTGCCTTTACGCACATTTCAAAATCCCCCCCAGTTTCTAAGTTACTGCCTGTAAGTGTTAGCACCCACTGACTTCTTGGTCATTTAGTCTGGGAAGCTGCCATGCTAGCTGCTGTTGGTGTGGACGAAGCCTGAATTGTTGGGTGGTTTTGGCTCCTTCCCAGCTTGTATAAACCCATCACAATTGCCTCATTGTGAGACGTGTTTTGCGGTAACATGTAGCATGTGGAGTTGCCTTAGGCAGATTTACATGGAGGGTGGAGTGCACTTTTGCTTGGTTTTCAGCTCTGTCGAGAACTTTACAAAGCGACCTTATCCAACATTACTCCTGTGATCCCTCCCATCTGGCTGGCTCAACATCCCAAGGAGCCAGGAGACCACGGTGCAGGATAGCAACATGCACAGGGCAGAATTCCAGCTCTTTGGCTTTCATGCTAAGACAAAGCTCCTTTACAACCAGTGCAGTGGGGTGCTCTGGGGGCCCTCCTGAAGTGAGGCAGAAATGGAGTGACTCCTAATTAGAGGGAGTTGTGAGCTAGAGGGCGAATGGAGACCAGAGTTTAAAACTGTATAGGAAACTATCAAAGAGATTTAGCAGCAAACAGGTGAGCTCCTGCGTGAGTTAATCTTGAAGGGGATCACAGCAGAGTGTAGCTCCTGGGCATGCTTTTCCCCTGCCCCACATCTTGTGTGGTCATTTCACCAGTGCCAAGTGAGTTCACATAAATGAAGACTGGTGCCCCTGGCACCCTGAGTGGCTGGCTGATGGATGCCCAGTAGGTAAAAAATGCTACTGTCCTGAGTGGATAGCTTGATGTACTCAGTGCCACTGTGGGTGAGGTGGTGGGGAGGGAGGGCTGAGTACAGGGGCTGGAGTGCAGGGGAGAATCCTTCCTTGCATGTCCAAAAAGTAAACTCTTTGTTTGGGTCTGATGTTCTTCACCATTGTGTGGCTGGTCCAGCCTCACCGCCAGCGCTTGCTCTACCTCTGCACTAGAGCCAGGCGGCTCAGCTTCCCGGGGGCAGGTTTCCTTCCAAATTCTTCAGCCTGGGACAGCAAGTGGTTTCACCTGTCCCGTCACCTCAGTCACATTCCCAAGCCAATTGTACGAGCTGTTTGTGGCAGCTGCAGGTGCCAGCCTGGGCACAGGACAAAGGGAGCCTGTGCCAAAGGGTCCAAAAAGCACCACTGCATTAGACAGCAACAAGTGCAGGTGAGCGTGTCTCGCCCCATCCTCCTCCTTCCAAAGACCACAGCAACTGCAGCCTTCAGGCCGATAACTGCAGCAGCGCTAAGTACAGGCCCAGGCCTGAGCAGGGCATCTCAGTCGATGAATCTGTTTTGCCATTAAATGGTGTTGTCCTATCTGAAATGGGCAAGGTTTGTTCCCGCATGATGGGGCAGCTCACTAGGCTGGGCCATGGGCTTTGGCTGGCACTTGATCTGGGACATCGCTGCATTGTGTCAGCTTGGGTCCCTCGAGCTCTTCCTTTTGGCATACGAATGCTGTGCCTCTGATAGTCTCTGCCGTAATGCAGCCCCTCTAGGTGCTAGGCTGGGGTGGAAGGGTGCCTTGGCCGGGAGTGAGCCAACTCCCTAGAGCAGAGGTGGGCAAACTGTCCTGCCCGGCCCTTGAGCTTCTGGCAGGGGAGGCTAGCCCCCGGCCCCTCCCCTGCTGTTCCCCCTCCCCCACAGCCACACTGCCATGTGGGCAGCACAGCTGGCTCTGGCCAGGCGGCAGGGCTGCGAGCTCCTGATGCTCTGAGCTGCATGGTAAGGGGAAGAAGGGAGGGTCGGGGGGGTAGATAGGGGACAGGGAGCAGGGGGGGTTGGATAGGCGTGGGAGTCCTAAGGGACCTGTCAGGGGTGTGGATAGGGGTTGGGGCAGTCAGGGATTGGGGAACAGGAGGGTTGGATAGGGGGTAGGGTCCCGGGAGGCGGCGGTTTGGGGCATGGGGTCCCAGGAGGTAGTGATTAGGGGACAAGGAGCAGTGGGGGTTGGATGGGTTGGGGGCTCTGAGGGGACAGTCAGGGGGTGGGAAGTGGGAGGGGGCAGATGGGGGCAGGGGCCAGGCTGTTTGGGGAGGCACAGCCTTCCTTACCTGGCCCTCCATACAGTTTCACACCCCAATGTGGCCCTCGAGCCAATAAGTTTGCCCACCCCTGACCTAGAGGCACAGGTTCAAATGCCGTTCAGAAAAATTGAGGTACAGGCAATTTGCTGCAGGGGTCTCAATAATAAAACCACCAGTCCACTCTGTGGCTATAGGAATACACAGCCCTTCCTGTCAGTATTGTGGATGGCTGCAGGGTCCTGGGCCATGGCTTTCCCAGACCCATCTGCGGTGCTTCAAATGACTGCCATGCTCCACCCCACAAGCAACTGCATTGCACTGGTGTGCCGTGCCCTGGAGAATCTGTGAAGTACTTTGGCATCTTTCAAGATGAATTGTAAGAGCAACAGGTAGAGTTTTTCATCTGAAGATTCAAAGCACTTCACAAAGGCCATTGAGTAGCATTGTTCCTATTTTACAGCGGGGGAAACTGAGGCACAGAGGGAGGAAATTCGCATAACAAGTCAATGGGAAGAGAGCTCCATCTCCTGTGCTCTATGCACTGTACTGTGTGCCTTGAAAGTGCTGTGGTACCATGGCTAGTGCAGGGTACATCCCCTCTGACCAGTGCGGTGGGAATGGGAATGAGTGCCGCCCTGCTCTGGCAAGGAGCTAGCTAGTGGTGTAATGAGGGAAGCACTGCAGGTGAGCAAAAGGGACTGAATAGCCCAGCAGAGGGAACACACTGGGCCCAATCTGCAGCTTCTGCATTGCCATTCGGCCCACAGGCGACAGCAACCCTCCGGGGGAACCCTCCCTTGTATAGTGGGAGGGCTGCTGCTAAAGTAAAGCCCTTGGCTTAGAACGCACCTGTCTCAGGTGGGTAGGGCTGAGCACTGCTGACGCCAACAAGGAGCCATCAGTGCTGCCGGCACAGCACAGCCATCCCGGAGGTGTAGGACATCAAACAGGGGCACCCCTGAGAGCTCAGGAGACTTTCAGGAGGCCATGGTCACCTGTCAACCATATTGGGCGTGCTCTCCCCCTCGGTGTCCGTACACGTCTGGCTGGCTGGCTGGATCCCCAATATGCAAATGAAAACAGAGCCACCATCCTGCTGGCATCAGGGGGACTGAGGGTTCCCAGCACCTGGCCAGATCAGGCCCTAAGGGAGCCAGATGCCTGCTCCGCTTTGCCACCTCATGCCACCCTGGAAGCTGCATAAGCCTTGGTGCCCATCTTCCAGGAGAGCAGCTGCTGCTCTGCTTGGGCACTACTGTGCCAGGTGGCCAGGGCAAGAGCTGGGCTCACCCCAGCCACACGTGCAGTAGCTGGTTTGGCCTCATCTCTGGTTTCAACAGATTCAGAGCCAAGGGCTCCAAGGAGAACTCTTCTTGCTCCATGTGCGTAGTGCCCTGGGGATCTCCATTGTCAGCATTTCCTGGTGGGGAAGGGAGAGGGCAGGGCTGTGTTGCGTGCCGGGTCTTCTAGGGGGCAGGGCCATGTTGGGGGGCAGGATTCCTGTGGGAGGCAGGGCCATGTTTGGGGTCAGAGTTCCTGTGGGGGGCAGGGCCATGTTGGGGGGCAGGATTCCTGTGGGGGCAGGGCCATGTTGGGGTGCAGGGTTCCTGTGGGGGCAGGGCCGTGTTGGGTGCGGGGTTCCTGTGGGGGCAGGGCTGTGTTGGGTGCAGGGTTCATGTGGGGGCAGGGCCTTGTTGGGTGTGGGGTTCCTGTGAGGGGGCTGGGCCGTGTTGTGTGCAGGGTTCTTGTGGGGGGCAGGGCCGTGTTGGGTGCAGGGTTCATGTTGGGGCAGGGCCGTGTTGGGTGCGGGGTTCCTGTGAGGGGGAAGGACCGTGTTGGATGCAGGGTTCATGTTGGGGCAGGGCCGTGTTGGGGTGCAGGGTTCCTGTGGGGGCAGGGCCGTGTTGGATTCAGGGTTCATTTGGGGTAGGGCTGTGATGGGGTGCAGAGTGACAGCAGGTCAGATTCAAATACTATTTTTTCCTGGAGGCAGGATCCCACTGTTGTTTCCCTGGATCCAGTGTGTGCTTGTCTGCCACTCATGCGATAATACTGGATGGAGTTCAGCCCCCGGCCAGGGTGGAGACAGTCTGGGGAGGCTCCAGGCCAGGATGCTGGTGGACACATTGTTACAGGTCGAAGGAAGGTGGAGAGTTTTAAAGAAGCCCAGAGCTCATGTATAGGAGGCTGCATGAAGATGGCTGAGTGAGTGCAGGATGCTGGGGCAGGGCCAGTCCTGGCAGCCTTCAACAGGCAACCGCTGTTCAGTGTCCTCCCACTCAGGTCTAAAGGTTGAGCTCAGCTTTGTCACTTTATAAAGGTCTGACCTTGGGAGCAGGCATTGGTACTGAGACTCCATCACTGCCCTGTGGTCTGATTCCTTATGAGTCAGGCATGGGAGAGCAGCGCACAGGGTATGTCCCTGCCGCATGGCTGCTCGATCTCAGGAAGGCAGGGAGCAGACTCCGTGGGTGAGAGGCATGGTTTGACCATCTGTGTGTAGCAAGGGAGGGACAGGCTATTATTAAATAGCTCTTACCTGGCTCTAATTGAGTTCCTAGAAACTGTCGGTGTCTCTCAGCACCTGCTCAGTCCAGCTGGACCAGTCCTTTGGCAGGAATTAGGAGGAGAGGATCTCTAAGGAGAATGGAGACCTTACCCAATGGGCTTTGGCTCCCACTCCTGGCTACATAGCCCTGTAATCTGGCAGGAGGAAGCACGTGCTCTTTACTGGTCATGGAGATTGGCTGGAGAAAGGCCAAGTGGATGCTCCAATTCTGAGAAGTATTCCCTGATACCAGCCCCAGCCCTTGCTGTTCCTGATTGCAGGAAGAGTTTGGGCACCAGTGTAGCAATGAGGAAGTTTCCTTATTATTATGTATTACAGTAGCATCTAGAGACTCCAGCCATGCCTGTGGCCCCATTGTGCTATACACGTCAGACACACAATGAGAGACAGTGCCAGCCCCAGAGAGCTCACGTTATAACCAGACAAGACAGACCAAGGGGGAGGGGAAACTGAGTCAGAGAGAGGTGAAATGATTTATCCAAGGTTCCACAACTGGTCAGTGACAGCGCAGGGAACTGAAGGCAGGTTTCTGAACTCCAGCACAGTGCCCTATCATAGATCAGACAGGCTCTCTTGCCTTACCCATGTTTCTCATAACCTGAATTAGGGCAACAGCGTTGCTTAAATAAATGGACAAAGGGATGTTTAATTATATGTCTTATAGGGCTATGTTTTGAAAAACTAGGCACCTGTGTTGTTCTTGTTATGTCTGTACCCGTAGGCATGCAAAGGGAATTGTGCACACTCGGATGTGCAGCTGTGCAGAGAATGGGTGATTTCCAGGAATGATTACCGATAGGCATATTGTGCACATGTGCACAGGGATATTTTGGAGGAGTAATTTAGGAGCCTGCATGTGAAAATGTGATCCATGCTCTGGGTAAGGCAAATCTTTTCTGGCTTTGGATCAGAACCATGGAGAAAGTGGGTCTAGGATCAGGAACCTGGAGTTACATTCAATGAAACAGGACAGCCCCATCAGTCAGACACCTTGCATGGAAGAGAGGGCTTTACTTGGAATGTTGTCACTAGCCAGAAAGGTACCAGCAAGCTTTCCAAACTTTCCTGGAGATTGCTGTAGCCTTACCTGATTCCTGAGGTCCTCAGGCCCATTTCCGGGACATGCTACTGGGAACAAAGGGGTATCTTTCTCCTCCCGTAGGCCATCTGTAGATTCTCCTTAATTGAAAGGTTCAAACCAAAAAATCTGAAAACAAAATTGTTTTGGATGGACCCAAAATGACAAATTTTTGGTTTTTCTCACCAAAACAAACAATTTTTCATTTTGGGTCAAATTAAGCATGTTTTGTTCTCCAGTGCCTTTTTTACCCTTTTAAAATGTTTAGTTAAATCTAGTTACATTTTTAAATGAAACATTGTTTTGAAATGAAAGTCAGAATGTTTTGTTTCAAAAATGTCAAAACAAAACATTTAGACTTTTGGGGAATTTTTTCCCCAGTGTCTTCAGCCAAAACCGGTTGCCAAATTCAACACAAATTCACAATCAGTTTTGGTCAACCTGAAACTGAATTTTTTGGCGAATAAAGTATTTGCTGAACAGCATTCTCACAGCTCTGTGAACAGCGCGGGCTGACCTGCGCTGTATGGAATGGTCTCTGCTATTACTGGAGTATGAGTTCATATCTCAGCTATGGAAATGCAGAGGCACTCGGCAGGGTTTCGAGCTTTAACTATACAGTGAAAACCAACGGAACATATCATTAAATGTTAAAGGCTGTAATTAATGATGTCTATAGGAGCATTGCTGTTGCTTATGGAATCCAGACATTCCCTGCTGCTCCACGAGTGGCTGGGGAAAGTTGGGAGAGCTGTTGTGGGGTTCACAGGAGCAGCTGACTCTTCTCTGAGCAGCTCCCGATCTGCTCTAGTTTAAGGCTCCAGCCTCCTGCCCTGTTGCTTCCTTTTTCTCCTCTTTCAATCTTTCCTGGGCTGGTCCCCATCCGTTTTTTTGGCTCCAGCCCTCCCAGGAGTGGCATGCCCCCCGGCCAATCAGGTTTGTGCAGAGTAACAGGGCATTCTTTTGCCTGCTCCACACTGTCAGGGCGGGTTATGTGAAAGAACACCCCTGCATGTACTCAGTGGTATGTTCAACCTAGAGCTGGAGGAGAGAAGTTGACTATAAACCAGTTGTGTTTGATCCTGTGTCTCATTATGTTCCCATGTCCAGCTGTTCAGACTGGGCCCTGGGCCGGGGGGAATGGTGACAGTGGACTGTGCCTTGCATGTGTATTAGGACTGGGCGAAACGCCAGGTGTCAGGAGCAAGCTGGTCACCTCCTCTGCCTGTGTTGCGAGAGAAGATCTGAACAATGCTGTAGATCGTGACCGGGGCAGATGACTCCAGAGATGATGTCTGGTGATTTCCCTCCACTGCTGCTGTGAGGAACATGGCTCTGGAGGAATGGCCACCTAAAGAGCAAAGGTTGAGAAGGAAGCTCTGTGCTTGAAAAAGTCCTTGGAATGGAGGCTGTTAATGATCCCAACTTGATATCTTTGTGCATCCCTAACATTTATTAGTCAGTGTAGTTTAGCTCATTAAATTGTAAAGTGCTTTGAAGGTGAAAAGTGCTGCATAAGTGCTAAGGACTGGCGGAGATTTTAATGTGCAGCAGTTGAAAATCAACGCATGGCACCTGTAGAATTCAAAGCACTTTACAAAGTTGGGTAAATATCATTATCTCCGTTTAACATCTGGGGAAACTGAGGCACAGATCAGGAGTGTGATTTGTCCAAGTTTACACAGCAAGTCAGTCATAGAACCAAGACCAGAATGAGGTTTCCCAACTTCCAGTCACTGGTTGGGCTTGTCTCCTGGGAGGTGCCTGGGGTCTCTTGCAGTGAAACACTGAAGTCAGAATTCATATCTTGGTAGGTAAAAGGCCCTGCAGTCCCCCTAGAAGATAGCTGAGATTAAGCAAAGATAGAGAGGTAAGGTGTTCCATTGTCTGAGTCCAACAGAGAGATGCATGATGCAACTTATACAATCCTCTGTTTCTATGATAAATATTCAACTCTAAGTATCTACAAGAAGATTTGCATTTGTATTTTCCCTTCAGGTGTGTTACCCCGTTAAAATGTAGATTTTTGCTTTCTCCTATATTAATTCTGGACCCTGATAAGCTTCTGCATTTTAAAATTTCTGTTGGAGTGACCCCATTCCACGCCATATAATAAGGCTGAAGTAGGACTTAAGTGACAATTAGGCCTTGTGCTGGCCGCCTGCATGGAGGTGAATGACGCCCAAATAAAGCAGGGTACTGTCCACATGTAATCAAATGCTGTTGTGTGATCTGCCAGTGGACATCCCATATTGCTGGCTGATCTTGAGCTCGTTCCACAAAAAATGCCCATAATAGGTAGGAAGTAGATAACTTCCCCATTGAGCCAGCTTCCCAGCTGAGAACATGACAGTACATTCCAGTTGGTTTGCTTTCTAGTCTTAGGTTTCATGTCTTTTGATTCAATTCATTTCAGAAAATAAAGACCAAATCTGCATTTTTAACTCGTCTCCACCCTGTCATAGGCTTTCTCAGCATCCAGACTCAGAATGGTCCTTTCTTCTATGACTGTGAACAGTCTCATTGGTGTCATTGGAAGTACTCACAGTTTGCAAAGTTAAGCATGTGGGTCAGTCTTTGCAGCATCAGGGCCTCAGTTAGTACTTCCCAGGGTTTACAGTTGAGATTTTAAGCAGATTGGTCTAGAAGAGTCATATTTCACTGGGTATTTCCTCTGTTTATGAATAGGGATTATAGCTACAATTAGTTGTTGAGAAGTTTCTTTGTCACTTATGTGGCTGAACACTTTTATTGGTATGATGTGAGCTTAGTCTAGAAATGCTCATGGGTTTCTGGACATAAACATCCACTCTGAGCTATGATGAAACAGCTTTGGATACTTTGACAGGGACATTCTATCATTGTATCCTCTCTTTCTCTGCAGGAGTGGGGAAATTTATAGTTGCTCCGTACCCTTCTCACCCTGACTTTTGAACTGGATACAGTCATAGAATCATAGAATATCAGAGTTGGAAGAGACCTCAGGAGGTCATCTAGTCAACTCCGTGCTCAGTGCAGGACCAGTCCCCAGTGAAATCAATCTAGCCATTTTGCCACATGGGTTTTAGGCCACAAAAGTTTATGCCCAAATAAATTTGTTAGTCTCTAAGGTGCCACAAGGACTCCTCGTTATAAATGGTCAAGGAATCATATACATACAAGTGATTGCAAAGTCCTTATATTGGGTTTGTAGCAGTGATGGAACAGATGGCTGGCCTGCAGAAGTCTCTCTGGTAACTTCCAAAAGATTGGAAGGTGCTCTATCCATAGTTCAAGATGCTCCTTTCTGTTGTAAATCCACAGTCCAGAGAATTAGAGCAAGAAAGAAGCAAAATGGGGGGGTCTCAGACATCTTTTACACCTTTTGCCATGTGCATGGATGTTTACTGTCCCGAACAAAGCCCACAGCCTTTGTCCCAAGATGGAGTCCAGGGACACTTGAGCATATCACTTGCCTCTCTGAGTTTTGCTGAATCAGAGAGGGTGGCCAGTGTCTCCTCACTGTCTGAGGCATCCGCAGGGAGACCTACTGGACTGGATGAGTTTCTTCAATGGTCCATTGTGAGCTGAGTGGATACCTAGCTGTCTAGCCCTGTTGTAAATGTATCTAGTGGGTATCATCCTGGAACAGCACATAGGTCGGAGATACAAATACATGGCCAATATTCAGAACTCCAGATTCAAAGATGACACATGCAGTTAATCAGGATAATCATACTTGATATATTGTAACTTTTCCAGTGACACCTTACATGAGACACTTTGTGTACAATAAAAAGAAAAAGAGTACTTGTACTTTTATGTAGAGATTTACTGTGCTAATAAACGATGGTCATATAAACACCATCCTATACCGGAAACCTACTGACTGCTATGCCTACCTACATGCCTCCAGCTTTCATCCAGACCACATCACACGATCCATTGTCTACAGCCAAGCTCTACGATACAACCGCATTTGCTCCAACCCCTCAGACAGAGATGAACACCTACAAGATCTCTATCAAGCGTTCTTAAAATTACAATAGCCACCTGCTGAAGTGAAGAAACAGATTGACTGAGCCAGAAGAGTACCCAAAAGTCACCTACTACAGGACAGGCCCAACAAAGAAAATAACAGAACGCCACTAGCCATCACCTTCAGCCCCCAACTAAAACCTCTCCAACGCATCATCAAGGATCTACAACCTATCCTGAAGGACGACCCATCACTCTCACAGATCTTGGGAGACAGGTCAGTCCTTGCTTACAGACAGCCCCCCAATCTGAAGCAAATACTCACCAGCAACCACACACCACACAACAGAACCACTAACCCAGGAACCTATCCTTGCAACAAAGCTGGTTGCCAATTGTGTCCACATATCTATTCAGGGGACACCATCATAGGGCCTAATCACATCAGTCACACTATCAGAGGCTCGTTCACCTGCGCATCTACCAATGTGATATATGCCATCATGTGCCAGCAATGCCCCTCTGCCATGTACATTGGTCAAACTGGACAGTCTCTATGTAAAAGAATAAATGGACACAAATCAGACGTCAAGAATTATAACATTCAAAAACCAGTTGGAGAACACTTCAATCTCTTTGGTCACTCGATTACAGACCTAAAAGTGGTAATTCTTCAACAAAAAACTTCAGAAACAGACTCCAATGAGAGACTGCTGAATTGGAATTAATTTGCAAACTGGATACAATTAACTTAGGCTTGAATAAAGACTGGGAGTGGATGTGTTATTACACAAAGTAAAACTATTTCCCTATGTTTATTCCCTCCTCCCCCCGCCACCCCCATTCCTCACACTGTCAACTGCTGGAAATGGCCCACCTTGATTATCATGACAAAAGGTTCCCCCCCACCCCCGCTCTCCTGCTGGTAATAGCTCACTTTACCTGATTACTCTTGTTACAGTGTGTATGGTAACACCCATTGTTTCATGTTCTCTGTGTATATAAATCTCCCCACTGTATTTTCCACTGCATGCATCCGATGAAGTGAGCTGTAGCTCACGAAAGCTTATGCTCATATACATTTGTTAATCTCTAAGGTGCCACAAGTACTCCTTTTCTTTTTGTGAATACAGACTAACACGGCTGGTACTCTGAAATTTGTGTACAATATGTTGCAACTGTATAACAGTGGTAGAAATAATGATATAAATGGTCATATTCAATCACAGAATCACAAGGTCTGTTTCTGGTGGAGAGATCCGTGTTCTCAGGAGATTTCCACCATGCTGTGCTGAGTGGGTTCCAGACTTGCAACCCCCATCCTTTCATGTATTTATACCTGCTCCCATATTTTCACTCCATGCATCTGATGAAGTGGACTCTAACCCATGAAAACTTATGCCCAAATAAATTTGTTAGTCTCTAAGGTGCCACAAGGACTCCTTGTTATTTTTGCTGATACAGACTAAGACAGCTACCACTCTGAGACTTGCTTATGTCATCAAAGAGTCAGGGCACTGATGAAGCGTTAGTGCAGTGGTTCTCAAACTTTTGTACAGGTCACCCCCTTCAAATAGCAAACCTCTGAGTGCGACCCCCTCTTATAAATTAAAAACACATTTTTATATATTTAACATCATTATAAATGCTGGATGTAAAGCGAGGTTTGGGGTGCAGTCTGACAGCTTGTGACCCCGCCTATAATAACCTCATGACCCCCTGAGGGGTTCTGACCCCCAGTTTGAGAACCCCTGCATTAGTGGATTCTTTGTGCCCCTCAAAGACAGAACTGGAAGTTCTGCTTCCTCTATGGGTCATAGCATGGTGGGGCATAATATGGCTCTGTCAGGCCAAGGCTCCCCCTCAGAGCCAGGTGTAAGGCGCCCATCCCAGGCCAAGGCTCCCCCTCAGCATGGTCTGGCAGTGATGTCCATGGAGCAGAGCCTCTGGGGAAGAACTACAGGGGAATGACGGATCTCATGAGACTGGATGTTATATATTTAATTGCACCCAGCAACAACCGGAATGGTTGTCCATACATCCCAGAGCTCAGATCCTGTGTGCACAGGTCAGACCTAATGTTTCATCACATATTAATTATTATTATTAACATTGGCTTAGTACCCTGAGGTGCAGACAGGATCGGGCTCCATTATGCTGGATGCTGCACAAATCCATATGGCAAGGTACTGTGGGCCCTTATTCCTGTCCTATCTGATCCTCACACATGCCGTGAGGTAGAGCAGCGCTGGGATCCCCAAGGGACAGATGGGGATTGAGGCACAGTGAGGTGAAGTGGTTTGCTCAAGGTCACACAGGGAGCCCCATCCCTGTGAGTCACAATTCAGACCTTACCTCCAGAACCATCCCCCTGCTCACATCCAGCAAGTGAGAGAAATTTTATCATTTCAGCTGAGATAAGATGGTGTCAGGTGAGCCTGGCAAAGGTAACTGTCCCCCCAGTGCTTTCACTGAAGCATTAGCGAAGGTAACTAAGGAGGGGTCTGTAACATACGGGGTGCAATCCAGACCAGTGGGGGGCTGTGTCACCCCTGCACTGCAACCCTGGTCTCCTCACAATGACTTGCTGTTGTAGTTCCTGTGACGGTGCCCCCCATAAGGTTTTATGGAAATATACTTATGAATGTATATATGACATAATTAGAATGTGTTTTATGCTACATATGTCATGTAACATATCTCTGTAAAGGTTATGATCTACTGAATCTATCAATCCTATTTGTATGCATGTATCGTTTTTGTATTCGAAGTTATGAATATTGGCTGCATACTTATTTGATTCTGAGTAGGTTTTAGTGAAGCAGTTGGTCATCTTCTTGAGAAAGGAATATTCTCAGTATGGGCCCAATCAAGAAGCCCTTAAGCCAACAATGAACTTGGAGAAGCCAAGGCTTTCCTAGAAGCCATCTAGGCTTTCCCAGGAATGTGGCTTGGCTGGTAAGGAACTTAGTCATGCATGGACATGTGACTTGCCTAGGTGACTCCAAAACTCCACTTTGTAGCTGGAATTTGCATAGAAGAGAGGAGGGGGTCTCCACCCACAAGAGAAAGTCTATTTAAACCCCGGGGAGACCCCTCCATTTTGTCTTCAGCTGGCTAAAGAGAGAGCCTCTCCACCTCAAAAGATACCTGAAAGGAACTGGAACAAAGGACAGTAACTGCAGGGGGTGTGAGTGATTGCTGGACCCAGACTAGAAGGAGACTAGTCTGTAAAAGAAAGCTTACTGGAACTGGTGAGGTTTTTATCTGTATTCAGTTTTATTATTGTACTAGACTTAGACTTGCGTGTTTTATTTTATTTCACTTGGTAATTCACTTTGTTCTGTCTGTTACTACTTAGAACCACTTAGATCCTACTTTCTGTATTTAATAAAATCACTTTGTACTTATTAATTAACCCAGAGTATGTATTAATACCTGGGGGTTGGGGGGCAAACAGCTATGCATATCTCTCTGTCAGTGTTATAGAAGGTGAACAATTTATGAGTTTCCCCTATATAAGCTTTATACAAGGTAAAACAGATTTATTTAGGCTTTGGACCCCAGTGGGAGTTGGGCATCTGAGTGTCAAGGACAGGAAAATTTCCTAAGTTGCTTTCAATTAAGCCTACAGCTGTTAGAGGATGTGGTTCAGACCTGGGTCTGGGTTTGCAGCAGGCTAGTGGGTCTGGCTCAAACCAGGCAGGGCACTGAAGTCCTAAACTAACAGGACAGGAAAGCAGGAGTAGAAGTAGTCTTGGCACATCAAGTGGCAGTCCCAAGGGGGTTCTGTGATTCAACCCATCACAGTTCCCACCTCAGCTGTTCATAAACAGTCTCCAGCAGTTGGACTCTCCCTGATATGTCTGTATAACTACAGGCTGCCAGTCACACCCAGCTCTCACCAGCCTGGGTTAGACTGCAGGGGGATCCCAACACACCCCCCAGTCCTGGATTTCCCCCCAGAAATTTATGCCCTGTACTGCCCAGCCCTCTCCTGGGCAGTTCAAATCTATTAAGTCCATTATTCCTTTAAGGGAATAATATACAACAACTTGTCACCTTAAATGGAGTTATCCAGATACTTCAACGTAAACACACTGGATTAGATAAATCAATAAAACAAGCTTATTAACTGCAAAGAGAGAGAGATTTTAAGTGAGAATAAGCATAGGCAGTGCAGTCAGAAATGGGTACTAAAAAAAAAGATAAAACATTTTCTATTGCTAAACTTGACAGACTTAATTTAATTCAAGGTAATGCTCTTACCCACATGCTCCCTGCAGCCTTACAGACACACCCTCTCCCAGAGTCTAATAGCTGTTTCTTTTGCCTTCTCAGGTGCAAAGAATGTGATGGACAGGGAGAGAGAGAGAGAGAGAGGTGTCCCTTGGGTGTTTGTCCCTCCTTTTTAAAATCTCAGTCCCCCTCTTGAAAAGTATTTCCAGTTGAGAACCAGAAGACAAAGAATCTATGTGGAAGGATGTTCCCTGCTGGGTTTCTTCCTTTGCTTTTCCTTCCTGCTTGGTGATTCTGTTTACTGCTTAAATGCAAATTAAGAAAAGCATACACTCTTTTGTTCAATACAAGTCTGTTTGACCGGTTTGATGCTGTGTGAGTCTGATTTTTAACATCATACAAAGGGAAATTTATAACTTTAGCCATCATGCTGTTACACACATTTTACCATTACTGATCAGCAAGTTATGAGTTTTCAAATGCTACCTCACAAGGCATACTGTGTACAAAGATTATTACAACAGTGTGAAGGGTGTGAACACTGGGATGCATTCCGTCACAGGGCCGGGTTGTTAGAAGCCTGTGAGCACAGTTTAGCATCCATTCTCCCGCAGTTCTGGGCTATGGTTCAGGCCACATTTTCCTCTTCAGTTCATTTCCTTAGGACTGAACCCAGACGGGAGAAGAGCTGACCCTGTGCGGTGATACCAATCGCTCTCATAAGACCCCCTTTTCTTCCCAGTTAATCACTATTGTTTCATATTTATATTGAAATAGTACTCAAAGGTTCCAAGAAGCCAAAACAAGATGGTTCACGTCATTTCTTTATGAAGATGGATTGTGCAACAGAAAGGCAAAGAGCACTTGGAAAGCACGGCAAGTTGTGTTAGTCCAGGCTGTTAATTGCAATTCAGAAAAATGCTTCCTTCATTGTGGCTCAGGAACTGCAGTTGCATTTAGTGGTGCCCTGACTCTTGGCTTTGCCACTCTGTCTATTCCCAGGAAGGTAGAACATTAATTATAAACACGAGTTTGGCCCCAAAATGTTCAAAACCAGAACAACTGATTCTTTTTCTCAAGCTGTAAAAAACGTGCCTTTTAAGAATCAATAATTTTGAATGCAAATTCCCAGCACATGAATAATTCATGGCTCTAAGAAAGGAGAAACAGTAGAGTGGTTTGATTATGCGGTTGTTTTAAATAAGCAAAATTAGTTGTTAATGAGCCTCCTATGCATATTTAGGAAAGCTGAATAATTTATTAAGAACCAAGAAGTGACGGCTGGAGAAGAAAGGTGAGAGCTAAGCAGCCCTTGTGAGATTGATTGTGTCATTGTGCATGAGGGAGGAGAGCTGGAAATGTACCCCGGTATGCATAAAACAAAACTAAAGCACATGCATTCCTAAAGGAGGGCTGCAGAGCGAACAGGTGATGTACTGAAGCTGAAGACAGGGACTGGCTACAATGTGGATCTTTAAGTAATGTCCAGACCCAGCATCTAGACAGCCTACAAACTATCTTCTAGGCTCTTCTTTGCAAGCAGCTTCCGTATCCATCACTGTCCCTTTGTTGGCTGGGGTAGGAGTCATGCAGGCTGAGGCTTAGATTGAGGTGAAGAAGAGAGATGTCCCTCCAATGGGAGCCTCAGAATAGCTCAATGGCCTCTGGAACTTTCCGGGGTGCAGGCAGCGTGCAGTTACTGGTATGTCTGCCATAGCGCTGTGGCCTATGTGCCCTGATACATCTGGCCTATGCAGGGTCTTGCCCCCCCCCTCCATTCCCTTTGGGGTGTTTTGATCCCCAGGATGTACTAGCAGGGAGCAAAGCCTGCATTCAGGGCACCACAGAGACTGTAGTTATAGCCCATCTCCACAGGGGGAGAATGAAGGAAGCTTCTTTGCACCCTTCTCTGCACTGGCAAGCATATGCAAGGTGCTAAGAGTAGATATTCTGAGGAGCTAGGGGACGGCGTTTGAGGTGCCCACCACCCCCAAAGCCAGGAAGTCTGCTGCATGCTCTTGGGCACCATCTATGGATACCGTTATCTATTGACTGACGAGTTACATGTCTACTGCTGCAGAGCACTCTCATGACGCAAAGGCTGACTGCCACCTGGCCTTTGGCATGTACAAGAAAATAAAATCTGCAAGTGAAGAGGGGGCTGGGATGCCCTGTGTAACAGCCCTGCCTGCCCTGAGATACAGGACCCCCAAGGAGGAGCGAACCAAATAGGGGAAATGAACCTGGCTGGATCTAGCCCACAAGTTGCTGAGGCTTCCTTCTCCCAGGCTAGATGCTGTGGCAACAGCTTCTTCTGCTTCAGAGTCCCCAGGATGCATTGCGGTGGACAGCTCCCTGATCACAAACACTTCCCACTGTCCCAGCTGCTTCCTCCCTTTTTCTAGGGAACAGTGCACAGAGCACTGATCAGAGCAAACACTCGCTCGGGAGCCCGGCCTGTGTTCTAATGGATATTTAGGGATATGCTAATGGACACATCAATTTTAACAGGTTTCAGAGTAGCAGCCGTGTTAGTCTGTATTCGCAAAAAGAAAAGGAGGACTTGTGGCACCTTAGAGACTAACAAATTTATTAGAGCATAAGCTTTCGTGAGCTACAGCAGCCGATGAAGTGAGCTGTAGCTCACGAAAGCTTATGCTCTAATAAATTTGTTAGTCTCTAAGGTGCCACAAGTATTCCTTTTCTTTTTACCAATTTTAACAAAGCCTTTGCCATCCACCCTCTAATTATTAATGTAAAGAGCAGATAATAGAGCAGAGGGAGCATTGCAGGGCTCAAACGCCTCCACGCACTTGTGCATTCTGGGGGCAGTGGAGTGAATAATGCCTGCTCCTCCCTGCTGCTGACACAGTGAATTCTCTGGTGGAGGGACTGATCCTGCAGGGGCTCCACAGCATCAGACATCCCAGCCACCTGAATCTCCCAGTCCCTCGGAGACATGGCTTTGCCAGTGCATGGTCCAGCGTGCTGCTAGCTTACACCTGGCTTGGGCACACTGGGGTCAGGACAAGCTAATGCAAACCAGGCAGGTTTCCCCCCCATGCTGAATGACTGACTCAGAACTACCTGGACTGAGATGATCTCCTGACTCTGTGACGGAGTTCTGGTGTCTGGTCACAGTAGTGTCTCTAAGGCGCACTGACACCTGCTGGAGTCTTACTGCAGAGCCCTCACTCACCCCAGGTAGCACCTGTCTGCAAGCAGCTCCACTCACTTCACTGTGTGCGCCTGGCAGAGTGGGTCAGGATGCCTGGATCTCACTCATAACGCACAGCCACTTGGATGTCATTAGTGTTACGCTCTCCCTTGCAGGCTTGCCTGGATTGCCTCTCATCCCTTCTTGGGGGGCTCAGTGTCTGTCAGCAGTAAACCCCAGGGGTCAGACAAACCACAGTGCCGTTATTGGCTGTGCCATCTTCTCTGAGATTGACCAGATTGGAGCCTGTGATTCGCCTACTTCCAGCCCAGCTAAAAGAGGGGTGCAGTCAGCACGGGTGTTCCCCATTGCCAACAGAGCTGCCTTTCAGTAAGCAGTGGCTCCAGCTCTGATGTTTGGCTTCAGTTTCCATGCAGCCAGAAGCTCTGGGGAGCTCAGGCCTGGGATTTTCTACCTTTCCCCTTTGCTTTTGTAATGAAGCCAGTCAGCGGGACTGAAGGGAGGGTCTCCCTACTAATTGGGAACAGAGCAGAACATGCAGAGCCCCACTTGAACTCCCATCACTCAGCCCCCACGACGGCTTCTAGCAGGGAAAGACTGGAGCAATGACTGACCATGGTCACCCCAGGGAAGAGGGAACCGAGACAGAGACATGAAAACTAGAGTTGGGGGGGAGACCCAGAGCTTCATGCAAAGCTTCGTTACATGAGTCTGCCTCCTGCCCAGGTCTTGCAGAGCCTCTGAAGGCTCAGGGCTTCCAGGACACTTGAGTGCTTGAGCCTCTAAAGAACTGGCCTGGAAACCCCAAGAGCAGGCTCCTGAAGTATTTCAGTCCTGCCACCTTCGGTCCTGGGCAGAATCAGGGAGTATCAAGATAGATGGAAATTGGGGAAGAACCAAGGGGATGTTTCCAAGCCTGGTTTCTGGGGCAGATTCCCGGGGTGGGCTTTTCTGAGCTCCAGCTCTGCTCCCAGTGGCTTCGGGGCTTACATGTGGCTCCCTCTCATGAGAGGCAAAAAAAAAAAAAAAAAGCACAAAATCGTCATCTATGAAAATGCTAATTGTGCATGGGTGGATAACTTCCATAGTCTTCAGTGGCAGCAATGATCATAGGAAATGCAGCATGATTGGTACCTGCTGCTGTATATGGCTCTGAGTGGCACCGTTATGTGTGTTTCACCTCCATTATCATTAACTATAATGGCTGTGCACCTGGGAGCATGCCCGGTGCCTTACAGAAACAGGGCAAGACACAGCCCCTGTCCTGAGCAGCTTAGCACCTGGCACGTGTGTTCAGCAACAGCTAGATCATAGCTGTGATCATCGCATGGCCATGGGCTGTGCTACCTCCCTTGGCACCTCTTTAAAGAGACATGGCCCTGCTGACTCAGGCACTCTGCCGTGCCTGGGCGCTGTGCTCTCCTTCACACCACTCACATGCGCATAACTGGGAGGGGGACAGGAAGTTCCCCTATCCCTCCTCAATTTCAGTATTACCCAACTGTACCAGCCAGTGACATCCAGAGGGTCCTGTCCCCGGGCCTGGTGGAATCATGGAGATGCTCATGCTTTGCACTGCTTGGTGTGACATACCCTCTCTGGTTCTCCAGCACATGTTAGCCTGATGGGGCTCCAGCCCCAAGGGCAACTATTGAGCACTAACCCTTAATCAGGCTGCCAAGGAAAACAGTATCAAGAGAAGGGGGTTCCACATGCTGAAATATCTTGGATATGCCTGGATTTGGGTGATCTGCTTTGAAGCCTGAGATAAATGAGAATTTCCTTCTGTTATGTTCTGCATTAGTATCTGAGCACTTTCCATTAGTGACTTAAGTGGCTAACATCTGTCAAGTGTGGTTCCTTCTTACTCTCATTTTCGTCCCAGGGGGATGAACTTTGTGTGCAGCATGGGGCTTTGTTTTGTTTGTGTTTATAAATTATATGAAAATGCTGGTCTCTGTGTGTTGTTCTGCTGGAAGGTGCCAATGGCTGCCATCCAGTGGCTATAGACAATTGTAAACCTAGTTAAAAGCAATGTATGTGCTAAGCATCCTTTGATCAGGCTAAATGGGGGAAGCAACAAACTGCCTCTTTATGTAGTAGTAGCTAGCCTGGAAACAATAGGAGGCCACCGCCCAAGGCAAAGTGTCCCATGTCAAAACCAGCTGAGAATCTAAGCATGGTGAGCTGAGGGGTTGCCTGACTGCAAACACAGGGGCTAGGGACAGTTTTGGCAAGCTGTGGGACAGTGTGAGAAGCAGGAAGCCAGCAGATAGCAAGAGAAGCAGTGACGAGCGAGGTCCTGAGAGGGAGCAGAGACAGAGATCCTTGTGCAGAGGACTGGGTGGAGGAGCAGTCTGGGAAATTGTGAGCAAGGAAACTGCTAGGTGTTGTTGGTTCCTGCTGTGTTCAGAGAAACAGGACTTCATTCATTCTTTGTAACTAAACAGGATTGCACCAAAGGCTAGACCTAACTCCCATCGATTTCTCCTCCTCCTAACAGAAATGACCCAGGAGGGCCCTGATGATTGAGTAACCGCTCAGGTCAAAGGGCAAACAATACATTAGAGAAGACCAGTTGGAGAAGTACACCGGGCACTTGGAGTGCAAGGTGGGGAGGTTTGTCAGGTGGGCTGGGCAAGAAACATTACTGAGGAGCCACCCTGCCCATGGACAGATTCACTGCACCTGAGGAGTGGAGCTGTCAACCATCCTGGAGCTGAGAAAAGCCCCTACCCCTTTGAACTAGGAATAGTTATGGAGCTTGGGGGCTGCTCCTGGAGGGGGCAAAGCAAGGAGCCCATGACTGTATTCTGTGATGAAGCACTTGGCGGTATGGAACTTGCCTTCAAGCTGCCTGCTCCTCGCAGGGAGATGAGTTTCCGTGCATGTCTCTGCCAAACCGCACAGTCTGGATAAACTAGGACCCCAGATGGGCAAGGCAGCACCAGCCACCAGCCCTGTTTGTGAAGCTAGGCAGTAACAGGTGCTATCTCCCTGCAAGGTTCCTGGAGGGCGGGGAATCAGTTTGCACTGGAGATGCTCCAGGAAGCTGTGTGTTCTGAGAGGTGACGTCGGACCCAGGGCTAAATTGATTTCCATAAATATTTGAGTGAAGCTGAATTATTTATGACCCTCCAGCAATACAACAGGAGAAGGAACTGACAGAGTTTGCCGTGAATTTTCCAGATGATTTAGTTTAAAAATGCTGCTGGTTATTATTTATATGGGTCAGAGCCATACTGGCTGTTGGCCAGGCTCCCCCACATGAATTACACAAACACAGAGTCAATATACAAATCTCAATCTTTATCTGTCTTAATCTGCCAGTCGCTTTGTGAGCATCAAGCCTTGCTGTTTGATTCCCCAGGGGGCCTGTAATTGGAAACCTTTGTCATTCAAATGAATGCAGAGAAAGAAAGAAAACCCTTCGTTTGCACATTGATCCCAGCACTGCACATTGAGAAGGGGGAATCTGTACAGACCAATGCATAGCCATCTCAGACTATCTCTATCAATGACGATTTTAAAATCAAGTTTGGATGTTTTTCTAAAAGATCTGCTCTAGGAATTATTTTGGGGAAGTTCTGTGGTCTGCATTATAAGGAGTCAGACGAGATGATCACAATGATCCCTTCTGACCTTGGAATCTATGAATGAATCAATGAACATCCAACTCAGACTTGTGCATATCCAGCTCAGAGGACCTGCATCCTGACAACACTCTGCCAATTTGGCTGCAAGGAAGATCACCCTTGGGGTGATGGGCTTGACAGTTGAGCTGTGAGGAAGGCAACCAAGAGGTGTCAGGAGAGGAAGGGCAGCCAGTGTATGGAAAAGAACCTTTGCACTGCTCTGCATCTGGAGGTTGAGGGCACAGGAATTGCTGGCTGATGCACTGGGGCAAGGGCAGGTCTACAGTGAGTCGGAATTACTGCCCAAATGCAGCTCCTACAAATGTACTGGAACTCAGGCTGCTCTGGCTTTGGAGCAAATTCCTTCCTAAGCCATGCTCAGCAGGAGCTGCTGTGTGGCTTGGGATAAGGCAAAGGAGTGAACTCTGGAGAATCTAAGGAGTGTTGATCACATCTCCAGCATAGTCATTTTATGGCATTACCAAGCCATTTCTTCAAATGCCAACAGCTCTCACTGCGGTGCTACTGAAATGACTGGAAGTCTCCAAGACCAGGTTTGCCCAGCTGGAGAGAGAACATTTGGTGCAGGCATGGGCATGGCTGGGACTCACAAGGGTCTTGGTAATTTCAAGCTTCTTTCAGCTCCCATCAGTGCATTCCATTGCTATACAGTAAGACCTGGGTGCACCAAGGAGCTCAGTGTTGGAACTTTTAGGCACCAGGAGGATCACTTTGATTCACAAAGCCTGAGTCAGGTACCTAGATTCCCTAGATGCAATAAATGGGCAGAGATAGGTGCCACAGGAGGTGGTTTTTCTGCATCACCATAACGTGGCACTTGCATCACTCGGAGACAAATATGAGTGTAGACACATGCACAAACAGGGGGATACAAGGCAGCTTATGTCACCCTAACCTTGTAGCGTGGGCCAGGCCTTAGCCTGCATTCACAACAGTCAGCACGCTAGGCAGGGAGCTGTTTAAGCTATCCAATGAGAGATGCTGGCAAGAGGGGTGGGTGCTTAGCCCCATCGCTTCCACCGAGACAGGCGCCTAAGTCCAGGCTGCAGGGAAATGTCTCCCTCTGCTTGTGATTCCCAGTGGTGAGCCCTCTCCTGGAGTCAGGTGCCTACTCTGTTTTAGGAGCCCAGTGTTTAGGGCTCTCACCTGAGATGGGGGAGATCCCCTGGTTTAAGTCCCCCCAGCACCTAATGGGGAGAAAGGATTTGAACAGGGGTCTGCCACCACACAGGTGAGTGCTCTAACCATTGTGCTATGGGCTGTTCTGCTGTGGGACTCCCTCATCTCTCCTGTTGACACTGTTTCACTTCGGATAAATAACTGGAGTTGCTGAGGGAGAGAGAGGGAGCACAGATAACCATGAGAATGACTCTATAGCCTCGAGGTCAGAACTCTCAGCCAGGGTCCAGTCCCTCTGCTCCAACACTGTGTCCATCACCTTCGTGTCACAGGGAGTGGGAAGGCAGCTCAGTCATTAGCCAGTCAATGGTCTTTGGGAGTCCTGTGGGTGCCTCTTCCTGTGTTTGCTGTCCACAAGGAAAGAAACACCCCTCCTTGGTGTATACATCATACCAGGCTGTGCACAGTTCAGTTCAACTGGCTCTCAACACAGGGCACGAAGGAGGGGCAGAAACATCAGGAGGTTCTAGTCTAAAATGCAGGGCACAATTCTAAATGACACTCAAAGCAAAAGGAAATTCATGAGATAACACAGACATATTCCCTAATTTCAGGTGCAAGGGACATGTACAGCAGGTGATAGTCTTTCAGACTTGACCTTGGACTCTCTGCTGTGACTCCAGAATCTAGTTCATTTAAAATTGGATTATAACCTTTAGTATTCCTCCTTGTTCAACAGAACCATCTTCTCTGAGCTCCCTGTGAACTGAGCCCACCTGGGGCAGGCTGCTCAGATCCCTGGGCTGAGCTTCACCACTGAAACACTGAACTTGGAAAGAGCTTTCACTTGGTGTGAAACAGGTAAGACCTCCTGGGGTTTGCAGTTTGATGAGCCTGTTTCCTGGGTTCACAGAGTTAGGCCCAGTCTTCCACCTCCTTTTATCCCTGTAATTTTTAATATAGGTGGGATCAATTTCCGATGAGTAGGTCACTCCGTGGCAGCCGGTGCTGTGTAACAGGGAGAAAACAGCCTCTTTATCACTGGCTGGCACTGTGAACAGCAGTTATTTTTATTTCTTCATATATTTATGATTATTATATATATATATATATATATATATATATATATATATATATATATTTACTATAGTAGCACCTTGGGACCCCAGCCAAAGCCCAGGCCCCCATTGTGCTAGGTGTAACGGTGCACCCCATAAGGCTTTATGGAAATATGCTTATGAATGTATATATATGTCATAACTGGAATATGTTTTATGCTACATATGCCATGTAATATATCTATGTAAAGGTTATGATATACTAAATATATTCATCCTATTTGTATGCATGTGTCATCATTGTATTTGAAGTTATGAATATTGGCTGTATACTTATTTGATTTTCTATGATTCTATGAAATAACCTTAGTAAGGCATTTGGTCAGTTTCTTTAGAAAGGAATTTGCAAGTTCAGTGCCCAGTCAAGAAGCACTTAACACACAATGGATCTTGGAAGGCTCCAATCCACATAAGAAGTCTACATGAGGACGTTCAAGGTAGCATGTGAGCAATGGCTGCTGCCTGTAAACACTGAGTCATGCATGGACATGAGACTTGCCCAGGTGACTCCAAAACTCCATCTTGGAACTGGACTTTGCACAGGAGAGAGGAGGGGGTTTCCACCCACAAGAGAAAGTCTATTCAAGCCCGTGGGAGACCCCTCCATTTTGTCTTCAGCTGGCTCAAGAGATAGCCTCTCCACCCACAAGGATACCTGAAAAAAACTGGAACAAAGGACAGTAACTACAGGGGGTGTGAGTGATTGCTGGACCCAGACTAGAAGGAGACTAGTCTGTAAAGGGAAACTTACTGGAATTCCTCTGAGGGTGAGGTTTTTATCTGTATCCAGTTTTCTCACTGTATTAGACATAGACTTGCGTGTTCTATTTTATTTTGCTTGGTAATTCACTTTGTTCTGTCTGTTACTACCTGGAACCACTTAAATCCTACTTTCTGTATTTAATAAAATCACTTTTTACTTATTAGTTAACCCGGAGTATGTATTAAAACCTGGGGGGGGGGAGGGCAAACAGCTGTGCATATCTCTCTATCAGTGTTATTGAGGGTGAACTATTTATGAGTAAAACAGATTTATTTGGGGTTTGGAACCCACTGGGAGTTGGGCATCTCAGATTTAAAGACAGGAACACTTCTTAAGCTGCTTTCGGTTTAAGCCTACAGCTGTTAGGGACGTGGTTCAGACCTGGGTCTGGGTTTGTAGGAGGCTAGTAGGTCTGACTCAAACCAAGCAGGTCACTGAAGTCCCAAGCTGCCAAGGCAGGAAAACAGGGTCAGAAGTAGTCTTGGCACATTTGGCACAGTTGGCAGTTCCCAAGGGGGTTTCTGTGATCCAACCCATCAAACAGAACAAAAAGACAGGCCCTGCCTCACGGAGCTTACAATTGAATATTTATTCCCCCCTGACTTTCTCCCTTCCTCTCTCTGCTCTGGTTTTCAGTCTCGCCTATGCAGGGCTGGGTTGAACTCTTGACCTCAGGATGTTGAGTGGGTTCATGTTCTCCCACCTCTAGTTTTTGTAAAAATGCCGCTTGGCTTTCATCCCTCAATTACTGCATCCTCCAGGAGCCCTCCGTCCCAGGGCAACAGCCTGCCAGCAGAGTGCCAGAGTGGAGACTCTGAGGGGAGGGCAGGGGGTGGAGACAGCATGAGCACACCCCTCCTATCTCCTGTCAGTGAGGGAGTGGAGTGAACCCTGTGATAAGAGCAGGTGGGTGTGGGATGTGGCATGGCCTTTGTGCGTGTTAGTATCTATGAATCTATGAATCTATGACAGACCTGCAGTGAGGGAGGGCTGGGGACACAGACAGCTTGGGTTATACTGGGCAGCTGGGGAATTCATTTCCTTGTTTAGTTCTGGAAGGCTCTAAAATGCAAACAAGTATCCCAAGCTCCTGGATGCCGGCTGTGCAGGCCTTGTTCCCTTGGGGCAGGGGCAGGCATGTGCCAAGGGGCTACCAGGGCTGGCTCCTTCTAAGGAGCTAGCCCCTGTGGAAGGTGTTTCTCTTGCTATTGGGAGTGTGTCTAGCTGGTTCTACAGGATGTGCCGTTTCCTGGCCTGCTAGGGAGTCACTCAGCTCTGGCTGCTCTCTCTGTATTTCTGAATGGCTTTCAAACACCCCCTCATCTCATAAAGGGCAGGAGTTGCCCCCTCCAGCCCCAACCTTCCCCAGGGCCTGCCATATGTGTGGTCAATGCCTGCAAACATTTGGCTGCAGAGACCCGGGACACTAATTTGGGGGTTGAATTCAGAGGTGAAACCAGGTGCATTTGATCTGAATCAACCTGGGCCCTAGTGACCTTCCATGAGATGTGGAAGGGAGGATGCTTCTGGCTGTCTGGACAGGAGGACATACTGGAGGGTGAATTTGGAGCAAGCCCTGTGAACCCTCCCTGGGGACCCAATTGCCTCATGGGCAGCAAGTCAGAGAGGAATGAACTGGGAGGCCCCTGGGACTTCGGCACCTTGGCTGTCAGGAGGCAACAAGTCCCCGGGTTCTGGGTGCGCCATGTCCTGGGGCTTTGCTGCCTCCCCTGCTGTGGTCAATGCCTGTCTGAGACCCTCCTGGGCAGACCTGTGGACACACTGCCATGCGCTCCCTCCCTTCTGGGATGTGGAGAAAGTGCTGCCTATTCCTCGGCAGTGTGTGTCCGTCTGGGTGCCACGCTCAGATGACTGCAGGGCGAGCTCCTGTGCCACCTGTGCCCAGTGCCCTGAGCCTTCAGATTCCCTCTACAGCTCTTCCTGCCACTGTTCTGTCCTTGCCCAGAGGTGTTCCAGCCCCATGCTGGGCCCTGCCACTGTGGCTGCGTCACTTCAGTTGCTACCTGGATCTTTCTCCTCTCATCTGTGCCCACAGAACTGGCTGGGGCTGTTCCTATTCACTGGTTTTGATGCCGACAATTTGCTGGTAGCCTGGGAGCTGAATGGCACCAGAACCTGGTGAATTCACGTGACTGACTGGGAACTACTGGCTGGCGATGAATTCTAGAGTCAGGGAACAAACAGCACTGAGTACCCAGCTCCTGCAGCCTCTGAGGGTGCTGAGGACAGGCTGTGCCTCTCTGGGTGAGCTCCTGTGAGTCGTTGATAATAAAGCACAAGCAGAGCAGGTGAGGAGGGCAGCGTGGCTGTCACTGCAGAGAATAGCGCACAATCAGTGTGCTGCAAGATATGCTGCACAAGCACCCGAGACCTCACTACAGCCACTTGTGCGAAGGGGGCAAAGCAACACTTCTGGGCCCAGTGGATAGCTGATGCAGCATGTGCTGTGAGCTCCTCCTGCATGTCCAGATGCTGCCAGGGCGAGTTCTTGGCACAAGTACAAGGAAAGAAAGAACAAGAGAATGAGTCACATCAAACGGATGTTTTGCACCTGTTGCTCCCAGCTGGTTTTGAGCATTGAGGACCAAATCCAGCCCTACTGCAGCCAATGACAACGTTTCCATTGACTTCAAAGGGGCAGGTTCAGCCATTTGAAAGCACTGAGGATGGAGCTCCAGGAGAAAATGAGTGACAGTGAATGCTTGGGGGTCTGGATAAATAGCCCAAGCACCTGCCCACTGGCCTGGCTGGTCACGGGTACTTTGCTCTTTGAGCTTCTGGCTACTGCTGACTTGTGTGCCTCTGCAGACAGTGCTGGTTTCAGTGCCGTTTGGGGCAAAGGCTCGGGCTGGGCAGGTTCGCGCCTCAGCCCCAGTCCTGGCCCCTGCAGCCGGCATCCAAATGGCACCAGCTGCGTTCTGAACCCCTGCACTGCCAGAAGTTAGAGGGGAAACCTGGAGGATCCAAATGCAGCCCGCAGCTGGGGGAGGCTGCTCCTAGGCTGGGGTGTCACTCCTGCCCTGACTGGGTGGTGCAGGGCAGGCTGTGGGGAAAGGCCCAGCTGTGTATGCTGTGTAAGCAAAGCCAGGAGGGCTGTTTTCACTGGGTGTCCTTGAGCAGTAAGGTTCTACCTGGCTAATCATTACCAAGGTTAAACACAGCAGTCACTCACAGGCTGTGCCAGCATTTCTCACAGCCCAGGGCTACACGGGCCTCTGCCTCCTGTTGGGGGGAGGGGCACGGAGGCAGCACCTTGCGCATCAAGCCTTGCGAAGCTAGTTCTGTTTCCAGGCTGTGCTAACGCTCTGCTGCAATGCTCAGTTCTAGATGTTGAGTGAGGCAGGCTCTGGGATTCGGGCTCCTGGCCTCCCAAGGACACAGCCTACAAACTCTTCCAGTTTCAGTCAGTGTCCTGCACATCAGCACCCTCCTGGACTGCACACTTGCAAACAGCCAGGCTCTGAGTCTCAGCGCATAGCCCCTTGTGTAGTCTAGGGTTGCCAGGTGTCTGGTTTTCAACCAGAGCCCCCGGTCAAAAAGGGGCCCTAGTGGCTCTGGTCAGCTGCTAAAAGTCCAGTTGGCTGCAGTGGACGGCTCCACTCGACCCCTGGAAGCGGCGGCATGTCCCATTGGCTCCTAGGTGCAGGAGCTGTCAAGGGGCTCCGCCGCTGCCCCCACCCTGAGCACTGGCTCTGCAGCTCCCATTGGCCGGTAACCATGGCCAATGGGAGCTGCGGGGGTGGCACCTGTGGATGGGGGCAGCCTGCGGAGCCCCTGGCTGCCTCTGCACCTAGGAACCAGAGGGACATGTCACCACTTCCAGGAGCCACCTGAGGTCAGCACTGCCTGGAGCCCACGTCCCTCACCCCCTCCCACACCCTAACCCCTTGCCCCAGCCCTGAGCTCCCTCCCGCCCTGCAAACTCCTCATCCCTGGCCCCACCCTGAAGCCCACACCCCCAGTTGGAACCCCCACCCCCTCCCACACCACAACCTCCTGCCCCAGTTCGGAGGCCCCTCCCACACCCCGAACCCCTCAGCCCCACCCCCCACTTGGAGCCCCCTCCTGCACCCCAAAAATCTCATCCCTGGCCCCAACCTAGAGCCCACACCCCCAGTCAGAACCGTCATCCCCTCCCCCACCCCAGTCCCCTGCCCAAGCCCTGAGCCCCCTCCCGCCCTCTGAACCTCTCATCCCTGGCCCAACCCCAAAGCCACACTCCCAGTCGGAGCCCAGCACCCCCTCCCACACCCCAACATCCTGCCCCATCTCAGCCCCCCTCCCACATTCTGAACCCCTCAGCCCTACCCCCCAGCCCAGAGCCCCCTCCTACACCCCAAATATCTCATCCTGGCCCCACCCCAGAGCCCGCACCCCCAGCCGGAGCCCTCTCTCCTCCCCACTGCAACCCCCTGCCTCAGCCACATGAAAATGAGCAAGTGAGCAAGGGTGGGGGAGAGCAAGCGATGGAAGAAGGATGAATGGAGTGAGTGGGGGCAGGGCCTTGGAGAAGGGGCGGGTCAGGGGTGTTCGGTTTTCTGCAATCAAAAAGTTGGCAACCCTAGTGTAGCCAGGCCAGCGGATCAGTGGGACAGCATATGCCATTTGCTTTGCACACACAGTGCAGGGTTATGTGGAATCAGGCCACTGTCAGTAGTGACGGCCCATCCCATCTGATAGATAGAGGTTGGATGTTGCTTTCTAACAGCTCTGCTCTAGCTTAGCCAGAAGTTCTGGGCTGGCTGCAGGAATTGCTGGGTGAGGTTCTCTGGCCTGTGTTATGTAGAAAGTCAGACTGGGTGAGCAGAATGGTCCTGTCTGGCCTTGAAATCTCTGAATCTACATTAAAAACAAAAGAAAAACAATCCAGTGTGCTTCTTTGCTTTTGATTCTAAGTCCTGGATTTCTGAAGGCCTGGTGATGACAGCTGGCATGGAGGAGCCTCACTGGCCACACTTCACGAAACCACAAACTTCCTACCAGAATGAAATTATGCCCCTCGGCTCAGCGTAGCGGCTGCAGCAGTGGGGTCTCAGGGTACCCAGCCCTGATTGCTTTGCCAGGCGGCTGAGCAGCACAGTGACTTGTACAGTGCTACATGTTGCTAGAGTTGGGCAAAATTTATTGGGCAAAATATTTTTTACCCAAAAAATGCAGCTTTGGGTGGACTTGACCCGGTGCTCGGTTTTGTGTCACATTCACCAGGTGGTTTTGGCTGAAACAGAAAAAAAATAATTCCCAACAAATTGAAACATTTTGAGGTTTTGATCTGAAACGATGCTTTGTGTTGAATTTTACTTCAATTTCATTTTTTAAAAAACGTAAACAAGTCCTCAAAAACAAAAGGAACCGTTTCATTTTGGGTCGAACAAAGCAGTTTGTTAGACTCACACCAGCTTACTGTCGATTTTTCGGTGCGGCCAGCAAACTGGAAACTCAGTTATTTGTCCAGCTCTGGGCATCACCCTAGTGATTCAAACTGAGCCCCGACTGGCATGATGAGGAGGAGCAAACCTAGCATGCTGCAGTCCCTCATCAAGGCATTGCTTTCTCTGCTGTGCTTGTTCCTATCCTGTGCTAGCGCCTGGTCCAGGTCCTCTGGGTGGGTCCATAATGTGGCTTTAAACAGCCAGCCTGAAAGGGGTGTCCCCAGGCTGGGGATGAATCATAAGAGGAGTAAAGGCTGCATGCCTTGGAGCCAGTGCAGACCTTGGCTGGAGGCTGCACTGGTCTAGGGCCAGACCCAGGGCTGGGGATACACAAAGGAGCCATAGGGCCACCTTTGTTTCCCCATGTGTCCTATGCTCAGTACAGCAAGGCTGGGCCCGACGGTCAGGGCCAGTGCATGACTGCCAACATCAACACTCCAAAATCGTGACAGCAGCTTAAAAGTCAGGAGGTTTTAAAAAATAGTGAATTTGGGGTCTTTTTATTTGTTGTCTGGTTTCAGAGTCTTTAGGATGCTCTTGGGTCATATTTACATGTTTTCTCTGCAGCCCTGATGGCTAGAAACATACTGAAAAAAAGAAAAAGAAAAAGAAAAAAGCTGAGGTCCTCACCTAGTCACATGCCTCCAGGAGCTGGGGATGTAGGACCCCCCCGACCCCGAATATCTCACACATCATAGAATCATAGAACCTCAGGGTTGGAAGGGACCTCAGGAGGTATCTAGTCCAACCGCCTGCTCAAAGCAGGACCAATCCCCAACTAAATCACCCCAGCCAGGGTTTTGTCAAGCCTGACCTTAAAAACCTCTAAGGAAGGAGATTCCACCACCTCCCTAGAGAACCCATTCCAGGGCTTCACCACCCTCCGTGTGAAATATATACATGATGAATCTGGGAGAGCTGGCAGCCAGGGCTGAATGCAGCGGGGGTCTGAAATGCTGGAAGAGCAGGATGGCAGTTGCTCTGCAGTGTCAGTGACGCTCAGTGAGCCTGGCTGTGTTGTGAACAGCTCTCTGTGAGCTCCGTGCAGAGCGGGCAGCGCTGCAGCCTGCACTCCTGTTTGCACCCAGAGGGTATTCTAGTGGGTTGGGGTGAGCTGCCTACACACTGCTCCCCCCACCCCCCCGTGTGTGTATTTACTGCCAGCAGATTACAGAGGCTTGGTCTCTACTAACCTGACAAGTGCCTTCCCCATCCGCTCCCAGCCCCCCTCACTCTGTCTCTTTGTGGCCTGCCCCTGGGCTGGGCTGGGAGTTTCATCTTTCCCAGGCCCCTGTGTAGTACACCCAGCTGCACCATGCTGACTCAGGCTTTATGTGGGTTTCTGGAGAGCCACCCATGGACCACCCAAGACAGAGGATTAGTCCAGCCCCTGCCCTCCTGCATGACAGTGTCCCACTGGCCCCTAAGCCCAGCTGGCCCAGCCACTGCAGGGTCCTGTTTCCAAAGCCTTTTTGCCCCAGACCTTATCAAGAAATCCAGCTACATTTTGCTTATCCCCAGGTTCTGGTGCCCGGTATCAATGACTCACTTGTCACTCCCTCCCATGGGTTACGATGTCCTTGAGCTGGCTGCAGAGCAGTCCCGCTCTGTCCCTGGGTAAAGGTGTGTGCATGGCTGATCACTCCTTTTATAACTACCTCCTTGGGACCCAAGTTTAGGGGATTAGCAATATGAGCTACTGTTGTTGTACCCAACAATGACACATTGACTGAACCTGCAAGGCCCCAATGTGCCTTAGTTCCTTCTGCAGCAGGTATGATGCTGCACAGTAGGATTGAGCCCAGCCAGCCTGCACCTGTCAGCAAGGACTCAACGGCTGCTTTTCCTGTTGCAAACTGCTCTTACAGTCCCTTCAGACTTTCCATGGTGACGCTTTCACATTCAGTGCGTTTGCTGCTTTGCGGGCAGCTTCTTTCCGAGTGTATCTGCTCAAACGGCCCGTCTGCTTTGTGTTTCCAAAGCCCCTTGGCATTTAAAAGGCCCGGCTTGTGTGCTCTGGCCAGAGCCAGGCGACTGCTGCACCCCAGAGCGGCTGGGACGCTGCGTGGAGTATTTGTGGTGGACTCGCTCCCTTCGCCTGCCCCCTTTCAGCGAGGGGCGGAGCAGATTTGCCCAGTTAGTGGGATTTGCAATGGTGGCCAATCCCGATTCATAGGGTTACACTCATCGGGCACATAGGGCTGTGTCAAGCACAGGGAAGGAAAGTCACAGGCCCCTGCTGCTCCCCATGGGAAAGGCATAGCAATTTGTGGCCTATTCCATTGTCCAATTGCAGTGTCCCTGGGATCAACTGCCATATGGGGGTGGAGCCAACACTCTGCACCCCTTCCATACTCTTCTGCTCTGGGGAGGAGCTGGGAGTGCACAGCACCTGCCTGCTCCAGCATGCCAACCCAGGGTCCAGTCATTACTCTGCCCCATGGTCCTATGCAGACGTGCAATCCTAGGGGTTGCTCTACACAGCTCCAAGCCACGTCAACAGCTTCTGATATTAGGTGAGAAGATGGCAAGTTCTGACACTTGGGGTGTGGCACATAGTCCCAGCCCACAGGTCCCCCAAGGCCAGGGCAGTTGTCAGATGGGAGCAGCAGGCTTGGGTGGGGGAGCCCGGATAGCTGGAAGCCAGGGCTCAGTAACCTAATGGAGCAGGGGCAGTGCAGCAGGGAGCGCTGCTAAGAGCTCGCTGTTTCCTGACACAGCTTTCTTGTTTTGATCTTTCAGCTTAGGAAGATCCTAGAAATTCTTTCCCAAGAGGCAATTAAAAGGGCTGGGCTGGGGGATGTCCATTCACAGAGAGCTAGCGGGAGAGGGCTTGCTGCTCTGCTCCTTTGTGTCCCAGGAGCATTGCTTTCAAGAGGAAAATAGGTGGATCTGCAGGGATCCCAAGCTAATGAAAAGTCTTGTTACACAGATAGTTCTGACATTGTTACCTGGTCATCATGGCAGCTCCTGTCTGTGGAGGCCCGGGGACTCTGGCTCTATGGCAGGGCGGGGCAGGGGACAGCAAGAGGCTTTCCCATTTGAACTGCATCTAGATCAGGCTTCAAAACCTCTTCTGATCCCTTGACTAGAAATAAAATGCTTTGTAATAGGTGCTTCCCTCCCGCTGTTCTGCTCAGCGCCATCCCTCTGGAGAGCAGAGAGAAGCAGAGACTCCATGGCTGAGAATGGCTGTCTGCCATGTGCCTTTGTCTCAGACTTTAACTGGCGGGATGTCTGTCACCAGGAACTCGAGCCCCCAGCAGGGAGACAGATGGCATTTTACTGCCCTGTTATAAGGAACCTTTTTATTTTCTGTTTTTCTTTCTCTCTTTGTTGCTGTTTAAAAGAGGGTGAGAGAGGGAAAGAGCCCTCGGCTTTTGAACTGTTATCTGATGCGATTGGAGCTGTCCTCTGCCGGCGTGTGGCCTATTAATGAGAGCTGCCTTTAGTGAAAGTTTCAATAGCCCGTGCATTGTGTGCAAGGCTCAGCCACAAGTGGAACTGTGTGCTGGACTGCATCTGGGTGCCTTGGAGCCAAGATGGGAACAGATCCCAACTTCCCAGCTCCGAGACAGGGTGGACTTACTGCTCCCCAGCTCAGGATGCTCAGTGGAGTAGGGTGCAGGGAAATCCTAGGACCTTGCCCAAACCCAGCCAAGCTGGATTGCTGCTCGTGTGGGGCCTGGCTCTGGGTTGCCACTCTGGATTTTAGAGGGGCAGGAGGCTAAGCAGACAGAATGTAACCCCATTCTGAAATAGCAGGATGGCACAGGTGAGGTGTGAGTGGCTGGGGAAATCCCATTGTTCTGTCACACACAGTGCAGGGGGCAGATACTGAAATACAGAGGGTGCGACTTGCTTGCTGGTTTGGGCCTGCTTATTAACTCTTTAGGGACTGCCGAGACGTCATCAGAACACTGTGCTGCTACAGCACTTCTCAGCCAATGATCTCAAAGAGGTCAGTGAACCAAGGCCGCGATCCTACAATCAGCTCCAGGTGGTTGGGTGGCAGGGACAGCCCATGTGAAGCTGATTCCAGGTCTGAGGCCTAGTGCTCAGTGAAGGGTCACGACTGGCAAGGCAGGGAGGATTACACCAACTCCTCAGCGGCGGCACTGAGGTGCAGAAAGCCTTCGGCCCACATGTTCAGAAGTCGCCTCTAATTGTGAGACCCTTCATTTTTGTGGGCCACCTGGCAGCTGACACTGGATACTCAGAAATGGAGGCACCCCAAATGAGAAGCCACTTTTGAAACTTTGTGCCTAAGGGACTTACCCAAAATCACACAGCAAGTCAGTGAAAAAGCCAGGAAAAGGACCCAGGTGTCCGGACCCCCAGTTTCTCCTTTTCTAACCACTAAGTAGCATATTGTCCAGTCCCACCTGCCCTCCCATTCGCCATCTCCCGGCCCCACCTCCCCACATTGGTGGCTGAATAACATCACTGCCACAACTGCCCCAGCGGTAACTGTAGGCTAGTACTCCTGGCATTTGTAACTTCCCTTTACTGAATGTAGCAGTAGATGCAAGGAGCATGCTCTGCAGTCCAGTCTGGAAGCTCTGGACTGGGACACATTAGCCTTTAAAGAGTGTTTCTTCCATTTGATTTGTCTCTCTGGGTAGAAGCGATGCAGGCTGGGCAGTCCCTGTGGGCGTCATGGCAGTGGGATGGGTGGAGTTAAGATGTCGAGACTAAGCTAGGCCAAGGCTTACAACCTTCTGACTGGTTTCAGAGTAGCAGCCGTGTTAGTCTGTATTCGCAAAAAGAAAAGGAGGACTTGTGGCACCTTAGAGACTAACAAATTTATTAGAGCATAAGCTTTCGTGAGCTACAGCTCACTTCATCGGATGCATTGAGCTGTAGCTCACGAAAGCTTATGCTCTAATAAATTTGTTAGTCTCTAAGGTGCCACAAGTACTCCTTTTCTTTTTGCGAACCTTCTGACTGGCGGTCAAACTCTCTGAGTGTGCTTGTTTCTGTCCTGACCTGTAAGGGAAGCACAATGCTGCGAATGCACTGCCGGCTCCTGGTGCTTTTCCACTGGGCTGCCTCAGAAACTGGAGAGTCGATCCTGAGGAAAATGATGCTTCCAACAATGTCCAGAGTTTGAGTGGGAAGAGAGCACCAGGAGAACTGTGCTATCACATAACAGCCCCCAATAGTCCAAGCCCTGCAGAGAGACCCAGGATCCCAGCTAGAACAAGACAGATTTCGGGACTGATGAGGTGGGAGATACAAGAATTTTCCATCTCAATATATTATTGATCATAGAAGACATTCCCAGTCAGAGGACAGGCAGGAATCTCAGAGTCCCACTTTACTTCAGTGACTCCCCTTTGCAGAGCTCACTGCTCTGTAACATCCTGATTGACATTATCTCAGATTTAAAGGCCAGAAGGGACCGTTAAGTTTGACCTTGTGTGTAACACAGGCCAGAGAGCCACACTCAGCAATTCCTGTTCTGAGCACAACAACTCATACATGAAGAATTCTCAGTGTACAGGCAGGTTAGGCTGGACCAGCATGAAAGGTGTCCTGGAATAATCCCTTCCAAATTCCTGGCCAGAACTTTGGAATAATCAGAGAAAGTGATACCCACAAAAACTCCATCCCTGGCTTTACACTGAGCTCTGTGATCCCTGGCTGTGTGCATCAGACCCATAGATAGCACAGTGCACACCCCTGTTCAACAAGGCTAATAGTAATTTACTTTCGTATCTGGTCGGCACACTTTGATTCAAGTATCTGCCAGTGCCCTGGGGCACCAGAGATCTAGGGTGTTACCAGGAAGCAGAGCAGCGGGGGACACAGCCTTTAGAAGATGGTAACAACTTGTGCACTCCTGAAGATTCATGCACAGAGCCTTGCTCCCTTCAGCAAGCAAATTGCATAGTGGAAAGCCTCCCTGATCTCCCATGGGGTCACACAGATTAGGTGATGCAGGAGATTGGTCTGCATCCTGCAGTGGGATCTGAAGATCATGCCCTAACTCTAACAGCCTGATTTTTCCATCTTTACTCTGAGAGCTGGGCTGAAAAGTTGTGTGTGTGTGTGTAGATAAATTGGCCAAGAAATAAAGACAAGCATGCTAGATATTCTATGCGTGAGGGCTTTGGCTGGGCTTTGGTGACATCTTTGGGCTGTGATGGGAAATCATTAATGGAGTCTCCTGGGAAGGTTACTTATCAGCCTTCTTCAAGTGTCTGGAAAAGAAAAGAGCTGGAGGAAGAAAGTTGAGCTACAAAGCTGGTACTGGGAGAGATCCGAACTTCACAGGCGTTCTCTAATGTGATTATCATTAGTTAAACCAACCCCATTGAAATCCATGCACCTGCACTAGCGTGAGATCAGACACGGCCCTGGAACTTCAAGTCCCGAAAGATATCTCATTCATCTCCGGGAGATGAGCTAGGAGGCTCCAGTGGCACGGAACTAGGAGGGGCAGAGCCCTGTCGCTTTGGGCCCAGCAGGGAGAATCATGTGGTGGGGCTTTTATTAAGAGTGATAAAAGCTCAAGAATAGGATCCCTGCATCCTTGTTCCCTGGGTGCCAAAGCTGTCTGTGGAGCTGCAGACTTTCCCTTGCTGTGCTTTGCTGAGGTCATTCCTCAGCAGTATTGGTACTTCCCTGTCATAGAACCTGAGATGATCAGGGTTGGAAGGGACCTCAGGAGGTTCTAGTCCAACCCCCTGCTCAAAGCAGGACCAATCCCCAACTAAATCATCCCAGCCAGGGCTTTGTCAAGCCTGACCTTAAAAACCTCTAAGGAAGGAGATTCCACCACCTCCCTAGGGAACCCATTCCAGTGCTTCACCACCCTCCTAGTGACATAGTGTTTCCTAATATCCAACCTAAACTTCTCCCACTGCAACTTGAGACCATTACTCCTTGTTCTGTCATCTGCTACCACTGAGAACAGTCTAGATCCATCCTCTTTGGAATCCCCTTTCAGCTAGTTGAAAGCAGCTATCAAATCCTCCCTCACTCTTCTCTTCTGCAGACTAAACAATCCCAGCATCTCAGCATCTCCTCATAAGTCATGTGTTCCAGTCCCCTAATCATTTTTGTGGCCCTCTGCTGGACTCTCTCCAATTTTTCCGCATCCTTCTTGTAGTGTGGGGCCCAAAACTGGACCCAGTACTCCAGATGAGACCTCACCAATGTTGAATAGAGGAGAACGATCATGTCCCTTGATCTGCTGGCAATGCCCCTACTTATACAGCCCAAAATGCTGTTAGCCTTCTTGGCAACAAGGGCACACTGGTGGATCATATCCAGCTTCTCGTCCACTGTAACCCCCCTAGGTCCTTTTCTGCAGAACTGCTGCCGAGCCATTCAGTCCCTAGTCTGTAGCAGTGCATCGGATTCTTCCATCCTAAGTGCAGGACTCCACACTTGTCCTTGTTGAACCTCATCAGATTTCTTTTGGCCCAATCCTCTAATTTGTCTAGGTCCTTCTGGATCCTACCCCTACCCTCCAGCATATCTACCACTCCTCCCAGTTCAGTGTCATCTGAAAACTTGCTGAGGGTACAGTCCACGCCATCCTACAGATCATTAATGAAGATATTGAACAAAACCGGCCTGAGGACTGGCCCTTGGGGCACTCCACTTGATGCCGCCTGCCAACTAGACATGGAGCCATTGATCACTACCCGTTGAGCCCGATGATCTAGCCAGATTTCTATCCACTTTATAGTCCATTCATCCAGCCCATACTTCTTTAACCTGCTGGCAAGAATACTGTGGGAGACCGTATCAAAAGCTTTGCTAAAGTCAAGGAATAACACGTCCACTGCTTTCCCCTCATCCACAGAGCCAGTTATCTCGTCATAGAAGGCAATTAGATTGGTCAGGTATGACTTGCCCTTGGTGAATCCATGTTAACTGTTCCTGATCACTTTCCTCTCCTCTAAGTGCTTCAGAATTGATTCCTTGAAGACCTGCTCCATGATTTTTCCAGGGACTGAGGTGAGGCTGACTGGCCTGTAGTTCTCTGGATCCTCCTTCTTCCCTTTTTTAAAGATGGGCACTACATTAGCCTTTTTCCAGTCGTTCGGGACCTCCCCCGATCACCATGAGTTTTCAAAGATAATGGCCAATAGCTCTTCAATCACATCCGCCAACTCCTTTAGCACTCTCGGATGCAGCGCATCTGGCCCCATGGACTTGTGCTCGTAACCTCAGTAAGGATTCTTTAAAATACAGCCAGCTCTCCTGGCCTCCTTTCCCATCAGCTGCTTAGAATACACTCTCTGGGATTATGTTGCCAGTTCCCTTTCTGCTTCTTATTCACTGAACACCAAAGCAGGTGCTGATGCCATCAGTGATGTCAAAAGAACTTACAGAGTTTTGAATCCTACAAACCAGTGTTTGGTACTTTCCTCTGAATCCCAAGTGGCTCTTTGGTTCGACCATGTTTGTGCCTCTTTTCTCGGCTCCTCACAAACTTTATACTCCAAATAAAAAACAAACAAACTAATGGTAAGAAGACCAGAAAACTGCCACCATGGCTAAATAGCAGAATGAAAGAGGCGGTTAGAGACAAAAGGGCATCCTTTAAAAATTGGAAGTCTAACCTTTCTGAGGAAAATAGAAAGGAAAATAGAAAATGCTGTCAAGTAAAATTATAATTAGGCAGCTCAAAAAAGAATATGAAGAGCAACTAGCAAAAGACACAAAAACTAACAGCAAATATTTTTTTTAAGTACATCAGAATCAGGAAGCCTGATAAACAACCAGTGGGGCCACTGGATGATCAAGATGCTAAAGGAGTACTCAAGGATGATAAGGTCATTGCAGAGAAACTAAATGAATTTTTACATCAGTCTTCACTGCATAAGATGTGCAGGAGATTCCCACACCTGAGCTGTTCTTTTTATGTGACAAATCTGAGGAACTGCCTTAGATTGAGGTGTCAGTAGAGGAGGTTTTGGAACAAACTGATAAATTAAACAGTAATAAGTCACCAGGACCAGATGGTATTCACCCAAGAGTTCTGAAGGAACTCAAATATGAAATTGCAGAACCACCAACTGTGGTATGTAACCTATCACTTAAATCAGCCTCTGTACCAGATGACTGGAGGATAGCTAATGTAACACCAATTTTTAAAAATGTTTCCAGAGGAGAATCTGGAAATTACAGGCTGGTAAGCCTAACTTCCATACCAGGCAAATTGTCTGAAACTATAGTAAAGTACAGAATTATCAGATACATAGATGAACACGATATGTGAAGGAAAAGTCAACATGGAAATTGTAAAGGGAAATCATGCCTGATCAATCTGTTAGAATTCTCTGAGGGTGTCAACGAACATGTGGACAAGGGTGATCCAGTTAATATACTGTACTTGAACTTTCAGAAAGCCTTTGACAAGGTCCCTCACCAAAGGAAAGTAAACTGTCATGGGATAAGAGGGAAGGTTCTCTCCTGGATCAGTAACTGGTTAAAAGATAGGAAACAAAGGGGAGAAATAAATGGTTAGTTTTCACAGTGGAGAGAGATAAATATCATGGTCCCCCAGGGATCTGTATTGGGACCAGTGCTGTTCAACATATTCAGAAATGATCTGGAAAAGGGTTAAACAGTGACATGACAATGTTTGCAGATGATACAAAATTACTCAAGATAGTTAAGTCCAAAGCAGACTGAGTTACAAAGGGTTACAGAGAGTTACAAAGGGATCTCACAAAAATGGGTGACTGAGCAAGAAATGTCAGATGAAATTTAATGTTCATAAATGCAAAGTAAAACATAATCCCAACTACACATACAAAACGATGGAATCTAAATTAGGTGTTACCACTTAAGAAAGAGACCTTGGAGTCATTGTGGGTCCTCTGAAAACATATGTGCAGTGGCAGTCAAAAATGTGAACAGAATGTTGGGAATCATTAGGAAAGGGATAGAGAATAAGACAGAAAACATCACAATGCCACTCTATAAATCCATGGTACGCCCACACCTTGAATTCTTCGTGCAGTCCTGGTTGCCCCATTTCAAAAAAGATATATTAGAACTGGAAAAAGTACAGAGAAGGGCAATAAAAATTATTAGGGCTGTGAAACAGCTTCCATATGAGGAGAGATTAAAAAGACTGGGACTGTTGATTTTGGAAAAGAGAAGGGTGAGGAGGGATGTGGGAGAGGTCTATAAAGTCATGACTGGTGTAGAGAAAGTGAATAGGGAAAAGTTATTTACCCCTTCACATAATAAACAAACCAGGGATCACCCAATGAAATTAACAGGCAGCAGGTTTAAAACTAACAAAAGGAAATACTTCTTCACCCAACACACAGTCAACCTGTGGAACTCATTGCCAGAGGATGTCATGAAGGTCAAAAGTATAACTCGGTTCCAAAAAGGAATGAGATAAGCTCCTAGAGGACAGGTCCATCAATGGCTATTAGCCAAGATGGTCAGGTATGTAACCCACTGCTCTGGGTGTCCCTCAGCCTCTGTTTGCCAGACAGGGGATGGATCACTTGATAAATTGCTCTGTTCTGTTCATTCCCTCTGAAGCATCTGGCAGTGGCCACTGTTGGAAGACAAGATAATGGGCTAGATGGGCCATTGATTTGACCAAGTATGGATGTTCTTAGGTAGGGTAGTAGTCATATAAATACTTGGGATTCTCTTTGTATGAACAACTGTATTCACCTGGGAACAAAGGCTGGAACATTTGCTACTGCTTATTTGTTATTCACTGCTTGTTATTCTCCTGTTTCAAAAGTTTCAGCCATCCACTCAGGGAAGCAAATCTATACTGTCAGAGTTTCAGGGTAACTGCACCTGTATCCCTACTCGTGGTCCACTGCAGGAGGCCCAGTCAGGTCCCAGGTCTCCTGCCATCACTTATCTCCAGGCAAAAAGAAAAGGAGTACTTGTGGCACCTTAGAGACTAACAAATTTATTAGAGCATAAGCTTTCGTGAGCTACAGCTCACTTCATCGGATGCATCCGATGAAGTGAGCTGTAGCTCACGAAAGCTTATGCTCAAATAAATTTGTTAGTCTCTAAAGAACAATCAAAGTGCCTACACACATGCTAAAAGCTCCCCACAGCTCACCCATCAGCCTTATGGGGCCCTAGTAGGTCAAAGTCTTTCCAACCCATCCACAAGGTTTGGGTCCTGTCCATTTGCTGGACCAGAAAGAAGGTCCTGCGTCAGTTCAAACCTTTTTTTATATCAGAAGCTCTTTATCTGTCTGTTGGTCTCTGGACAACTGACTTTAAACCAATCTACACAAACCACTCAAGGGGTTGGCACCCCTCTGGAGGTGTTTACAATCTAAGTGATTCACCATAATCACACTCCCCCTCCTCACCCTGTTTTTGGTTCCCGGAGGAGTTGTAGTAACTCTCTCCGCTGAAGTTGCATACAGTCCCTGGCCCACAGTGGTACATAAACCATCAGCAAACGTAATACAATGCAACAGTCCCTGGCCCACAGTGGTACATAAACCATCAGCAAACGTAATACAAAGGTCCCCAAAGAGGCTACCAGGGGTTCAATATCTGTCATACATACATGAGCCTGCAGTGACCAGTCACACACCCTGAAGAGTTAGTAGTCCAAGTGAATAGCTTATGGCTACCCCTTAGGCTGAGAATAGCTTCTCCAGACTTTTGGATGAGTGCTCATGACTGAGGAATCCATTCATGGACATTAAGATCAGGTGGTAAAATAAAGGGCTAAATTCAATGGCCAGTTCACACACAATCAGCCCTAGAAAGTAGCATTCGGACCCTTGGTCCATTTCGTCCCCTGTGTGCCATGATCTTCCCAAGGCCAACGGGCTTGCTCCTCCCTCCCTGCTGTGCATGAGCAGTCCTGAAGTGACCTGCAGTGAAGACACTGAGATCTCAGCAGATAAGCCACGGTCAAGGGCACAAGAAGCGTTTGTATTAGGGCAGCTTGGTTTCCAGCTGATCTGAACACTGAGTGGTCCCAGGCCTGCCCCTCATTTAGCTCAGCCTCATGGGCTTGTTACAAGGAGGGTTTATTTTCTGGTAGCAGGAGAGGGTCCCTCTAGTTAAGGGCTGGGAAAGGTGCCATCTGGGCTGGGTGCTGATGGAGCTGCAGGAAATTAATAATTTTTATATATAAAAATGAAGATTTAGATGAGTTTCCAAAAGAATGTGCATGTGTGTCTCACGACGTGGTAACGGGTGTGGGCCACTGTGAATTGGCCCAGGCTGGTGCCAGCTGACGCATGTCCAGCAGGGCATGTGCAGAGCTTTGACAGTTTGCAGAGGTCCTGTGATGAGAGCAGGGCTCAGAGCAGGCATAGTGTCCACAGGAGTGTGGAGGGGGCAGCGGACCCTGTTTGGATAATGTTGGGTCCCTTGTAACTCAGGGCCAGCCCTGCCAGCCAGAGTGATAGGAGCTGGGAGCCTCCATTAAGTTCCAAATGGGACAAGTGCCCAAATCACACAGACTATCACCATCCCCAGCAAAAACTGTCTCCCTTGTTGGCAAAGAGGCCAAGCGCTTAGAGACCATAGGGGAATTAATTCCCCTTTCAACCCTAGTGAGTGTTGGGCACATTGCTAGGGACACCCCAGCCTCTGCTCTGCTTCTGCTGCAGCCGGAGACAGTAACCTCCAGAGCTGCCGTCCAGCCCCTTTCTCCAGTACAATAGTCACTAAGGATCACATTCTGCTGGGCCCGTTCACAGGTGTGCAGCAGGAGAAAGGTACAAGGAACCCTCCCTCCCATCCCCCCTTAAGCGCACAAGATCCTCAAGGGAGCGCAGGGAGTGAGACAGAGTTCCACCCCCAGGGGCAGAGGGGAGGGGGAAGAAGAGATGCCATGGCTCTGCCACACTGGCCAATGGAGCAAGTAGCCTCCAATTCTGGGCTGTCTGAACAGTACAATGGAGCCCTAGAAAACAACCACCACAGCCACAGCAACCAGCCTAGAGCCCCTTCCCCCATTTCTGACCAATTTCCAGTAAAAACTGGCACAATTCTGGCCTGGAATGAATCAAAATATACCCCATGCAAGAACTGCCCATTGTCCCAGCTGTATGCTGCCCCCTCTGTACCCTGCACATGCCATTTCTACTTACTAGCATCTCCTCCCACTCTTATAAGAAAGAGCCAGTTCTACAAATCCTGTGAAATGGATAATGGGGGTGAATTCTGTGCTGACCCAAGGCAGGGGGTGGCCTGGCGGGGCCCTGATTTGGCTTCCCCAGATCCCAGGTCTATTAATTAAGAATATTAAGAAAAATACACCAGATATTTTGCTTTCCATGGGACCAACAAAAGTGAGACAATTTCCTCCACTGCCTCAGGTGCCATTTTGCTACAAGAGATAGCTCCACTCAGCTCTTAGCCCACACCATTCCTTCATATGGCATAACGCCATCATGTGCCAGCAGTGCCCCTCTGCCAGGTACACTGGCCAAACCAGACAGTCTCTTCGCAAAAGAATAAATGGACACAAATCTGACATCAGGAATTATAACATTCAAAAACCAGTTGGAGAACACTTCAATGTCCCTGGTCACTCAATAACAGACTTAACAGTGGCAATTCTTCAACAAAAAAACTTCAAAATCAGACTCCAACGAGAAACTGCAGAACTGTAAACTGGACACCATTAAATTAGGCCTGAATAAGACTAGGAGTGGATGGGTCATTACAAAAACTAATTTCCCACTACTGTTACTCACACCTTCTTGTCAACTGTTTGAAATGCGCCACCCTCATTACCACTACAAAAGTGATTTTCCTCCCTTGGTATTCTACTGTTAATTGAATTGTCTTGTTAGCACTCACTCCCCACTTGGTAAGGCAACTCCCCTCTTTTCATGTACTGTGTATATATATATACACCTGCTACTGTATTTTCCACTCCAAGCATCTGATGAAGTGGGTTTTAGCCCATGAAAGCTTATGCCCAAATAAATTTGTTAGTCTCTAAGGTGCCACAAGGACTCCTCATTGTTTTTGCTGTTACAGAGTAACACGGCTACCACTCTGAAACCTGTTACCCAGGAGGGGTTCCCCCCATTTTACAACTAGGAAAACCTATGCAAAGAGAAGGGGGAGAATTAACATAAGCTCACAGCCAAGGGTTGTAGAGGAGTAGGGAGCAGAACCCAGGTCTTCTTCCTCTACCCTGTTTATTGGATCACACTCCATCCGGGATGGGCACAATGCTTTTGCCTCCACTCCTGGCTCCTAAGCCAACAAGCTACTGACCACCTCTTGCATGGTGCTGCAGAGCACCCTCCATGCCCCTCCCCTTGGCAGGCCACCCGTAAAATAGTTTTTTACGTGGTCTAGGCTAAAAACCTTGAGCTGACCAATTTGTTTAACTCCCGCACCCCAATGCAGAGACTACAGCAGCTGCCTACTGGCGTGCAGGGCACAAACAAGAAAGAAGCCTAGTGTCTGAGTGGCCATCAGAAGAAGATGGAAGAAGAATATTAAACTTCTGAAAAAACATTTCGGCTTCTCAGGGAAACCTGGGTATGTAGTTGCACTTGCACCTGGACTCTCGCTCTTCCTACAACAAATTCCATTTACTGAAGTCCTCCATAGGGCAGGGGGTCACAAGCACACCTACTGCCCAAAGCTGTAGTTTCCTGACCCCCTCAAGTCACGGTGCATCTTACAGGAAGAAGACTGTCCAGCGAGCTGAGGCCAGAGCCCACCACCCCAACAGCTGGATCAGTTTATCAGTCATTTATGGACTTTTGCAGCCATATACTGAGTTGCCCTTGATCCTTGTGCACAAAGGGGAGTGCAGTATTTGAGCTGAATGTTTGCTGGAAAGATGTGTTTATTTGTGAATTAGTGTGTGTCTGGGTATGGACTGATGTCTGTGTGTGACCGTGGGTGTATTCAGCAGTGTGTCTTGCCATTGATTCAGATCTGTGTTGTTGACACATTGGAATTCAAACACAGCATAAAGTATTTCTTTTATTTATCCTTAATTCATGTCATTGACCTTCTATGCAATGTTTGCCATTAAGCATGCCCGGGAGAAAGCTCTCTATTGTGGTTACAGCAGGGTAATATCAAAGTAGATCTCTATCTATTATTTAGATCCTTATCAGTATATGATGGGTGCTGTACTGATAGATAGATAGATAATAAGGTCTGCATGTTTGTTTGACAGTCAATATGGCTATTCTGTACAGCTCTGGCACAATTAGGCCTTGTCTACGCTTCCACTTTACAGTGCTGAAACTTTCTCGCTCGGGGGTGTGAAAAATCTGTGCAGACACCATTCACTGCATGTTTCAAAGCACACGAACCATTTAAATTAAAACCACCTTGTGCCCCATTGCCATGAAAACTTCCAGCTCCACTTATGATCCAGTACCCATTGCTCATATGAACATGGGGAAAGTGCCAGTATTTCTCAGCTGTTTAATTCCCAGAGTGAGTGATTTGAACTGAGCAGAATCTCTGTCCTGTCAAGTTCCTTACTCTTGGGTACTGGCAGAGTTGGTTCATTCAGTAACTGGAGCTTATGTGGGTTACATCAGATTTCCCAATACTCTGGGGCCTGACTCCTGGCATGTTTCCAAAGCAAACACAGCACTTGCCATGTCCTCGTCTCTTCCAGCTGTGAGAGCTCTGCATTCAGCTACGTGTGCATTTTTATTAACACACCACTCCAAATAGCTCCATTACCACTCACCCAGTATTTATCATCAGCAAATGTTCTATCAAGTCAGGTGGTCCTTTATTGGCCATACAGTGCATCAACTGCATTACTGAATATAAATTATATGTATATTTGCATTTCCAATTCAAAGCTGTACTGCCTGATTGTAGGCACTATAAGTTACTCTCAGCCTCAACACAACCCTGCAGTTGAGAAATGACATTTCTCTTGGATTTAATTTACTAAATGCATGACTGGCTTTTTTTCTTTCTTGATACAAATAGGTGTGTGTGTGCACATGTGTGATGCTGTGTGACTTGCCATCTCTGATGCACTGGCCTAGGGACCTACCTTATTCCTCACTTATCCAACTCCCCCCCCCACACACACAGAGCGCTCCCCATAGGCTCTATTGCAAACCCTTCCTCACCTGGCCAAGTAGGGAATGTGAACTAGTTCATTTGTTATTCATTGCAGCAGCCCTGATGATAATGAATTGCTCTGTATTCATGTGAGAATCACACACACTTCCAGAAGTGGCCCAACTCTGATTTAGTGTTTGTTAATGGGCCCTTGAAATGTTAATTTGCTCTACACAGACATGCTCAGCTCTCCACCTCTGGTTTCTGCTGTGGCCCCCTGGCCAGGGCAGCAATGCAGTCTTGGCTACTTTCCCACAGCCTGGGGGAAAATAATCAGAGGAGTTCCAGCAAACAGATAATTGGTGGAATCAGAGGTTACAACAGGAGGAGGGGGCTACAAAGAGATGAGCTGAAAAGACAACAAGAGGCAGGCTCCCACTGGGCAATGACTCGGAATAGGGCTGTCCCTCAGTTATTTCCACACCATGCTCACACTAGCTGGGAGCAGGTACCTCTGAGACCTCTGTGTGTGCGCGTCTAACCAGTTTGTTCTCTGAGCAACACCCAGTGTCTACCAGACCCTGCTTCCTCTTGCATTACCATGGGCCCGGCTGGCATCCCTTATGTTGGTGGGCACATGTGCCAGGAGTGCCACTGAAACCAGTGGGATTCCTCATGTAAATAAGTGCTACTGACATGAGTAAAAGCTGAACAGCCGGTGTCAAATTGTCCTGCAGAGACTCACGAGCATGAGTACCAACCTCAGGGCAGACTGTGCAGAAGCAGAGTACAAACCCCAAACTAATTTTGAGTTCTATATTTACACTGAACTCCTCAGGCACCGTAACAGCCTTAACATGGAGTCACAGACAGTCTCCTTGGGCACCCTGTTCTATCTCCCCACTCAGGTGAGCCCTTGTGATAGATGGTCCCTTACACTGAGGATCACAGCACTGTCTAGGTTACTCCCAGTCCCAGAGCTGTCCTGTCCATAGGACGGACTGGGGCAACCCCATGCTTTGGGGGATGTGGGGTCCTGGGTGATCTGGAGGGTTAGTGGGGGGCCTGGTATGGGCAGCAGCGAGCGACCTGGCCCCAGCCTGCTCCGCTCCACCCAGCTCTGCTCCATCCTGTTTCCCCTGGTGTCGCTCAGGAGAGGGGGTGGAAGCTGGAAAGAGGCAGGGTGGGGGCAGGGGCAGGGGCTTGGAGGAAGGGGTGCAATGGGGGTGGTGCTTGGGGCAGAGGTGGGGGTTGTCCCGGGCCCTGCACCCCGTTATGAATGGCCCTGCCCAGTCCCAAAGGACTAGTCACTCCAGGTCAATTACACTTTAGATCTCACACCAACGACAACGCTTGTAGCCAATCCTTTAATAAACTATTTAAAGGGTTATTAACTAGGAAAAGGAAATTAGTGTGTTATTTACAAGGTTCAAGCAGGTAACCACATAAACACAGATGAGTTCCAATCTTAAGTTAAAAAAATGAGTAGAAGCGTCTATGCTAAGCAAACTCTTTATGTCCTTTAGGGCTAACCCATGCTAAGCACTGGGGATCTTTTGCTTATGCCTAGTAATCCTGGCCCCTCATAGTCATACAACATAAAAAATGCAGTTCCTCCTTGTTAGAGCTTTATATTCTTTCCCTGTTCAGTTTGGAGTGGCAAATTCAGCTGTTGGGAGAAATTCACTTGCAAGACTCATCTTAGGGGTGGGGGAGGGAGCAGTTAACAAAGTCTTTTCTCCTGGGCCTTCTTTGCTGGGCTAGAGATAACACTTACTGTTGGAGACTCACATTTCTCTCTCATTAGTGCTTCTGTCCTGTCTGGTGATTTGCTGTTACACTTCAATGTTACCTTATAGCATGGGACGCAGATATTAGAAGTGAGAAGAATGCATTACAAGCTTTTCATAATGGCTAAATACTAGGCACAATCTTACAATGCCAACACACAGGTTAGCCAGATGGGTTTCCAGCCATATATTTGTCTGTGTTCAATGGGGCCTTGGGGCCTTGGCATGAGCTGGCACCTGGTCTGCCAGTGTCACAGCAGGGCCTTATTTGGTGACAGGATCAGGTAGTGGGATCTCGTTTAAACAGGACAGTTCAAAGAGCTCCTGAAGGGATGATGAGCCACCCTTGTAAAGGGCCTGTTTAGCGCAATGTGTGTCTACGGGTATGTCTACACTACCCATATTACAGCACAGCTGTGGCAGCACTGTGATGTGGGTAGTATATACATGCTTTATCGCAGGGGGAGAGCTCTCCCAGTGATAAAAAACCCACCCCGAATGAGCAGTGGTAGCTTTATCGCCAGGAGCACAGCTCCTGGTGATAAAGCGCTATCTATACTGGTGCTTTTCAGGGCTAAAACTTTTGTTGCTCAGGGGGGTGTTTTTTCACACCCCTGAACGACAAAAGTTTTAGCTCTGAAAGTGTCAGTGTAGACACAGCCTAAGATTTTCTGTCTCTACTGTTGATTTCCATAGCAATGGCTGTATCTGGTGTATGCTGTTTGGATGATCCCTGTTTTCACATCACACACCTATGTTATCTGCTTTCTATGGCAACACCATTCATGTCCAGTATGTCATGGGATAAATATCTGAACAGTTGTGTATTTAGCATTCAATGCCATTTGCACAACAGGACTGATGCAATCCTTGGATATATAAACAAGGGATCTTTGAGTAGGAGTAGGGAGGTTATATTAACTCTCTATTTGGCATTCTGGTGTCCACAATTCAAGGCTCTTGATAAATTGGAGGGGGTTCAAAGAAGAGCTATGAGAATGGTTAAAGGAACAGAAAACATTCCTTAGCAACAGACTCAATAGCTCAATCTATTCAGCTCAACAAAGAGAAGGTTACGAGGTGATTTGATCACAGTTTAGAAATACCTACATGGGGAACAGAAATTTGATAAGAGAGGGCTCTTCAGTCTATCAGACAAAGGTATAACAAGATCTAATGGCTGAAAGTTGAAACTAGACAAATTCAAGAGAGAAATAAGGCACAAATTTTAACAGTGAAGATAATTAACCACTGAAGCTACTCTCCCTCAAGGGTTATGGTGGAGTCTCCATTGCTGGCAATTTTACAATCAAGATAGGATGTTTTTCTAACAGACTTGCTCTAGTTCAAAGAGGAATTAATTTAGGGAAATTCTGAGGCCTGTGTTGTGCAGGAGGTCACACTAGCTGATCATGGTGACCCCTTTTGGCCTTAGAATAATAGAAATGTTGGGCTGGCAGAGACCTTGAGAAGTCATCAGGCCCAGCTCCCTGTGCTGTGGCAGGAGCAAGTAAACTTATAAATCTATGACTATTCTATAAAAAAATGGAGTGAAAGCCTCCCTGGTTCTCAATGAACATGGCATGTAGTGCTGGATTTGCCACTGCCACCATTGTTTCAGTTTCTTTGTGTGGAGGCTCCAAAAACTCATTGCTTCCCAACTGGGCCAGCTGTGAAGTGATCCCCCATGTTTGCCATGTGCTAGTCCTGTTCTGTACCATAACCATTATCCTGGGAAAAAAGGACAAACTGGGATGTTCATGCTGCTCACTGGAACCCCAGCTGGCCTTGCTTCCAGATGATAGGGATGGCCAGGCCTGCTCTGGAAAACAGCATGTTGTACTGTTCCTATAGCATAGCAGCATGATTTCCAGCGGAAATGACAGACCCATCAGACCCACGTCTGTCTAGTCCAGTAGTCTGTCTCTGGCAATGACGAACACCAGATGCTTTAAAGGAAGGTGCAATGAAACCCTTAGTTGAATGTTATGGAGCATCCTGCCCAGAAGAGAAATCTCTTTCTATCAGTATGAGGTGAATGCTGGCTTAGTACTTCTACCTTCTGTTCTCATCAACCATGGGTCATGTTGCTTAGAGGTGTCTAGCACAGCGAGCTCCTTGTCAATGACTGGATCACCAAGATGTTACATTTAAAAGGTGTGTGGCTGATTTGGGAGTGGGGAGGAGTTGGACAGTGAGCGGGTGATTTGGGAGCAGTGAGGAGATGGATGGTGAGAGGGTGAATTGGGAGCAGTGAGGAGATGGACGGTGAGCGGGTGATTTGGGAGCAGTGAGGAGTTGGACGGTGAGCGGGTGAAATGGTAACAGTGAGGAGATGGACAGTGAGCGGGTGAATTGGGAGCAGTGAGGAGATGGACAGTGAGCGGGTGAATTGGGAGCAGTGAGGAGATGGATGGTGAGTGTGTGATGTAGGAAGCTCATGGCAATCCTATAATTCGCAAACACTTCCCTTTCTGGGGAAATGAATTTCGCAGCCCAGGAACCGAGGATGTGAAGCCAATGGTGTTATTTCAGTTGGTCAAGTGTGTCAGGATCCTGCCCACTGACTGAGCCCAAGAGAAGTGTCCCGAGGCCCCCTGCAAGGCGCTGAGTTCCATCTATGGCTGTATTTCAGTCCCATGGTGATGTCATCCCTTAGTCACACACAAGGGTATAGGGCCCCTTCACTGCGCCAGTGACAGGTTCAAGGGCTGATATCTTCGGACAGTGTGGAGCTAGAAACAGTAGCATGATTCTTTAGGAAAGAGGAGATTCCCATCTTCCCAGCAGGAAGCACAGTTCTTGTCCCCAGCCTTTGAATGACCACAGCTATCTGGTTATAAAATGGTGACATTCTCATGTTTTAAATTGGAATAATAATTTTTAATTTTAATTATTAATAATAAAATCTGTGCAGCTAGACTCGTGGAAGCTAAGGTGCCTGGCTTTATAGATAGAAGGATACAAAACAGTCCCGATAAAATAGTAAAAACTCCATAAAATATCCCTTGTAAAAGCCTTTCTGCAACATGCATTGCACATACAGAACAGAGGCCAGGGTGACATGGGAGAAAGTGCTCATTAGTGATCTGTGGTCATGCCAGACTCATGCCCATTGCACATCAATCCATCTCTATCTCTCTATCTGCTCACACTCATTTATATTGAATGGAGATTTGTTTAACACGCTGATGTCTGCCCGGCACTTTGGTGACCGAGAGCTCCATACACATGCAAGTGCTGAGCATTATTATTGTAATCTGAAGTGACTGAAGGGGTCTATTTTTGAGAATCCTGTCTCACACCTTCCACAGAAAAATGCTCCTGTCCTGTCTTTTTGGGCACCTGATGGGCCATGTGAGTGACAGTCTGGTTACTGGCTCCACGAGAGGAAACAAACCACAGGCTGAAGAGGTGACAATGAGAAACACGACGGAGCTGAAAGGGCTCATGGGGGATGGACCTGTCAGGCGGCAGGCCCTTCACAGCCAGCTGCTCAGTTGTGACATAGATGGGACAGGCATAGAACAAAAGGCAGGGAGGTGCTGGGTTTGATGCTCTGATTGGCAGGGTGCACTCTGAGGTACTGGATGGTTTTGCCAATGGGCTAAGGAAAAATTGGAGGATTGGGCCAAAAGAAAGCTGATGAGGTTCAACAAGGACAAGTGCAGAGTCCTGCACTTAGGATGGAAGAATCCCATGCACTGCTACCGGCTGGGGACCGACTGGCTAGGCAGCAGTTCTGCAGAAAAGGACCTAGGGGTTACAGTGGACGAGAAGCTGGATACGAATCAGCAGTGTGCCCTTGTTGCCAAGAAGGCTAACGACATATTGGGCTGCATTAGTAGGAGATTGCCAGCAGATTGAGGGAAGTGATTATTCCCCTCTATTCAGCACTGGTGAGGCCACATCTGGAGTATTGAGTCCAGTTTTGGGCCCCCCAACTACAGAAAGGATGTGGACAAATTGGAGAGAGTCCAGTGGAGGGCAACAAAAATGATTAGGGGGCTGGGGCACATGACTTACAAGGAGAGGCTGAGGGAACTGGGGTTATTTAGTCTGCAGAAGAGAAGAGTGAGGGGGGATTTGAACAGTAGGAACAGCAGTCTTCATCTACCTGAAAGGGGGTTCCAAAGAAGATGGAGCTTGGCTGTTCTCAGTATTGGCAGATAACAGAACAAGGAGCAATGGTCTCAAGTTGCAGTGGGGGGATCAGGTCTAGGTTGGATATTAGGAAAAACTATTTCACTAGGAGGGTGGTGAAGCACTGGAATGGGTTCCCTAGGGAGGTGGTGGAATCTCCTTCCTTAGAGGTTTTTAAGGTCAGGCTTGACAAAGCCCTGGCTGGGATGATTTAGTTGGGACTGGTCCTGCTTTGAGCAGGGGGTTGGACTAGATGACCTCAGGAGGTCTCTTCCAACCCTAATCTTCTATGATTCTATAAACTCAGGGCATTGGGCATTGAGCTATGATAAACCCATTGTTTCATGTTCTCTGTGTGTGTATATCAATCTCCCCTCTGTATTTTCCACCAAATGCATCCGATGTAGCTCACGAAAGCTTATGCTCAAATACATTTGTTAGTCTCTAAGGTGCCACAAGTACTCCTTTTCTTTTTGCGAATAGAGACTAACACGGCTGCTACTCTGAACCCTGGGAGCAGAGCATGTCTGAAAGCCTGGCCCTATGACAGAGCTGCAGGGTAAGAACCTCGTCCCCAGTCAACGCAAAGAGATCCCTCTCAGGCCTCAGAGCCTGCAACAAGAGAGAGAGACCGCCTGGCTGCATCTGCCTTCCCCGAGCCCCAGGAAAAAGGGATGCATGTGCAGAGTACTGGAATGGGAAACTGAGGAGCACTCACAGAGATCAGGAAGTGAGAGCACTGGCTAGTGTCTAGGCGATGCGCTTGGAGATGCTTCCCCTTCTCTGTGAGCTGCTCCTACCACTGGGTAAAGAGACAGGCAAAAGCTGCTGTGAAACACTGTTCCCACGGGGCTGTCGGTCAGTAACACATCTCAGAAGGGAAGGTGGAGTCGTATGTCTCCAAAGTCCTCGTGCTGGGTGAGTTCTAGGACATATTCCTGCCTGGGGATTTGACAGCTCCCCTGATGTTTTATGCTCTCTCTGCTGGGGGAGGGGATGGCTGGCTTCTGCTGTGAAATCAGCCCATGGCTCTCCATGTTCCTGCTGCCTGTAGAAGGCTGCAAACACTGACTGTCCCTGATGTTTTGCAGAGGTCAATGATTGGTAGGCACAGGCTGAGTTAGCTAATGGCTGTGGCATGCAGCACAGGGCCCCACTGTCTGAATTGCAGCTCGATTAAGTTGTACTTAAAATACTCTGGTCTGGCCCAGGCCATGAAGGACTGAAAGTTGCTGTTTGGTTTGACATAGATTGGTGGTCTCAGTGCCATTCGGAGTGGGCAGGATCCCTCATCACACAAACTACTATCACAAATGTCATTCGCGGATCCTTCAGGGCTAGTCTCAGCAGATGCTAGAGACTCCATGACATCCATGAGGGATTGTGCTAGTGCTGTTGATTGCACATATCATAATGATGGGCAGCAAGACAAAACCCTAAGACAGCTGAGACAGATAGTCCAAAGACTGATTGCCCCATGGAGACCAGCTGTAGGAGTTTTATTGCTGTGCAGACATACCCTAAGAGATTGAGGAGAGTCTGCTAAGGCCACGAACTCACCCCAAACTGAGGACCTCCAGACTGGTAGGAAGTGACCCAGGGGAAAATTTAATTTGGGCTAACTCAACTGGGCCTGACACTTTGATAAACCCCTAGGGCCTTGGGCTGGGACTGGTGGAGTAGGTGGGCCTGCATCCCCCTACCTTCCCTCCCCCCAACCGCTCCTCCGTAGTGACAGAGTCTGGGGGAGCAATTGAAGCACTCTGGGGTGACTGAGGCCATAGCTGGGGCCCCCTTCTGGAATGACTAGGCCAGCAGAAACTGTAAGGCCATGAGCTGACAACTAGGCCAGCTTGTCATTGGACCTTCCCACTACACACCTACACAGTCTTTATTGGGGCATTCATTGCACTGGCTGAGGTACACCACATGTTGTGATAGGCATGTGTAGGACCCATAAATCTTGAAAGGTGTGTGTGTGTGTTGGGGGGGGGGTTTGATCACTGTAGCAGTTCAGATTTGTCTGCAGGTTTAGCATCTGTTGTTCTGGCAGTTCATGGGTCCTGGTCTGTGGGTAGCTGGCTTCCAAAGATGAGCTTGGTGAGGGTGAGGGGTTGTTTGAAGGCCAAGGAGGGGGTTGGGGAAAGATTTCTTTCAGGATGTGGTCCCTGTTGACGATGGGTTGCAATTGTGTAATTATACCCCATGTGGATTCCAATGTGGGGTGGTTGGTGAGCAGTCAGAGGGCTGTTTTTTATTTTTCCATATTGAAGGCAGGGTCTCTTGGGTTGTTTGGTAGGCCTGTTCTATGATACAATCTACTTCTTTGGTGGAGTGTCCTTGTTTGGTGAAGGCAGTTTTAAGTGCATTAAGGTGTGTATCCTGGACTTTCTCCTTGGAGCATTTTCTCTGGTGTTTGAGTGCCTGGCTGTAGATAACAGATTTCTTGCTGTGTTTGGGGTGGTTACTGGATCTTGAAGGTAAATGGCATGATCCATGGGTATCTGGTTGTCTGTAGGGTTCCATTGTTGAAACTGATCATGGAGTCCAGGAAGTTGGTGCGGGCGTCGGAATGCTCAAGAGAGAGTTGTTGTTCATCAGCGATCCCTCGAGGTCAAGGATGATCTCTTTCATAGGTTTTATTTTTCATGGGTCCTTTGGTGACTGAGTAGTCTGATTCTTGAGCCACAGGCTCGTTGGCAGACATTGATCATTGGTAGACATTGCCCAACCCAAGGGAAGACAGGGTTGGGCCACAATTGCTGCTTAACAGTTGACTTGCCTTTCTTTTTTGGCATTTTTCTGTGACCAGGTGTCACTGTGCCTTCGTGGCTCATGACTGAGAATACCAAATTCAGGACAAACCACTGAGAAATAGGGAGACACCCTCCAAAACCGAGGATTATTCTCCCATAAGGTATACCAAACCAGCAACAAAAGTAAACTTCTGTTTCACCACAATGGCTAACAAGAAGTCAGACATACAGCCTCCTTAAGAGGTTTCAGAGTAGTAGCCATGTTAGTCTGTATTCAAGTCCTTGTATCACCACCAGAAACACTAGACTTAATGATGAGTGGTTCTTTAAAACCAATTTTATCAAATAAAAGGTTCTTCTGATCCCAAAGGACCAGCAACACACCCAGGTCAATATACAGCTCAGATCTTACCCAATAATCACACTGTTGCCATCCTTTAGTATCTAAAATTTAAAGGTTTATTTATAAAAAGAAAGAAAGGTGAGGGTTAAAATTGGTTAAAGGAATCGAATACATACAATAATTGCAAAGTTCTTGGATCAGGCTTGTAGCAGTGATGGAATAAACTGCTGGCTTGTTAAGTCTCTGGTTGCTTCCAAATCATTGGAAGGTCCTCAGTCCCTTGGTTAGAATGCCCCCATTAGTACAAGTTCATCAGAGTCCAGAGGTTTGGGCAGGAAAGAGGCAAAACGGAGATGTTTCCAGGGTCTTTTGTAGCTTCTGCCATGTGAAGGGAAGCCCATTGTTTCAAACAAAGCCCGCAGCACAGCTAGTGGAAAATCACAGGGAACAAGATGGTGTTTGGAGTCGTGTGGGCAAGTCACACGTCCATGCATGATTTCGCTTAGTCATAGCAGAGGCCATTACCTATACTTCAGATGGAATGTTCACAGGAAAGTTTATTCAGTGTAAATGGGTGTCTTCAAGTGTGAGTTAAGTGTTCTTTTAATGGGCCACCTGACTTGAATAGTCCCTTCAAGATGTGCAAGCTAAATACCTTGTAGGCTGTGATGTTATTGACATGAACTGTGACCGAATAGATCATTGTTACAAAATCTCATACAAAGGAGGTCAAGTAAGGCGTCTATGAAAAGGTCATGATTTGCTAGTGATGATTATGCTATCTGTATGCATGTATCATTTTTGTATTTAAAGTTATGAGTATTGGCTCTATACCTGTTTCAAATGTTGGCTCCTGGGGTAACGCCCATGAAGTAATCAGCCAGATATGCCATGTAAGATATCTGCAAAAATGTTATAATTTGCCAGATATGATAATCTTGTTTATATGTTTGTACTGCCTTTGTGTTATGAGTTATAGATATGTCTGTATTTCAAACTTGTGCTATGCTTCTGGTTGACACCCCAGACAGTTTGGCATCTGCTCAGACTAGCCTGCTTGATGGCCCATTAAGGACCATCAACTATACTATTGACTCATTGAGAGACAGCAGATACACCTTATGACTCAGCAAGGCCTGTAGGGAGATGCTTATGGAGAGAACTCTAAGGCTTCCAAGCCATGTGCTGGGTAGCTTGTGTTTGAAACAAAGGAAGCACAGGCCACATGGCAAGAGACTATAAAAGGCAGCTGCATCTTCTCCATTTTGTCTTCAATCCTGCTTCTTACCTCTGGAGGAACTTTGCTACAAACTGAAGCTCTAAACAGTGGACTGAATGACCCATCCAAGCTGGGGATGTACTCCAGAGACTTGACTTAAGCCAGCAGTTTATTCCATCACTGCTACAAGCCTAAACCAAGAACTTTGCCATTACTGTATGTAATTAATTCTATTTAACCAGTTTTAACTCTCATCTATATTTCTTTCTTTCATGAATAAACCTTTAGATTTTAGATTCTAAAGGATTGGCAACAGCATGATTTGTGGGTAAGATCTAACTGGTATATTGACCTGGGTCTTGGGCTTGGTCCTTTGGGATCGGGAGAACCATTTTTTCTTTTACTGGGGTATTGGTTTTCATAACCATTCATCCCCATAAGGAGTGGCGCTGGTGGTGATACTGGGAAACTGAAGTGTCTGAGGGAATTGCTTGTATGACTCTTGGTTAGCCAGTGGGGTAAAGCCGAAGTCCTCTCTGTTTGGCTTGTTTTGTGTGCCTTAGTAGTAAAGGACCCCCAGCCTTGGGCTGTGACTGCCCTGCTCTAAGCAATTTGTCCTGAATTGATACTCTCAGTAGTGTCCCGACAAAGGTCGCTTTATTACATAGGCATTACCACAGGAGCAAACATATTTGAAATACAGGTATAGAGCCAATACTCATAACTTCAAATACAAAAATGATACATGCATACAAATAGCATAATCATATTCAGCAAATCATAACTTTTCTATTGACACCTTACTTGACACACATTCTATAAGATTTGTTGCAATTATATAACAGTGGTAGCAACAATGATCTGCATGGTCATATTTTAATCAGGTAACGTCACACCAGGGCAAGGCGATTTTCCTCAAAAGTGGACAAGTCTTCACCAGTTACCCCTATTCTGGGCTACTGTCTCCCAGTGTGTGGTGTCAATGCCACATCTCTTGATGTTTATCTTGAGGGTGTCTTTAAAACATGTCTTTTGGCCTCTCCATTTCCTTTCTCCTTTGGTGAGTTGGGCATACAGTAGTTGTTTTGACAGGTTTCAGAGTAACAACCGTGTTAGTCTGTATTCACAAAAAGAAAAGGAGTACTTGTGGCACCTTAGAGACTAACAAATTTATTTGAGCATAAGCTTGAGCTGTAGCTCACGAAAGCTTATGCTCAAATACATTTGTTAGTCTCTAAGGTGCCACAAGTACTCCTTTAGTAGTTGTTTTGGTAAGTGTACATCAGGCATGCGTACATTGTGCATGCTACACCTCAGATGGTGCTGGATAATCAGGCCCACCAAACTGAAGATTTTGGCCTATCTGAGGACACTGACATTAGTGCGATGATCCTCCCACTTTATGTTGAGGATCTTCCGAAGAAAGTGCTGGTGCTGGCATTCCAGGTTTTTCAGGTGTTTTCTGTAGGTCATCCAAGTCTCACAGCCATAGAGGAGAGTTGGGATTATCACCGCTTTATAAACTAAAAGTCTAATATGTGTTCTGCTGTTGTGATTGTTCAACACCCGGTGAGACAGCCTGTCAAAGGCAAGGCTGGCACAGCGAATTCTGTGCTGAATCTCAACATCTATGTCTGCCCTCTGTGAGAGATGGCTGCGAAGATAGGCAAAGTAATCTACATTTTCCAGATCTTCTTTATCGATATAGATCTTCCTTGCTGGGTCTGATGACTGACCAGGGACTGGCTAGTGGAGAACTTTTGTTTTGCCGATGTTCAGAATTAGCCCTAGGCTTTTGTAAGCTTCAGAAAAGCAATTAAGGGCTATTTGAAGATCCTCTTTTGAGTGCACAGTCATCTACATACTAGAATTTGTTTTTAGTTCTGGCACGGAGACGAGAAAGGTTGAAGATGTTGCCGTCAATCTGATGCTGGATGCCAATGCCCTGTGGTAGACGGTCTTGGGTTAGGTATTCATAGCGGCTAAGAAATTGGAGAAAAGGGTGGGTGCCGGTACACAGCCTTGTCTTACATCAGTTCGGATGACAAAGGGCTCAGAGATAGAGCCACTGCACAGGATGGAGGCAGTCATCTGGTCATGGAGGAGTCTTACAATGGTGATAAATTTGCTTGGGCAGCCAAACTTTGACATGATTTTCCACAGAGCCTCATGGCTGACAGAGTTGAAGACTTTGGTCAGATCGTTAAAGGTCATATAGAGCTCCTGGTGTTGTTCTTGGCATTTTCCCTGGATCTGCCTGGCTGCGAAAATCATTTCGGTTGTGCCTCGTGTTGGTCTGAAGCCACACTAGGACTCTGGAAGTACCTCCTCTGCAAGAGGGAGCAAGTGATTCAGTAAGATTCTAGCAAGGATCTTCCCAGTGATGGAGAGGAGGGCAATGCCTTGATAGTTGCCACAGTCGGCTCCGTCTCCCTTTTTGAAAATGGTGATGATAGTAGCATTACACAAGTCAGCAGGGATTTCTTCGGTGCGCCAGATTTTGAGGAGCAGCAAGTGAAGCTTGTTAGTCAGTGTTTCTCTCCCTAGTTTCAGTACTTCAGTGGTATGCCATCAGAACCTGGAGCTTTATTGTTTGTCATTTGTTTAATTGTTTGCAGACCTCCTCAGGTGTCGGTGGGTTGGCAAGAGTTTCCCAGATTGGGTGCTGAGGGATGGAGTCGATGGTGTTATCAGTCACACTCAAATCTGAATTTAGAAGCTTTTGGTCATGTTCCTTCCAGCGCTCTTTGATGGGTTCGTTTTCTTTAAGAAGGGCACTACCATCTTTGGATCTCCGAGGTATGAGGCCACATGAGTTTGGTCATACAGGGTTTTTCTCTCACAAAAAAAGCTCTGCATATCATGTCTGTCACTGAATGTTTAGATTTCTTTTGCTTTGTCCTCCCACCATTTGTTTTTGATTTCTCGGATCCTCCTTTGAACTTCAGCTTTGAGGTGATGGAAAGAGCTCAGCTTTTGATTGGGGATAATAGTTGGTTTTGCCAGTTGCAGAAAGCTTTTCTCTTCTTGTTCAAAAGTGCTGTAATCTCAATGTTGTTGTTGTCAAACCAGTCCTGATGGCGGTGGGTAGCAAGGCCAATGGTTTCCTTGCATGCCTGATGGATGGTATATTTTAGGGCTTCCCAGCCTTCTTCAACTCTTGTGTTGCCATTTCCAGGTGTGCAGATGGCCAGTTTTTTTACTGAGGAGTGTTTGAAAGTTCTCTTGTGTGCTGAGGATTGAAATCTTTTGGATGTTGTGTTGCCGTCTGTGTGATTTGGATTGCTTTCTGTGTTTTGGTGCAATCCTGATGGACATGACTGACCTCACCAGGCGATGGTCAGTCCAGCAATCATCTGCTCCTCTCATGACATGAGTGATTTGGACATCTCTGCGACCCTGTGTTCTTACAATGCCATAGTCTAGGAGGGGCCACTGTTTTGAGCGGGGGTATTGCCAAGTTGTTTTGTACTTGTTACTTTGCCTGAAGTTTGTGTTTGTGATCACATTGTCATGCTCTGCACATTTGCTGAGTAGAAGGATGCCATTGGAATTGATCTTGCCCACTCCTTCCTTCCCAATGGTGCTACTCCATATGTTAGAATCTTGGCCAAGTCTTGCATTAAAATCCCCTAAGAGGATTATTTTATCTGTTTTTGGAATGGATGACAAAATTTTATCAAGGTCATTGTAGAAGGTTTCTTTCTGTTCTTCTTCAGTGTCAAGAGTCGGTTCATATGCACTGATGATAATGGCAAATGACTTATTGACCAGTTGGATGCAGAGGGTCACAAGGTGCTTATTGATGCCAATGGGGAGCTCAGTCTGGTGGTTGACTAGAAGGTTTTTGATTACAAAGCCAACAGTATGTATTCACCTGTTGCTTGCTGGTTTTCCTTTTCAGAAGAAAGTGCCCTCTTCCCTCAAGTGGCCTTCATCTGCACATCTTGTTTAGCTGAGAGCAGCGATGTCGATGTTGTACCTCAAGAAGTGGTTGTTAAACTTGTGGTGGAAGTCTGTGAGGGAGTTTACATTGCCTGTCCAGAAGATGCAAATGTCATCAATATATCTCAGGTATACCATTGGTTTTGTGATGCGTTTGTCCAGAAGTTTTTCATTCAGGTGGCCCATGAAGAGGCTGGCATGTTAGGAAGCCATCCTAGTACCCATGGCTGTTCCCCTGGTTTGAACAAAGTGTTTGCTGCTGAGTGTAAAGTTGTTATGGGTGAGGATGAAATGAATGAGTTTGGCAATGATATCTGAGGTCTGCGAATTGTCTTGTAGATATTTGAGACAGGCAGCGATGCCATCATGATGAGGGACATTGGTGTCTAGGGAGGTGACATTCATGGTGGCAAGGATGGTGTTCTGAGGGAGGTTGTTAATGTTGTGGAGTTTCTGGAGCAAGCACAGCATGAGAGAGAGGCCCCAGACTAGCCAATAGTGCAGTGCTTGGAGCACAGAGCTGTGCTGTGCTGATGCAGAGCAGGGACTTGAACTTGGGTCTCCTGCAGCCCAGCTGAAGCCCTCACCACTTGCTAGTTGAGAGGGGGCTTTGCTCGTTCTTGCTTTCTCTGGCCAGACATTCCAGCCTGGCCCTGAAAAAGCTCCCTGGTGACACGAGTTGAATCTGGTATGTCCTCTTGAAAAGCTTTGGTTTTGATGAATTACCATTTTCCAACAAGACCTCTTTTGCTGGATATTCTTGACCAGGTCCATTCCTGACTAATTTGTCTGTTGGTTAATCATTGTCCCAGCTCACACATGTTATGGGTATAGAATTCCTTTATTCTTTCTGTCAGCTGCTATTATAGGGATTTCTACTCTGATTAAAGAAAATTAAAATATTGGATCGCCCTGGAGCCCCTTGGAGATCCCTTTGGAGACCTCCCAGATTCCCCTGAAGAACCCTAGATTCCTTTGGAAATCACTATATATCACCATGGAGATCAAACAGATGCATACAGAGATCAGACCCAAAGAGCAGCTCAAAGCACTTCAGATATTACCCTATGTCAAACCTAAGACTGTCCCAAGAATCACCTTGTCTCAGCTGAGGGATACTCTAAGATCAGCCCAGAATAGGAGATGCGAGGAACAAAACTGTATTTTATCCTAAAAAATGTAGTGATTTTGGAGGGATTCTTCCCAGAAGTCCTGTCTTGCCTGCAATCGTTATCCAGCACTTCCCTCTCTGCTACAACAACATGAATCCTTCATGTGTCTTCTGAAAAATTCTGAAAAATTCATTGGCTTGTACTTTCCATTAGTCCAAAGGGCAGCTGTCCAATGAGTTGTGCAGCGGTGACTGGAAAAGGGTCAACTTCCCATTGTGCAACTTTTCCCATCCCATAATGTCATCTATATCCCATAATTTTTGCACCTTTTTTCAAAATCACATGAACATGTGCATCCCTCCTTGCCAGCCGCTACCTCTGATAGACGCACGGAGTCTGCACAGCTCTTCACTAATGTCACAAGCATTGCAAGCACAGGGTGCACGACCCTCTGGAATTTGCAGAGCTGTGAGAAGAACTGAATCAGCGGGGAACATGATAATTTCTTGGAGGACAGATTGTTGTGGGACATGGTGAGAACCAATTCAAGGTTGATGGTGGCATTCACAGAGGAGCTACAAGTGGAGGAATGCAGCTTCTTGGCCTAATAAAGGAGCACTGACTGGTGTGATCGCATTGCAATGCAGGCTTGAGATGATGAGCAGTGGCTGCAGAACTTTTGGATGCACCAGGACACATTCCTGGATCTCTGTGCTGAGCTCTCCTCAGCTTTCCAGTGCAGGAACACCAGAATGAGATCTGCACTGACAGTGGAGAAGCAAATGGTGATTGCTCTGTGAAAACTTGCAATGCCAGATTTTTACTGATCAGTTGGAAATCCTTTTGGAGTTCGAAAATCCATTGTGGGGGCCATTGTCATGCAATTGTGCAGGGCCATTAATTGCATCCTGCTATGCAGGACCATGACTCTGGGCAATGTACAGCACATAGTGGATGGATTTGCAGCAATGGAGCTCCCAAACTGCGGTGAAGCTATAGATGGCACACACATCCCTATTTTGGCACAAGGTCGCCTTGCTACAGAGTACCTCAACAGAAAGAGCTACTTTTCTATGGTTTTGCAAACATTGGTGGATCACTGGGTATGCATCACCAACATCCATGTGGGCTGGTCATGATATTTGCATCCTTAAGAACTCAGGTCTTTTCAAAAAGTCCCTGCACACAGGGACTTTCTTTCTTGATCAGCGGATTACCATTGGGAATGTTAAAATGCCCATAGATACCTGGGGGACCCAACCTACCCCTTGCTCCCATGGCTCATGAAGCCATACACCAGCCCCTAGACAGCATCAAGGAAAGATTTAGCTACCAGATCTGCAGGTGCAGAGTGACAATTGAATGTGGTTTTGGTAGGGGAAGGGATGCTGATGTTGTTAACTCACAAGATTGGCTCTCAGTGAGAAAAATACCCCAGTGGTTATAGCTGCCTGCTTTGTCCTGCATAATATCTGTGAAGCAATGGGGGAAAACGTGCCACTTGTGTGGAAGGGCTGTCTGCTGAGTGTGAACATCTGTACACAAGGGTTATATAGTTCAGGCAGGCTTTGAAAGTGCACTTTAACAGTGAACCACATTAATGTACTGTGCTTTACCTGGCCCTGCTGTTTCAGGCTGGTTAGGAATTGTGTGGTGCTTGATGTGCATATATGCTATAACACAGCCAATGCATCTATTAATTTTGCGTTGCTTACTGTACATTTATGAGTATTAGGCCTGGTCTACAGTACGCGGTTATTTTGGAATTAGCTGAGTTAATTTGAAATAAAACGATTCCATTCACACTACCAAACTGTTTTTTTCTATTTAAAGGGTTCTTTAATCTGATTTCTGTATTCCATCTCGGCAAGTGGAGTAGCGCTAAAATCGAGATCGCCGTTCCGAGTTACAGGTACTGTGTACACTATTCGACGTTATTGGCCTCCGGGAGCTATCCCAGAATGCTCCCTTGTGGCCGCTCTGGACAACACTCTCAACTCCAATGTACTAGCCTGGTAGGTAGTAAAAGCCCCGGGAACTTTTGAATTTAATTTCCTGTTTGGTCACCATCAGCACAGGTGACCATCAGCACAGTCCACCACGCAGTCTTGGATTCGCAGACGAGCTCCAGCATGGTCTGAATGGGAGGTACTGGATCTCATTGCATGTTGGGGAGACAAATCTGTTATGGCAGAACTACATTCCAAAAAAAAGAAACGCAAATACGTATGCTAAAGTCTCCAGGGCCATGACGGAAAGAGGCTACTCCAGGGACACAGAGCAATGTCGTCCAAAAATCAAGGAGCTCAGGCAAGTGTACCAAAAAGCCAGGGAGGCGAACGGGTGCTCTGGGTCACAGCCCCATACATGCCGCTTCTACCGTGAGCTGCATGCAATTATGGGGGGTGACACCACCAGTACCCCACCACTGTCCGTGGACACTTGCAAGGGGGGAGTAGCGCGGAGCGAGGAGGATGAGTTATTGGAGGATGAAGAGGAGGAGGAGGACAGTGCACAGGCGGCAAGTGGGAAATCTGTTTTCCCCCTTGCCAGGATCTAGTCTTAACGCTGGAACCAACAGCCTCCCCCCACTCCCAAGGCAGGCTTCTGGACCACGACCCTAGAGAAGGCACTTCTGGTGAGCGAGAGCTTGATCAGAGCCACGCGGTGGGGGGGTGGGGGAAACCCAGCTGCACTGGGCTGTTCGCGTTTAGTTTAAAGGGCTCATCCCTGCTCAGAGCCTCATTGGAGCCACACGGCGTGTGTGGGGGTGTGTGTGTGTTGTATGAAGTGATCATCCCAGAGAGCCTGCAGACCCTCCTTTTATATGGCAAACCCACCAGGCTTTGCTTGCTATGGGAAAGGGGGCCCGGCAGTTTGAAAGTATTGAAATGAATGCAGAAGAAGCAGAATGCCACATGTCCCTAGGGCTTACCATGGCTGCCTGCAAGCTGAATTCTGTTGCCCGGCCGCATGTGATGGCTTACTCACACCAAAGTGGCAGGCACTTCAGTATAAGAGGCAAAATGCGACCTTGTACAGAAAGAACATGTGCTGTGTACTATGAATTGCCTGTTTCACTGAGAAAGAATGTCCCCTTTGTTCTCTAAAATGTATCTTTTAAAATACGACCCTCCCCTTTTCTCCTCCTGCAGGTGCAAATGTGTCAACGCAACCCCTATCTACTCCATCCCAGAGGCTGGTCCAGATTAGAAGACGGAAAAAATGAACTCGGGATGACATGTTCACTGAGCTCATGCAGACCTCCTGCACTGATAGGGCCCAGCTGAATGTGTGGAGGCAAACAATTGCGGAATCTCATAAAGCGTTAAATGAATGCAAAGAGAGGAGGGATGCGTGCGATGAGAGCAGGTAGGGTGCTATGGTCAAGCTCATGCGGGAGCAAACTGACATGCTCCGCTGTTTGGTGGATCTAATGCGGGAAAGGCAGCAAGATCACAGACTGCCGCTGCAGCCCCTGTATAACCGCCCTCCCTCCTCCCCAGTTCCATAGCCTCCTCACCCAGACGCCCAAGAACATGGGGTGGGAGAGGCTACGGGAACCCACACACTCAACCCCAGAGGATTGCACAAGCAGCAGCAAACTGGCATATCCAAAATTTTGATTTGGTTTCTGGACTTGTACCTTTCCTCCTCCTCCACCCCCCTAAACCAATTACCCCCCCCCCATCTACCTTCTGATTTCTCTCAATGTGTTGTGCAACAAATAATAAAGAACATTTTTTAAACAATTGTGACCTTATTTCCTTTCATATAGATAGGGGGCGGGTAACTTCAAGAGAAACAAACACAACTGTCATACTGTACCCTGGCCAGTTATGAAACTGGCTTTCAAAGCTTCTCTGATGCGCAGCGCACCCTGCTGCAATCTTCTAATTGCCCTGTTGTCTGGCTGTGCGAAATTGGCCACCAGGTGAGATGCCTCAACATCCCACCCCACCATAAACGTCTCCCCCTTACTCTCAAAGATATTGTAGAGCACACAACAAGCACAATTGAAATATTGGTTGTGCTGAGATCTAACTGAGTCAGTAAACTGTGCCAGCATGCTTTCAAATGTCCAAAAGCACACTCTACCACCATTCTGCACTTGCTCAGCCTATAGTTGAACTGCTCCTTAGTACTGTCCAGGGTGCCTGAGCATGACTTCATGAGCCATAGCATTAAGGAGTAGACTGGCTCCCCGAGGAGAACTATAAGCATTTCAACATCCCCAACAGTAATTTTCTGGTCTGGGAAGTAAGTAACCCCTGGCGGTTTACGTACTGGCTGCCCCGGTGTTCCGGGGCCAAGATAGGGATATGCGTTCCCTCTATCGCCCCACCGCAGGTAGGGGACCCCAGCGCATTAAAGCCATCCACGATGGTTTGCACATTTCCCAGAGTCACTACCCTTGATAGCAGGTGGTCAATGATTGCGTTGGCTACTTGCAACACAGCAGCCCCCACAGCAGATTTCCCCCACTCCAAACTGATTCCCGACTGACCGGTAGCTGTCAGACGTAGCGAGCTTCCACAGGGCTATGGCCACTCACTTCTCAGCTGTGAGGGCTGCTCTCGTTTTGGTGTCTTTGCGCTTCTGGGCAAGGGACAGCAAATCACAAAGTTCCATGAAAGTGGCCCTACGCATATGAAAGTTTCACAGCCACTGGAAATCGTCCCATACCTGCAAGACTATGCGGTCCCACCAGTCTGTGCTTGTTTCCCGGGCCCAGAATCGGCGTTCCACAGCATGAACCTGGCCCAATGCCACCATGATCTCCCAATTGCCACATGCCATGCTTCTAGAAACATCTGTGTCCATGTCCTCATCAGTATAGTAAAGGCACTGTTGTTGCTTCCTCACCCAGTTTTGCAGGTACTGCACATACTGTTGGATAATGCGCGAGGTATTTACAATGGTCAAAACTGCAGCGGAGATCTGAGCGGGCTCCATGGCTATGGCGCCTACACAGGTAATCCTGGAAAAAGGGCGCGAAACGTAGGAGAGCAGAGTGGCAGTGGAAGAGGTGCTGTTCGGTTCATGATAGCCGAAAAAAGGCAGGAAATGGTTGCCTTCTGTAGCTTTCACGGAGGCGGGAGCCCCGGACAGACAACATGGAGAAGCTCGATAGCACGGCAAGAGTAGGAGTGCAGAGTTGGTGGCGGATGCTGTGCTGCTTGGTTCACAATGGCCAAGCAGAGTTGGCAGCGGAAGCGTTCGATGAGGAAGAGAAAGAGTAGATACTTATAGAGATTACATAGAAAGAGGAGAGGAAATGCGAGGTGGATTCATAGTACCAGGAGAGAAGCGGTGCACCGTACTGCACCGTCTGTTGAAAGCAGTATGGCGTCTGCATGCCAAAAAGGTGCAAAACAATTGTCTGCCATAGCTTTCACAGAGGGAGGAGCAACTGACGACACACACCCAGAAACACCCGTGAGAATGTTTTTGCCCCATCATGCACTGGGAGCTTAACCCAGAATTCCAAAGGGCAGCGGGGACTGCGGGAACTATGGGATAGCTACCCACAGTGCACCGCTGAGACATTCGATGCTAGCCTCGGTATTGTGAATGCACTCCGCCGAAATTCATGCGCTTTAGTGGGGACATACAAGACTAAATGTATAAAATCGCTTCCGAAAATTTGAATAGAATAATTTCAAAATAATTTTGTACTGTAGACGTACCCTTATACTGTGTTTGTCACTGAACCTATGTCCCACTGTACAATAACAAGTAAGTCAATGCTGTCAGAACTGCTAGGTACTCTTCAGCATATGTTATGAACTAATAAAATCAATTATATTCCAAATAGTAGCATTTTATTCAGTAACAAAATCAGTGAAAAGAAAAGTCTGTGCACTTTTAAAGAAAATATATTAAAAACTTAATAAATTAATAGACTAGAATGTCTGAAGGGGAAAGAACATATGTGTCCATTTTAGCTACACACACACGAACCATGGCCCTCACAGATCAGTGTATGTGAAGCTGTGGCTGTCCTTGATGTCCCCTGGGATAGAGTGGCAATGGCTGGGCTTCAGCCCCTGATACCAGGTGGAATATTGAGAGGGGGACGCAGGTGCTGGAATGGAGTTCTCCATGGATTGCACAGGGAGGTGAGCCCCAGATTGTTGAACCTGCAGGTCCACAAGAGTCTGCAGCATCTGTGTTTGCAGCCAGAGAAGCTCCGTGATGTCCTGGTGCATCTCCCTTTCCTTTTCTGGCCAGGACACCTGGGTCTTTCTCCTATCTGCTCTTTCCTTCTCCAGGCTATCTGCAATATTCACACTCCAGACCCTCTGATGCAGCACTGGCTTGCAGGATCTCACTGAGCATGTCACTCTGAGTCCTCTTCATTCTCCTTCTTTTCAGGTTCCATGGGTGTGGAGGGGGACTGCCTCAAGGCCGCAATAGCAGAAGCAGCTCCAGGCAACACAGAGGTACAATGGAAAGCAAACATTAAGATTCTGAACTCCTTTTCCTGGCCCCCCTAAAGTTTTAAACCAGGCATGCAGATTGATACTTCTGCCTCAGAGCTCTTGTGCACTGCACAACTCAGCTCCAGCCATGATGAGTACGGCTTGCCAGTGGTGAGGGAGATGAAGAGGGAATTGCTCAGTTGCATGAAGCTATGAGGATAAGGCAGTAGTACTGAATGCTGGCACCATTTTCCACGAGGGGTGGGGACTTTAGCTGATATCTCACTCCTGAGGGTGACAAAGGCATAGAGAGCACAGTTGCTGCTGTCGTCCCAAAGCTGCCCAGGCGTATATGCTGCTAGCCTGTCTAGTGCAATGGTGCCTGCTGAAGTTATTGCTAACAGGCATGAGAAAGTCTCCTACCATGGAGGAAGCAATAAGGTTGCCATGCCTGGAAACCTTCGTCAGAGGATTGCAGTGTACCTCCATGGAAGTTTCATCGAGCTCTCTCAGGAGGATTCAAGGGACATCCCTGGGCACATGCCCCCCTCCCCACACCTCCGCACTTAACTCTACAGGGAAATGAAAAGCAACTCTACCTCTCTTTGTCTGTTTACTCTTCTGTTACAAGTAAATTAAAGATTGCTGTGTCCTGCTAAGTTGTGGGTACCATCACTGTCATGGGAAATACATTTACATTGGGCTCGCCTGTGCTTGACTGCTGGAGCATTGGCCTCCTAAAGCCTGGAAAGGACCCAAGTCAAGCATCAAGCTGTCGTCCCATATCATTATTGTCGATGTGCTTCAAGGCCCTGGAGTCCTTGGTCCTACCACGCATATTACCCAACGTGGTAAGAGAATTTTGAGCCCTGACCAGGCTGGCTTTCGCCGAGGCCGTAGCACATGAGAGCAAGTACTCGCGCTGACCACATTTGTTGAAAATGACTTCCAGAGAAACTTGAAAACAGGCGCTGTTTTCATTGATCTAACGGTGCGTATGATACGGCATGGCACACTGGCCTGCTCATGAAGGTACCAGGGTCCTGCTACCTTGGGTCACAGGCATCGTTGAACTATTCCTCCCTGATAGGCAGTTCAGAGTCCATATGGAAGAGAAGATGAGTGCTTGGAGACAACAGAGCAATGGATTACCCCAGGGCTCTGTGCTTTCTCCAGCCCTGTACAACCTTTACATTAATAACCTGCCAACAATGGAGTCCTGAAAGTTCATTTATGCAGAAGACATCTGTTGTGGTACCCAGGCCCGAATATTTCACGAGCTTGATGCCACCTTAAACCGGGACATGACAAAGTTAGCTGATTACTGTATGACTTGGTGGCTCCAGCCAAGTGTCATAAAAACAGTCTCCAGTTTGTTCCATCTTCATCACACCAGCACAACCCGAGAACTGAATGTTTATCCGAATGGTCAGATGATGAAGCATGAAGTAGAACCAGTCTGTCTAGGTGTAACCTTAAACAGCACACTGAGTTACCATGCCCATCTGAAGAAGACAGCAGCTAAAGTTAAGACATGCAACAATCTTCTTAGCAAACAGACAGGTTCGTCATGGGGTGCTCGTGCTCCAACTCTGCGGACATTAGCTCTTGCCACCTTGTATCCAGTGGCAGAGTACTGCGCACCAGTGTGGAGTTGATCATCACACACCAAACTGGTGGATTCGCAGTTACATGCTGCCATGCGTATCATCTCTGGCATCTTGTGTCTGACTCCACTCCCATGGCTTCCAGTTCTGAACAATATTGCTCCTCCTCATATCAGATGAGAGGTTGCCACTGGCAAGTTACTGGAGAAAGTATGTGCCAAATCAAGCCTGTGGTTGCACAATGACCTTTTAAAACCACCAGCTGCAGGTTTGCCATCACATCGCCCATTATAGTCTCATCCGCCACGCCAGGATGTTAGGGCGGAAACACTGTGGCGAGAGGAATGGATATCTGTTATAATTCCCAGCCAGCCTCTCATCACCGACTCCTCAATCTGCCGCCTGGTTTTGACTTGCCCCGTCGCCGATGGTCCCTATTGAACAGGTTACGGACCAGACAAAGTCTCTGAGCAGCCAGCCAGTGTCACTGGGGCCTTCGTGACAGCTCTTTGTGCAGTTGCGGCACAACACAGATGATGATGCGCATCGTCAATGAATGCCTACCGAGTAGGTTCAGCGGTGGCCTAGAAGAACTGCATCACGCCACTGAAGATGCCATCGCTTGGCTAGACAACTATGCACACACTAAATAAAAATAACTGGGAGGAGGCCCCAAGGCTGACCCAGGACACCCTGGAGGGATTATATCTCCTGGCTGGCCTGGGAACTCTGGGGGATCCCCAGGAGGAGCTGGAACCTGTTGCGGCGGAAAGGGAGGTCTCCATGCTGCCACTGCGACCCACACCAAGAAAAGCGGCATAAAGGAAAAAGAAGAAGAAGAGAAGGAGGTTTTCACACTTCAAGGTGAGAAACCAGGGCAAAGGACATTGCCCAGCATGCTCTGGAGTGGGTATTTGCTCATGGTTACATTCTTTTGAATCATGGTTGTGGTGTTTTCCCGATTAGTGTTGAGTTCCTTTGCCCTTTTAATAGAAGTTTTCTTTGTTAACACAGACTCAGTGCTCGAGATAGGGGAAGCACTGCCTCTTAGAGGTGCCCAGATTGGTGTGTATTTTTCCCAGGTTACAGGGTGGGGGCTCAAGCTGGTTCTGTTTTGCATTGTTAAGAGGAACCCCTAGATATTGAACACGGCCCTTGTTGCTGTCGACTCCACCTGGCAGAAGGGTTCCATTCATAGGGGCTGACTCTATGGGTGCTCAGCACCCTCCAGCCACAGCTGTTTGGCGGCACCCCCGATCAGCTGATTGGAGGATTGGGGGAGATGCTTGGGGGTGGGCAGAGAGCAACAAGTGTGCGGGGGCCTCGGGGAGGGAGCTAAGTGGGAACGGGATGAGGCAGAGCGATGGTGGGGCCTTGCAGGAGGGGGTGAAGTGGAGGGGGACCTTGGGGCACAGCGGGGATGGAACACCCCCAGGGAAAAGAAAAACTCAGCACCTATGGTTCCATTAACATAGATTTGGCATCTATTATAGTGGGCACGACCACTCAACCCATAGAGCTTCTATAAATCTATAGTTCAGATCCCTGATTATAAATTCCTGAATCTCTCTTTGTTGGAGCTGAAATTTTCCTTTCTTGGCCTCAGCCCAGAGATTAAATTTTCTAGAGAGTTGGAGCAAAATCCATTCAGCCATGTTTGAGTTGTGGAAAGGGTCCATTAGATGGGAGTGTGATGCATAGCTAGATAGATCTGAACTGTCTGGCATGAAGAAGGAAAGATTCCTGGATGGCTGGAGTCCAGTAGCAACCAGGGACCTTTGCTCATCTGACAAAAGAGAACTGAATGCCAAGTAAGAGAAGGGTGGATTTGCACAGTGATTGCTGGTAGCGCTGAGCACTGATGGGGCCTGACTCAGGGACACACTCCACCCCCAGTGCCCAGGCTGGGTATCTGACTGAGCACTGTGGAGATGTCCAGGTGGAGAGAAGAGGCGAGGAGAAGCTGCCTAATCTGTCTCCTCCATGGGGATGTGTGGCATGTCCCTTTGGAGCAGGTGCTGCACTGAGCAAGAGGTGCACCCCTCATGGGAATGTCCTAATCCAGCCCCACCCCCTTGCAGCAGAGCTGCTCTGATGTTCCTGCTTCTGTGGACGTGGTCACCCTACTCTGGTAACATGCTGGAGCTAGTATCTTCTGGGGGCAGCACTGGAATCACTCAACTTCATTCCTTCCACTGGTTCATGGAACTAGGTGACAAGATAACCGCTGCCCAGTTGGCCATCTGGAAAGACATGCTGGCACAGCTCCAGCTGGAGTGGCCCGGGATGGCTGCGTACAGAGGGTGCAGTGTTCAGACTGCGAAACGGGTAGTGTCTGGCAGATCCAGCCCTGGAGGGGCAGAGGGCAAGCGGCATTAGAAAGGCCATCTGACTTGAAAAAGCCTCTGCTTGGATTTGCTTCCCGTGTTGCCACGATTCAAACATTTGCCATCTGTTATTGTCACTGGCAATTCTCAGAATTGTTTGTTGTAAAGCCACATTCCAGGCAGAGCAGCTGAACTGTACCAAAGCCCAGGTCAGTGTAACTTGGGGTTCGCCTGTGCGCAGTTGGCAGCATGCTGGGCGGGCTGGGGCCCTGAGTTCAGGCTGGGAGAGCGCATCAGAAAGGAAAACATTGAGTGGGAATGAGGGAGAAGGGTAATTTGCGATAGTGAAGCTTATTTTTAGAGCTCAGCTCAGCTCGCGGTGTCTGGAGCTGCCAGGATAGAATCCAGAGTTCATATCATTTGTGATCCCCAGCAACATGCTCTGCTCTGCTCTGACACCCCAATCCAGGTACCAGAAAGCAGGGCGAGCTGCCATCCCACCCCACTGCACCTCAGCACAGCCCCTTGTCCCTCCATGGCAACCTCCCGCTCTGGGGCTCAACTCACTACTCCAGGTTAGTGGTTGTGTTTGCAGGGTGCGAGCTGCTGTCCCTGTGTGTGTTAGTGGGCAGAGGGAATAGACAGACTCTATTAATTCTCTCCTGTGCTGGGTAGATTGGAAGGGCTCTGCAGTCCCCGTTTAACCCTCGTGGCTTCATGTCTGTCTTGCTACTCAGCTTGCAGCAGCTCCTGGCTTCAGAGCTGGGGGAGCCAAAACGTGCATGCAGGGCACATGGGGGTTGGCTGTGGGGTGAGCTGAGTGAGTTGTGCAGAGCCCAGGTTCCTGCCTTTTCCAGTCGTGCGCAGGAGGCACCAGACCAGTTAGTCTATTTCCTTGCATACCTGATCACGTTAGCATCCTTCTTGCCCCAGCGATTTGCATCATGCTGGGAACAGTTTTCTCAGGTGCCTACTCTGCCATTGAATCTCCTGGTTGCTGAGGCCAGCCTAACCAAAAGAAACAGGCACCAAAGAAGTGCAGGGGGCGGAGACCCCTAACTCCAGGGGAAGGGAGGAAGGATGACTAAGGGGAAGAGATTAAAATCAACCCCTAAGCAAAAGGAAGAGGAGAAGGGGCAAAAGATCCAGAGCAGAGAAAGGCAATTCCCAGTCAGGGCTTGATCCTGCTCCATTAGAGTCAATGAAAAACTCCCAATGGCAGTAATGGTGCAGCCTCCAGGGCTTATGGCAAGTCTACAGTCAAGCGCTAGATTGGCAGCAGCTGCACTGAGGCAGCTAAGCTGCTGCAGCACACCTGGTGAAGATGCTCTAAGCTAACAGGAGAGCGCTCCCCCATCAGCATAATGACTCCACCTTCGCAAGAGGCAGGAGCTCTGTCAACGGGAGTTACTCTCACGCCGACATAGTGCCAGGATGGACAGCGCTTAGGCCGATGGAACTTATGTTGCTCCGGGGGTATCTTTTTTCACACCCCATGAGTGATGTTCGTTCCATTGACTGAAGTAGTAGCGTAGACCAGCCCCGAGTCAGGGGAACAGGAGCTGGGGTACTGCTTGACTCCTCCTGAATCTGAGTCAGGCTAGTTTGGAAGAGGAAGAACGAGCACGAGCCCATTGTCCTGGGTATGTGACGCTTTACATAGCTCTTCCACTGGGTGCTCAACATAGCTGGCAAGTTCTCAGTGCAGAGCTGGGACTTTTCTACACATCACTGCACGCTCCAATGCAATGTGTGGCTCTTGGCCTTATTTACCACACACCACCCAAACCCTACTCTGGAGAGACTCATTAACTGCCCCTGGGCTTCTCTGTGGTGCTCAGCACTATAGTATCTGAGTACTTCCTCAGCGCTAATGAATTGATCTTCACACCCCTGGGAGGTGAGGGGCTATCGTCATCCCCATTGCACAACTGAGGACCTGGGGCACAGAGATTAAGGCCAAAAGTACCCACTAATTGTGGGTATCCAGTCTGAGATGCCCGATTTTTCAGAGCCGTTAGCATTATTATTATTACTAGAATACTCAAGGAGCTGACTGAGGAGATATATGAGCCATTAACAATTATCTTTGAAAAGTCATGGCAGACCGGAGACATTCCAGAAGACTGGAAAAGGGCAAATATAGTGCCCATCTATAAAAAGGGAAATAAGGACAACCCGTGGAATTACAGACCAGTCAGCTTAACGTCTGCACCCGGAAAGATAATGGACCAAATAATAAAGCAATCAATTTGCAAACATCTAGAAGATAATAAGTCAGCAAGGCTCTGTCAAGAACAAATCGTGTCAAACCAACCTGATAGCTTTCTTTGACATGGTAACAAGCCTTGTGGATAGGGAGGAAGTGGTAGACATGGTATATCTTGACTTTAGTAAAGCTTTTGATACTGTCTCGTATAACCTTCTCATAAACAAACTAGGGAAATGCAACCTAGATGGAACTACTATAAGGTGGGTGCATAACTGGCTTGAAAACTGTTCCCAGAGAGTAGTTATCGGTGGTTCACAGTCATGCTGGAAGGGCATAATGAGTGGGGTCCCGCAGGGATCAGTTCTAGGTCCGGTTCTGTTCAATATCTTCATCAGTGATTTAGATAATGGCATAGAGAGTACACGGATAAAGTTTATGGACAATCTTGTGGGAGGGGTTGCAAGTGCTTTGGGGGATAGGATTATAATTCAAAATGATCTGCACAAACTGGAGAAATGATCTGAAGTAAATAGGACGAAATTCAACATGGATAAATGCAAAGTACTCCACTTAGGAAGGAACAATCAGTTGCACACATACAAAATGAGAAATGACTGCCTAGGAAGGAGTACTGCGGAAAAGGATCTGGGGATCATAGTGGACTACAAACTAAATATGAGTCAATGGTGTAACACTGTTGCAAAAAAAAGCAAACATCATTCTGGGATGTATAAGCAAGAGTGCTTATACATCCCAGAATGATGTTTGCTTTTTTTGCAACAGTTGTAAGCAAAACACAAGAAGTAATTCTTCCACTCTACTCCACGCTGATTAGGCCTCAACTGGAATATCGTGTCCAGTTCTGGGTGCCACATTTCAGGAAAGATGTGGACAGATTAGAGAAAGTCCAGAGAAGAGCAACAAAAATGATTAAATGTCTAGAAAACATGACCTGTGAGGGAAGATTGAAAAAATGGGTTTATTTAGTCTGGAAAAGAGAAGACTGAGAGGGGACATGATAACAGTTTTCAAGAACGTAAAAGGTTGTTACAAGGAGGAGGGAGAAAAATTGTTCTTCTTAACCTCTGAGGCTAGGACAAGAAGCAATGGGCTTAAATTGCAGCAAGGGAGGTGTAGATTGGACATTAGGAAAAACTTCCTGTCAGGGTGTTTAAACACTGGAATAAATTGCCTAGGGAGGTTGTGGAATCTCCATCATTGGAGATTTTTAAGAACAGGTTAGACAAACACCTGTCAGGGATGATCTAGAGCAGGTCTGGCCAATCTGAGCCTGAGAAGGAGCCAGAATTTACAAACGTACATTGCCAAAGAGCCACAGTAATACATCAGCAGCCCCCCATCAGCTCCTCCCATCCCCCCTGCCTCCCAGCGCCTCCTGCCCACTGGCAGCTCCACTGATCAGCACCTCCCCCTCCGTCCCTTCCCACACCTCCTAATCAGCTGTTTTGTGGCCTGCAGGAGGCTCTGGGGGTAGGGGGAGGAATGAGGGCATGGCAGGCTCAGGGGAGGGGGTGGGAAGGGGTGAAGCGGGGACAGAGCCTGTGGCAGAGCCAGGGGTTGAGCAGTGAGCACCCCCGGCACACTGGAAAGTTGGCACCTGTAGCTCTCGCCCCGGAGTTGGTGCCTATACAAGGAGCTGCATGTTAACTTCTGAAGAGCTGCATGTGGCTCCGGAGCCATAGGTTGGCCACCCCGGTCTAGATAATACTTAGTCCTGCCTTGAGTGTGGGGGACTGGACTAGATGACCTCTCGAGGTCCCTTCCAGTCCTTCGATTCTATGATTATCTAGCACTTCATATGTTCAAAGCGCGGCTCCCATTGATGTCTGGTGCAGCAGTGAGTGTTCAGCCCTTTTGAAAATCAGACCCCAGGATCTCAAGTTGGGCACCGAGAAAATGAGGAACACACAATTGTGGCCACGTGTGAAAAGTTGGGTTTAAATGACCTATCCATTATCATGTAGGAACTGTAGGGCAGAGGCAGGGCCAGAATCCAGTGCTCCAGGATGTCATTCGACTGCTTCCACTTTGAGATCAGCCTCTCTCTTCCTGCACTTTGGTGCCTCATTCACTACTCACCTTCCAGTTTCCACAACAAATGAGGCAGGGGCCCTGCTGACAACAGCCTCCTTCTTTACGCCTGCTTCCTTTCCTGAGCATCCTTTGCATGAATGAAGGAGGGGTCCTGTGGAAAAAATAGTATGTGATTGTGAGGGATGTGGGCCTGTTCTGTAACAGCTGACGAATACTGCATGTGACCTAGTTATTGGGATGTCTTCTGTTGACTGTGTTGGTTTAATTTGATATTGGGCTCTGAGGAAAAGAAGCAGGAAGAATGAAGAATGGGTCAAGATAAGCTCCTCCCCTCCTCCAGCAAACACTTCAGGGTTGTTAAGAGACAATGCCTGAGCTATTAGCTGCCAAGATTCCACCTCTAGACTTGGCCCAGTTACAAAACTTGTTTTGCCAGTAGGGGGCAATGCTGGGACCTGGCAGTTGAAAAGGCCAACAAATAGCTAAAATGACTCTCTGTCCCCTAGGTCAGGGCAATTATTGGGAAGACGTTCAGGCAGACACCCAGGACCTATTGGGGTATCTAAAGAAGCCAGGGTTGCCTGGTCCACCACCACCATATGGCAGGGCTGTAGGGAAGACAGACATGCCCGGAGACTCTTTGTTGTTTAAAATCCTTTTCTCTGAATGCTTTGTTCCTACTGTTACGGATAAACTGAAGTTGGGTTTAAGAAGGCTGTGTGCGGTCGCTGTATTCCCCGCTGCTCAGACTCCTGAAGGGAACCAGGTGCCAATTGCCAAAGCCTGGTGGTGTGAGCACATGGATCTACAGGGTACAGTAGCCCAGGGCCCAGTCTAAGAGTCGGAGAATTGTGAACTTCCCCCCCACCCCCGGAAGAGGTGCAGACTCAAGGCCTGGCCCTGACGAGGGGGCACTCAGAGATCGTGGAAAAAATGGTATCTGGCCATGAAGTAAAGACTGTATCATAATGCAGGGGGATATAGTGGACCAGAGGTTCTCAATCTTCTTCCTTCTGAGCCTCCCCATCCCCCGCAACATGCTATAAAAATTCCATGGCGCACCTGTGTCACAACTGGTTTTATGCATATCCAGTAGATTAAAAGCCAGTGCAGGCATTAGGGGGTTGCAAGCAGGGCAAATGCCAGGGGCCCCTTGCCAGAGGGGGCCCTTCAAAGCTAAGTTGCTCAGGCTTCAACTTTCTGCTCTGGGATCAAACAAGTCTAACGCCGGCCCTGCTCTCTGGTTTATTTTGGCGGACCCTCTGAAACCTGCTCGTGGCCCCAGGGAGCTGCAGACTGAGGGTTGCGAACCACTGTTGCAGTGCATATGCACAAGAGGTCGGGATTAAGGTTGCACAGACAACCTTCATGCTGGCATTTCTTAACTTTGGAGTGCTTGACTTTGCAGCCATGCTCATGTTCTTTTAGTGTAAATACATTTCAGGCAGCATCTTTAACCCTCTGCTTATACAGAAAAGCCCCCAAAGCCCCCACCTGCAGTGAATTTCAGCATACAGCACAGAGCCAGTGCTTTGTTGTGATGGGTGCTCCGGCTGCCTGTCATGACTTCCCTTGATCCAGCTGTGGGGCCTTTCTCCTCCTTGACTCCTGGCCATGCCAGGAACCCTGCTTTTCTTCTGTTATTAAAAGCACCCTGGTCCCGGGCTGGTCCCCTCCCCCAACCCTCAGATGGCGCAGAATTACCATATTCCTTTGTCGGGAGCCACACTTCTGCTTGTCTGGAGGAGCAGCTGAGGCAGGAGAAATGTGCATTTCCATGCTGGGGCTTAGTCTGGGATGCATTGTGCCTCTGAAAGGAATGTTTAAAATGTGCTTGAAACAGATAATATGAGTGCATGCAGGAGGTGCTGGCGAGGGGGCTGCGCCGGGCTGGGGGAAGGGGTCCTTCCTTTCAGCTTCATTCATCAGCCACAGAATAGAAGGTGCCTGGTGAGACAGGGGCTCTGACTTCCCAGCCTGACTCGGGTTCGCCATTGTCGGTGCCTGCTTGTTCAGGGCAGCAGGCAGCAGCCTCTGCTGAGGGGTGATTCTCTGATTTTGGCCAAAGAACAAGTGAACTAATCTGAGAATCCCAGGATTAGCTTCCAAGATGCCTCCTCTGGTCTGTCCCTGCTGCAGAGAGCTCTGCTCTGAGCTGAGCCGTCTCCATGTGGCGGTGGCGTGAGGTCTCAGAGCAGCCAATGGGGTGGGAACACATTACCCCTGCTAGGATCCTGTCTGCTCGTTCCTGGGCACGGTGCTAGGCTTCCTGTCCACACAGCTGTGCCAACACACCTCAGCCTTGCCCTGCCGCATCCCCTGTGCTTCTCCTGTCCCGGATTCCCTCTGTCAATGCACCTCAGTCCTGACATGTAGCATCCCATCTCCCACACCAAATCCTCCCAGCTCTGCCAATGCCCCTCTCCTGATACTCAGCCCTCCCATCTCCCCCCCACCCCATGATCCTGGGGCTCCACACATCACTCTGCTGTTGTGCCTGGATCGTGCCCACCCCAAATGGAGCCTTTGTAGCTGTTAATGTTATTTTTATTCGCTGGTTTCTCAGCCTTCCCACAAAGACTGCTCCCCAGGAAGTTTTGCCAGGTGCCCAGTTTGATCTTTGACACCTCGGGCAGCTAGGTTGGATTTAGCTGCAAATTGTATTTTGTCCACACTCCTCTTGCTCATGAAATCACCATTGGGTTGAATCCAGCAGGGGAAAGTTTTGGCCCCAAAGGAAATCTGCAGAGAAACACAAACAGGGATTTACTCTGAGTTGCAGTTATCAGCTGATTCCTTTGCTTGGCATCCAGGAGTGACTGAAGCTATTCCAGGAGATTTTTTATTCCATCATGACCTAATGTCATTTTCTTAAAATATCTTATTAAAATCTCCTGGATTCAATAGTCACTGGGAGATCGATGCCAATTCCTGGAGACTCCAGGCCAATCCTGGAGGGTTGGCAACCCCATGTGCGAGATTGGTGTCTAAGAACAAGTCCAGAGTGCTGCCCATTATGTAACTCCAAGCCTTCTCCAGGTGACAGGCTGTGCTGGTGCCAAGCTAATTTTTAACTATTAATAACTTTATTCTAAACTTACTCTTTCAGGTTTAAGTGTCTGCAGAGTTTGAAATTTCAGCTATTTCTGAGTCATTCATTTGCAAATCTTAATGCCTGTGGGCTTTTTAAATGAGAAAAGTTAATTATTTTCTTGCTCACTTGACTGGATTTTCCTTCACATTTAAACAAAAAGAACCTGAGAGCTCAGACCCTGCCTGGAGAGCATCAGCCCCAGAGGGGAGCTTTGGGGACACTCTGCAGGAGATTCGGATGGAAGCTGAGTCACTGCTGCTAATTATGCAGCTATTTGGTGTAGTATGGTAATGCCTGAGGCCCCAGTCATTAGCAGGGCCCCATTCCTATACTGCTAAATTCCAAGGCCAGAAGGGATCCTTGTGATCATCTAGGCTGACCTCCTGTGTAGCCCAGACTGAGAACTGCTCCAAAGCAATTCCTAGCATTGATTTGTTAGACAAACCTCCCATCTTGATTTAAAATTGTCAGGGGTGGAGAATCCATCACAGCTCTGGGTAAAGTGTTCCAGCAACATAGTTATGTCCATCTACATTTTGAGTGTAGACTGGGCCTTGGTTAATTAAGAGCTGTCCCAGTGCAGCCCTAGGCTTTGGGCCTGCTAATACTGACATACATGAGCAGTTCCCAGTGACTAAAGTGAAGTTAATGAGATGTGCATAAAATTAATCATCAGTGCGAGTGCCTGCAGGCCTGAGGGCTAGGAATGGTATGTTCTACCTGATCTGAACAGCTTCCAGTCAGGAAGGGAGCTAACCCTCTGGGGAATGCTCAAATGAACCAGCCTGGCCCCAGGAATGAGCTACGCAGCTAAAGGTAGTCCCAGAATTTTCAACTCCCAGCCCCTCTGCTGCCACCAGCCCTCAAAAGACTTTTTTTCAGGCCTCGTTTGCTTTGCTGTTTTGAAGGAGCTGAGTAAACTCTTTGGAGAGTGGAGTCATACAAGGCTGTGAGCTGTCTGGCATTCCCCCTGCCTGGTGAACCGGTCTGTGTCTATGTAACACAAACTACTTGTGTCTGACTACAGTTGCAAGTGCTGCATGCACTGTAGCTGCAAGTGCAAATCACAGGAAACTGCGTGCGTCCTACACCTGGCCACACACCGGAATGTCTATTCGGGGGGAAATCTGACATTTTGGGGGGAAGTGTCCCAGAGCAGACTGGGAGGCCACAATTCTGAA